>NW_016804554.1:2301071-2364009 GCF_001698545.2 Rhinopithecus bieti | reverse complement strand
CCCCCCCAAGATTAAACCAGGAAGAAGTCGAATCCCTGAATAGGCCAGTAACAAGTTCTGAAAATGAGGCAGTAATTAGTAGCCTACCAATGAAAAAAAGCACAGGATCAGATGGATTGATAGCCAAATTCTACAAGAGGTACAAACAAGAGCTGGTTCCATTCCTTCTGAAACTATTCCAAACAATATAAAAATAGGGACTCCTCCCCAAGTCGGTTTATGAGGCCAGCATCATCCTGATACCAAAATCTGGCATAGACACAACAACAAAGAAATTTCAGACCAATATCCCTGATGAACAGTGTTGTGAAAATCCTGGCACATCGAATCAAGCAGCACACTAGAAAGCTTATCCACCATAATCAAGTCACCTTCATCCCTGGGATGCAAGACTGGTTCAACATACACAAATCAATAAACGTAATCCATCACAAAAACAGAACCAATGACAAAAACCACGTGATTATCTCAATAGATGCAGAAAATCCCTTCAATAAAGTTTAACACCCCTTCATGCGAAAAGCATTCAATAAACTAGGTATTGATGGAGCATATCTCAAAATAATAAGAGCTATTTATGATAAACCCACAGCCAATATCATACTGAATGGGCAAAAGCAGGAAGCATTCCCTTTGAAAACTGGCACAAGACAAGGACGCCCTCTCGCACCACTCCTATGCAGCATAGTATTGGAAGTTCTGGCCAGGGTGATCAGGCAAGAGAAAGAAATAAAGTGTATTCAAATAGGAAGAGGGGAAGTCACGTTGTTTCTGTTTGCAGATGACATGATTGTATATTTAGAAAACCCCATCCTCTCAGCCCAAAATCTCCTTAAGAGGATAAGGAACTTCGGCAAAGTCTCAGGATACAAAATAAATGTGCAAAAATCACACGCATTCCTATACACCGTTAATAGACAAAGTACCAAATCATGAGTGAACTCCCATTCACAATTGCTACAAAGAGAATAAAATACCTAGGAATACAACCTACAAGGGATGTGAAGAACTTCTTCAAGGAGAACTACAAACCACTGCTCAAGGAAATAAGAGAGGACAGAAACAAATGGAAAAACATTCCATTCTCATAGATAGGAAGAATCGATATTGTGAAAATGGCCATACTGTCAAAGTAATTTATAGATTTAAGCTATTCCCATCAAACTGCCATTGACTTCATTCACAGAATTAGAAAAAAACTACTTTAAACTTCATATGGAAACAAAAAGAGCACATATAGCCAAGACAATCCTAAGCCAAATGAACAAAGCTGGAAGCATCACGGAACATGACTTCAAACTATCCTACAAGGCTACAGTAACCAAAACAGCATGGTACTGGTACCAAACAGACATATAAGCCAATGGAACAGAACAAAGGACTCAGAAATAAGACCAAACATCTACAACAATCTGGTCTTCAACAAATCTGATGAAAACACGCAATGGAGAAATGATTCCCTATTTTATAAATGGTGCTGGGAAAATTGACTAGCCATATGCATAAAATTGAAACTGGATCCCTTCCTTACACATTATACAAAAATTAACTCAAGATTGACATAAGACTTAAATATAAAACCTAAAACCATAAAAACCCTAGAAGAAAACCCAGGCAATACCATTCAGCACATAGGCATGGGCAAAGACTTTATGACTAAAACACCAAAAGCAAAGGCAATAAAAGCCAAAATTGACAAATGGAATCTAATTAAACTAAAGAACTTCTGCACAGCAAAAGAAACTATCATCAGAGTGAACAGGCAACCTACAGAATGGGAGAAAATTTTGCAATCTATCCATCTGACAAAGGGTTAATATCCAGACTCTAGAAGGAACTTAAACAAATTTACAAGAAAAAAACAAACAACCCCATCAAAAACTGGGCAAAGGATGAGAACAGACATTTCTCAAAAGAAGACATTTATGTGGTCAACGAACATATGAAAAAAAAGCCCGTAATGACTGGTTATTAGAGCAATGCAAATCAAAACCACAATGAGGTACCATCTCACGCCAGTTAGAAATGCAATCATTAAAAAGTCAGGAAACAACAGATGCTGGCGAGGCTGTGGAGAAATAGAAACGCTTTTACACGGTTGGTGGGAGTGTAAATTAGTTCAACCATTGTGGAAGACAGTGTGGCGCTTCCTCAAGGGTCTAGAACCAGAAATGCTATTTGGTTAGAAATCCCATTAATGCATATATGTCCAAAGGATTATAAATCATTCTATAGAGACACATATACATGTATGTTTATTGCAGCACTATTTACAATAGCAAAGACTTGGAAGCAACCCAAATGCCTATCAATGATAGACTGGATAAAGAAAACGTGGCACATATACACCATGGACTACTATGTAGCCATAAAGAAGACTGAGTTCATGTCTTTTGCAGGGACTTGGATGAAGCTGGAAACCATCATTCTCAGCAAACTAACACAGGAACAGGAAACCAAACATCACATATTCTTTCTCATGAGTGGGAGTTGAACAATGACATAAAAATGAAAGTGTTCATATAAATAAAGAAGAAAAATAAAAAGAGGAGATAATAAAAAAGTGAATAAAAAATAAGAAACCTGGATATTAAAAAATATAATTCTTAGAAACTCAAATCTCAGGATAACCTTCAGACTAGAGATAATTATAAGCAAATTGATAAATTGGAAAAGAACACTGTTATTACAGTGTGTATTAAAAAAAGATAAAAGAGTAAGAGAAGGGCCGGGCGCGGTGGCTCACGCCGGTAATCCCAGCACTTTGGGAGGCTGAGGTGGGTGGATAACGAAGTCAGGAGATTGAGACCATCCTGGCTAATGTGGTGAAACACCGTTTCTACTAAAAATACAAAAAAATTAGCCAGGCATGGTGGCGGGCGCCTGTAGGCCCAGTTACTCGGGAGGCTGAGGCAGGAGAATGGCGTGAACCCGGGAGGTGGAGCTTGCAGTGAGCCGAGATCGCACCACTGCACTCCAGCCCAGGTGACAGAGCGAGACTCCGTCTCAAAAAAAGAGAGAAAAGAGTGAGAGAAGAATAACCAAAACAAGCCAAAGACAATGAGTACAGGGGAGAAACCTGGCAAATGTTACCTCAGCCAGGTGATCAAAGTCAAATTCAAAAGCAGTCACTCACATGGATAGTATATTCCCTTGATATGATGTTTTGAAAATGATACTTTACCTCTGGGTCTTCCTTTAAAAAACTAAAACCCTAGTCTAATCATGATAAAAACATTAGGCAATTTTCTATAGTGGGACATCTTACAGAACAACTGGCCAGTACTCCTAATAACTGTAAGGTCATCAAAAACAAGGAAAGACTGAGATATTGTCATAGCCAAGAGAACTTCAAAGAGACATGATAACTAAATATAGTGTAGTATCTTGAATGAGATCCTGGGACAGAAAAAGGACATTAGGTAAAAATTGAAAAAAAATCTGTACAAACTATTGACTTTAGTTAGTAATATTGTATTAATTTTGGTTCATTAATTATGACAAATCTGCCATGCTAATATAAGATGTTTATAAAAGGGGAAACTGGGTGTACAGCATATGGAAACTCTCTCTCTCTGTGTATATATAAATATATATATCCATATATATATATATTTAGAGAGAGAGAGAGAGAGACAGAGTCTTGCTCTGTCACTAGGTTGGAGTGCAGTGGCACGGTATTGGCTCACTGCAACCTCTGCCTCCCAGTTTCAAGCTATTCTCCTGCCTTAGCCTCCCGAGTAGCTGGGATTACAGGCATGCCCCACTGTACCACCATACTAATTTTTGTATTTTTAGTAGAGACCGGGTTTTGCCTTGTTGGCCAGGCTGCTCTTGAACTCCTGACAAGTGATTCACCCACCTCAGCCTCCCAAAGTGCTAAGATGACAAGCATGAACCACCACGCCTGGCCAGAAATTCTTTATATTATCTTCTATCTTCAAGATATTTCTGTAAATCTAAAATTGTTCAAAAAATAGTTCTTGAAAAAAGATAATAAAATAAATAAGCTTCACAAAAGGCTTATAGCAGTTGTGAGAAAACAATACAAGTAATACCAGAAAACAATGTTTGAAAATTACAGCTGAGGATAAAACATTTACATAATTAATGAAATTTTAGCCCTGGAAATAAATGTACACTCCAACTACTGAGAAGCAATAAAAAAGTCACCTTTACAGATAAGAAGGTAGGAAATCTTCATAACATCAAGAATAAAGAAAAAAATTGTATAAGCTGCTAAAGGACATATTACTTTCATTTTAGGTTCAGGAATACATATGCAGGTTGTTATATAGGTAAATGCGTCATGAGGGTTTGTTATACAGATTATCTCATCACCCAGGTACAAAGCTTAGTACCCAATAGTTATTTTTCTGATCCTCTCCATCCTACCACCTCCCACCCTCAGGTAGGCTTCTGCGTCTGTTGTTCTCTTTGTGTTCTTATTTAGCTTCCATGTCTCTGCTATTGTGAACAGTGCTGTGATGAACATATGCATGCATGTGTCTTTCTGATAGAAAAATTTATATTCCTTTGTATATATATCCAGTAATGAGATTGCTGCATCAAATGGTAGTTTTGTCTTTAGCTCTTTGAGGAATCACCACATTGCTTTCCACAATGGTTGAATTAATTTACACTCCCACCAACAGTGTAATAGCATTCCCTTTTCTCTTCAACCTTGCCAGCACTTGTTACTTTTTGACTTTTTAGTAATAGCCATTCTGAATGGTGTGAGATGGTATCTCGTTGTGGTTTGGATTTGCATTTCTCTAATGATAAGTAATACTGAGGTTTTTTTTCATATGACTGTTGGCCACATGTATGTCTTCTTTTGAGAAGTGGCTGTTTATGTCCTATGCCCCCTTTATTATGGGACTTTCTTTTTCCTTCTAAGTTTTTTTAAGCTCCTTATAGATGCTGGATTTTGGACCTTTGTCAGATGCTTACCTTGGAAATATTTTCTCCCATTCTGTAGATTGTCTGGTTTACTCTGTTGATAGTATTTTTGCTGTGCAGAAGCTCGTAAGTTTAATTAGATCCCATTTGTAAATTTTTACTTTTGTTGCAATGGCTTTTGGCATTTTGTCCTAAAATTTTGCCAGTTCCTATGTGCAGAATGGTATTCCCGAGGTTGTCTTCTAGGGTTTTTATAGTTTTGGGTTTTACATTTAAGTCTTTAATCCATCTCGAGTTGATTTTTGTATACATATAAAGAGGGAGTCCAGTTTCAACCTTCTGCATATGGCTTGCCAGTTATACCAGCACAATTTACTGAATAGGGAGTCCTTTCTTCGTTGCTTGTTTTACTCAAGTTTCTTGAAGATCGGATGGTTGTAGGTGTTTGACCTTATTTCTGGGCTTTCTATTCTGTTCCATTGGTCTATGTGTCTGTTTTTGTACCAGTATGATGCTGTTTTGGTTACTGTAGTATAGTCTGAAGTTGGGTAGTGTGTTGTCTCCAGCTTTGTTCTTTTTGCTTAGGATTGTCTTGGCTATTTGAGCTCTTTTTGGATCCATATGAATTTTAAAATAGTCTTTATTTAGTTATGTGAAGAATTGCATTGGTAGTTTAATAGGAATAGCATTGAATCTTGAATCTGTAAACTGCTTTGGGCAGTGTGGCCATTTTAACGGAATTGATTCTTCCCATTCATAAGCATGGGATGTTTTCCCATTTGTTTGTGTAATCTCTTATTTCTTTGAGCAGTGTTTTTCAATTTATTGTAAAGATCTGTAAATTCCCTGGTTAGCTGTATTCCTAGGTATTTAAGTCATTTTTGTGGAAACTGAATAGAATTGCATCTCTCTTTTTTTTTTTTTTTTTTTTTGAGACGGAGTCTCTCTCTGTCACCCGGCCTGGAGTGCCGTGGCCGGATCTCCGTTCATTTTAAGGTCCGCCTCCCGGGTTTATGCCTTTCTCCTGCCTCAGCCTCCCGAGTAGCTGGGACTACAGACGCCAGCCACCTCGCCCGGCTAGCTTTTGTATTTTTTAGTAGAGACGGGGTTTCACCGTGTTAGCCAGGATGGTCTCGAACTCCTGACCTCGTGATCCGCCCGTCTCGGCCTCCCAAAGTGCTGGGATTACAGGCTTGAGCCACCGCGCCCGGCCAGAATTGCATTTCTAATTTGACTCTTAGCTGGCTGTTGTTGGCGTATAGAAATATTATCGATTTTTGTATGTTGATTTTGTATCTGAAACTTTGCTGATGTTGTTTATCAGCTTAAGAAGCTTTTGGGCCAAGACTATGGGGTTTTCTAGATATAGAATCATGTTGTTTGCAAACAGGGATAGTTTGGTTTCCTCTCTTTTTATGTGGATGCCCTTCATTTCTTTCTTTTGCCTGATTCTTCTGGCCAGGACTTCTAATACTATGTTGAATAGGAATGGTGAGAGGGGCATCCTTGTTCTGGTTTTCAAGGTGAATGCTTCCAGCTTTCCCCCCTTCGGTATAATGTTGGCTGTGGGCTTGTCATAGATGGCTCTTATTATTTTTAGGTATGTTCTTTCAATACCTAGTTTGTTGAGAGTTTTAAACATGAAGGGATGTTGAATTTTATTGAAAGTCATTTCTTCATCTACTGAGATGATTATGTGGTTTTGACTTTAGTTCTATTTATGTGAAAAATCATGTTTATTAACTTGAGTATGTTTAACCAACCTTGCATTAGAGGGAAAAATCCTACTTGATCATGGTGGATTAGCTTTTGATGTACAGTTGGATTCATTCGCTAGTATGTATTGAAGATTTTTACATATATGTTCATCAAGGATATTGGCCTGAATTTTTTTTGTTGTTGTTGTTGAGTCTCTTCCAGGTTTTGGAATCAGGATTATTCTGGCCTCATAGAATGAGATGGGGAGGAGTCTCCCCTCCTCAATTTGTTGGAATAGTTTTGGTAGTAATGATACCAGCTCTTCTTTGTACATTTGGTAGAGTTTGACTGTGAATCCACCTAATCCTGGACTTTTTGGTTTGTAGGCTATTTATTGCTATTTCAGTTTTGGAGCTCATTATTGGTCTGTTCAGGAATTTAATTTTCCTAGTTCATCTTGAGAGGCTTTATGTGTCCAGGAATTTATTCATTTTTTCTAGATTTTCTAGTTCATGTTTGTAAAGGTGCTCATAGGAGTCTCTGATTGTTATTTGTGTTTCTGTGGGGTCAGTGGTAATATCCTCTCTATCACTTCTGATTGTGTTTATTTGGATCTTCTCTCTTTTCTTCTTTGTCTAGGTAAAAATCTATCTTATTAATTTTTCAAAAAAACAACTATTGGATTCACTGTTCTTTTGAATTTTTTTTTGTGTCTCCATCGCTTTCAGTTCATCTCTGATTTGGTTATTTCTTGTCTTCTTCTAGCTTTAGAATTGGTTTGCTGTTACTTCTCTAGCCTTTTTGTTGTGATGTTAATTTTTAAATTGAGGGTTTTCTAACTTTTTGATGTGAGTATATGGTGTTATACATTTCCCTCTTCATACTGCCTTAGCTATATCCCAGAGATTCTGGTGTTTTATATCTCTGTTCTCATTCTGCCTTAATTTCATTACTTACCCAAAAGTCATTCAGGGTGGGTCATTTAATTTCCACTTAATTGTATGGTTCTGAGCAGTTTACTTAGTTTGATTTCTATTTTCATTGTGCTGTGGTCCAAGAGAGTGGTTAGTATGATTTCAGTCATTTTACATTTGCTGAGGATTGTTTTATATCTGATTTTGTGGTTGATTTTAGAGTGTGTGCCATGTGGCAATGAGAAGAATGTATATTCTGTTGTGTTTTTTGGTGAAGAGGTCTGTTGATGCCTCTCAGGTCTGTTTGGTGTAGTGTTGAGTTCAGGTCTTCAACATCTTTGTTAATTTTCTGCCTTGATAACCTTTCTAACACTGTCAGTGAGGTGTTGAAGTCTTCCACTATTATTTGGTGGGAGTCTAAGGCTCTTTGAAGGTCTCTAAGAATTTAATTTATAAATCTGGTTGTTTCTGTGTTGAATGCATATATATTTAGGATAGTTAGGTCTTCTCATTGAATTGAACCTTTCACCATTATGTAATGCCCCTCTTTGTTTTTTAAAATATTTATTTAAAGTTTGTTTTATCTGAAATTAGAATTGCAACCCCTTCTTTTTCTGTTCATTTTCCCCTTCAGTTTCCATTCACTTAGAAGATTTTTCTTCATCTATTTTTGAGTCTAGTGGTGCCATTGTATGTGAGACACATTTCTTGAAGACAGCATATCATTGGGTCTTGCTTCTCTATTCAGCTTGCCACTCTTTCTTTTCATTGGGGCATTTAGCCCATTTACATTCAAGGTTACTACTGCTATATGTGGATTTGATCCTATCATCATGTTGTTAGCTGTTTGTTATGCTGACTTGTTTGCATGATTGCTTTATAGTGTCGATGGTTTACATACTTAAGTACATTTTTGTAGTGACTGGTAATGGTCTTTCCTTTCCATATTTAGTGCTTTTTTTAGGAGTACTTGTAAGGCAGGTCTGGTGGTAAAAAACTCCCTCATAATTTTCTTACTTGAAAATGATTTTATTTCTACTTCACTTATGAAGCTTAGTTTGGTTGGGTATGGATTTCTTGACTGGAATTTCTTTTCTTTAAGAATGCTGAACATATGCCCCCAGTCTCTTCTGGCTTGTAGGGTTTCTGCTGAGAGGTCTGCTGTTTCTGCCAAGAGGTCTAGCTTATAGGGTTTCTGCTGATAGGTCTGCTAATAAGCTTCCATTTGTAGGTGGCCTGCCCTTTCTCTCTAGCTGCCTTTAACATTGTTTTTTCATTTTGACCTTGGAAAATCTGATGGTTATGTCTTAGGAATGATCTTTTTGTGAAGTACTTTGTGAGGGTTCTCTGCATTTTTTAAATTTGACTGTTGGCCTCTCTACACAGGTTGAAAAAGTTCTCATAGATGATATCCTGAAATATGTTTTCTAAGTTGCTTCCATCCTCCCTACCTCTTTCAGGGATGATCATGAATTGTAGATTTGGTCTCTTTACATAATGGCATATTTTTGTTCTTTTTGTTTGTTTCTTTTTATTCTTTTCTCTTCAATGTTTTCTTTCTGTCTTGTTTCAGAAACCCAATCTTCAAGCTCTGAGATTATTTCTTCAGCTTGATCTATCCTGTTAATACTTGTGATTGCATTATGAAATTCTCATAGTGTGTTTTTATCTCTATCAAGTCAGTTATGTTCTTTTCTATACTGGCTACTTTGTCTTCCAGATCCTGTATACTTTGTGATTCCTAGCTTCCTTAGAATGAGTTTCAACATTCCCCTGAATCTTGATTTTTGTTCCTATCCATATTCTGAATTCTATTTCAGTAATTTCAGCCATCTAAGGCTGGTTAAGGTCCCTTGCTGGAGAACTAGTGAGGTTGTTTGAAGGAAAGAAGACCTTATGGCCTTTTGAGTTGTCAGAGTTCTTGTGCTGTTTCTTTTTTATCTTTGTGGGCTGATGCTCCTTTAATCCTTGAAGTTCCTGTCCTTTGGATTTTTTTTTCTTTTATTCTATTTGATGACCTTGAGGGTTTGTTTGTGGTAGAAGGTGGGTTCAATCAACTGGCTTTGTTTCTGGAAGATTGTAGAAGGCAAAGGCTCAGCTCAGAACTCCTGGACTGTGTGGCCTAACTCCAGGAGACCAGTATTGGGCACTGGTTTTGTTCTCTGGCTCCTCAAGGTAGAAACATGCTGTGCTGGAGGGGTCAAGGTGCTCCTGGACTGCTGGTCACAGTACTCCAATGGATGGTGGCAGCCAAAGCACTTTGTAGGGCAGTGGCAATGGGATCCATCCTGTTTGCACATACCAGCAACAGCAGCAGTGACAGCATGGCAGAGTGTATGCTTTTTGACTGTGGCAGTGTGCTAGCAAGTACTGGGGTGCTGGCCTCCATGGGGGAGCTAGTGAGGTTGTTTGGAGGAAAGAAGACATTCCAGCTTTTTGAGTTGTCATAGTTCTTGTGTTCTTTGAAGGATATAGTATTTAAAATTATTATAGTTGCAAAAGCTTCTCTTTTGGTTAGCATTTGCATCTTTTGTCTATTCTTTCACTTTCAACCTTTTCATGTTCCCATATTTAAGGAGTGCCTCTTGTTAGTAACATATATTGAAACTTTTTCCCAATCTGACATTCTTTAGACTATTTATATTTAACATAACTACTAATATATTTATTGGGTGAGAACTTTCTGTATATTCTGCAAGCAGAAGCACTGACTGCTTTGTTCCGAACTATATTTTCAAGGATATTTATACGATGAGTAGCCTTGGATAATAAGGGTAGTATTTTCACTTAGAGCAGAGGACAACTTTGCTTAGAATGTTGGAAGACAGAGAGAGTGTCCCCTCTGGACAATCTCTATCAAGTATAATGTCTCCCTCTGGAGCCAAAGACAAGCATAATTACTGCCTACTGTAAAAGACTTGAGTTCCCTAACCTCAAGATTTCTTTCATGTAATGCAACTCATTGTGTGTACAGATGTCACCTGGCCTCCTTTCACATCACCCTTTGGAAATTGGAACTCAGAAACCTAGCAGGAACTCTCATTACTGCTATTGCTGTGAGTCATAAACTTTATTTCATCTCTGACCAAGAAGTTTGGTGTCTTGTTCCAGCACACATGAAACTAAGTTAGGTTAACTTGTTAGCTTACAGATAGGATGAAATTCAAACCCATTACAGATCTGAGCACTCTTGGCAACAATGATGGGATGTTAACAGAGGCATGGCTTTCTGTAGCTGCAGGCTGAAGTAGGTTTAAAGACAGCTCCATGGAAAGTGCCATAGGTCTTATCAACTCTTCTCTAGGCAAGTAAACTTCCTTGTCAATCTGGCCATCAGCTTCAGGACTGCCTCACTGTAAAAACTGTTTCTAATATTTTTTCTTATTAGAAGATTCCTTCTGCTTTCAAGTTACAGATAACAGTTCCAGCAATGTGCAATTACCCTGAGTGTAAAAAGAAAAAACAAATTCTAGCCACTATGAGCAGACACCAGGTGAATTATCAGCATTTTAGCTGATTTTCTTGGGACATGATAAAGTGCAGTACATAATTTCTTGTTTAAACAAAACAGCCAATAGCTGAGTTGACTGGAGGTCCAGTTCCTCTTCCAGTCTATCATGCCAATCTTGGATCCATTTTAAGACAATAAAAGACCTCAGATTTTTTTGTAGTGTGTCCTGACTGCTATAAAGCAGCTTTGCTATGACCCTCTTAGGAAGATTTTCCTAAGACAAATAAAATTCCTGTGTGAAATCATAGATGAGGCATTGAATACATTTTGAACTCTCATCGTTCCTGAAAGAATGTGAAGTAAGCTTGTGGGTGATACTCTGGACAATTTCAGTGCATGTTTGTTGTAGCCTTAATATACTGATGCTGTAGCTTCAATTTCTAAATGTATAATTGGTATTTATATTTTATAGTATTATACTATGAATGCTGTTAAACTTCAGACGTGATAATGGGACACATGAATTGCTACCCAACATGCCTCCCTGTTTCCTCTCACAGGGTCTAACAGAAACAATGTAGAATCCCAGAAGGAGAAAGGAAAGTCCTAGCTTTGAGAATATAAGGTAGCAAGGGTAGCAAGAGATGCAGTAATTTCATTCAACACACATCATGGCCAGTGTAAAAGGTTATCAGGACCAGATGTGGTGGCTCACCCCTGTAATCCCAGCACTTTGGGAGGCCAAGGCGGGTAGATCACCTGAGGTCGGGAGTTTGCGACCAGACTGAGCAACATGGAGAAACCCCACCTCTACTGAAAAAACACAAAATTAGCTGGGCGAGGTGGTGCATGCCTGTAATCCCTGCTACTTGGAAGGCTGAGGCCGGAGAATCGCTTGAACCTGGGAGGTGGAGGTTGCAGTGAGCCTCAATTACCTCATTGCACTCCAGCCTGGGCAACAAGAGTGAAACTCCATCTCAAAAAAAAAAAAAGTTATCAGGAGCTGGAGCTGGAGATTTACAGTGGATTAATTACTGCTGAATTTAGTTATTGCTCTTATAACTTTGACTGTTTCAGACATTGTGATGTAACCACATCTACTACACAGACTGATTACATTTAATATACTGTACTGGACTTTGCCAAGACATTCCTTTGTATCTAATTGGCACCCAAGGACAAAGACTAATTCTCGTTCATGCTTAAAAACCACAAATATACCTTTACAGTAAGAATACTGTAATATTCTTTAGTTATTCCTCAGGAGTAGCTAAAGCTCTGCCATTTGCTACAAGAAGGTGCATAAGAATTTAGTGTGATTCCCATTACCTTCTGATGCCTAAACCTTTCACTGATAGATGATATGCAGCTGGCTAGAGGATCTCAAGCCTCAGACTCAATGGCTCTAACTTTGGTATTATCATGCCTTCACCTGCAAGGGTAACTGATAAATCCCAACAAAATCCAAAAGACTGCACATCAAGTTTCTGGGGAACTATGCAAACAGATTCACAATGCTCAATTACTCTGGAAGTCAAGCAAAAAAAAATGTCTCATTTCCCTCCAACCAAAAGGGAAGTTAACGTCACTTTGGACTCTCGGTGTCAGAGATGTCGGTCTTGGGCATTCTACTTGTCTTTTGTAACAGCTAACTTACAGTGAGTGTAATTCACAAATCTACATTGAAGCTGGTAAGCAAGCTGCGGCATACTCTCTTCTTTGAGATGCTAGAAATTTAATGATCCCCATGAGCTACAAATCTCCATGACTGATAATTTCGTGGACCGGAGGCGCTAGATAAAAGATATAGGCTCCATTCAGAAACAGCTGTTGTTGTATAACACTCATTGACTCCCTAAATCAGCTACCATTTGAAAAGCAACTACTAGCTTACTACTGCCATCTTATCAAAACCAAAGTCCTAACTTACAGCAATCTTTTGACTTTGTGAACTTACATTCTCATTTTGGGATGAACTAAATCAGGCTCATAACTATTTGACAAGCCTTACTTGTCAAATGGAAATGATAGATTCAAGAACATAGAGGTGGTCATAAAAGATCATCAAGTGTTTACATCACCACCAGCAGATCGTACAGCTCTTCGAAGATTAGAAATTTCTCTAAAATGAAGTTATGCTCAGTTACTCAGGGGAGCTTCCCGGCAAGATTAGTGTTATGTTATTCATACACAGCCTTACTGAAGTCATCTTTATGATAGGTAATGCAATTAGAAACTATAGAGCAAAATTTATCTGTGACTTTACTTAAAATAATCAATGACACCACCTCATTCCTGGAAAGCACTCTGGTCAGCCTCACTCACTGATCAATATTATTATAGATGATAAAATTACCCCAAATTTCATTCTTGCCAAGGTAGAATTTGCAATTGCTAATGTATTCTGTTATACTTTGATATCTAAGGCTAAGTGGAAAGGTCAGTAGAGAAACTTAAGGAGAAAGCCACCTGATTTTTTAAGATAGACCTTGATGGCTTAAGGATTTGTTCAGCTGGCTAGATCCAGGACCTTGAGGGGATGGTTAAAGTCAATACAGCGTGTAGCCTTAACCTGGTGCTTGGAATCCATTAATAATAGCCTTATTTAATACAATAAGAAATACATGGAATGAATTTACTCCTCAAGTTCTACCAATTCTATTAATCAGAGTGCCCCAAACCTGGTGTGCTCACAAAAAAATATGTCATTATGGCCCTTGAAAGCTGATCTATTTTGGCTTTTTGGACAATTTGCAGTCAGACAAGCCTTTTATAAAAAAATGTACTCCATAAAAGGTTTAGATTTATACTCAGGATTTCTATACATCTTATTTGTTTTCTATTTTGCCCACATGCTTTTTGTTTTCTGTCTTTCCTTTCTTTTTTTAATTAATTAAATTTTTCCTATTAATATAGTCTCTTACTACTACTTTATTTGTTATCCTAAAAATTAGTGGATGCATCTTTTACCTTTTACACCCTAAAATAAATCATTACTTTACAACTTTCTCATTAATGCTAAAACGTTAAAACATTTAATTCCATTTGCAACCTATTTTGGAAGGCCAATTCTCAATATCTCATAAGATTGTAAATGTACACAATAGCAATTTCCCTTCAATGTCTAAACTTAGATCAACTTTTACAAATGTACAGAAGGAGATATCAACAAACCTATTCATTACTGCATTGGTTGGAAGAGAGAAAAAGTGAGAGCAACAACATATCCATTAACTGGATAATAAATAAATAATAGTATACTCATAAAATAGAATCATAAAATAAAATAGCAAACTGAAATGCATTAAATAGATATAGATCAACACAAAGCGAAAGAACATAATTTCTGATGAAAAAATAAGCTGCAGAAGAGTATGTATAAAGTGATACATAGATTTTAGAAATAGATGTATATAGACAAGCACATAAGCAGTAAAGATGTACAAACATACATGGGAATGATTCACTCTGACTTCAAAAGAGTGATTACCTGTGGAAAGGAATGAAGATAAATGGGATAAAGGAGAAATACAGAGGTTTTACTAGGATTTATATGTCAAAAATATTGACATTATGATGGCAAAGTGCTCATATTTGTAAAATTTGCACAAATCATACCTAGGTATATAATTCTTTATATTTCTATTTATTTCATGTATTTCATATTTCATAAGTACATAAACAAGACAATGAAAAATTTTGAAATGACACAATAAGAAGGTAACTCTACCTGCAAGTATAGTTGCCACAGGGGGTGTTAACATAAACTGATTTTCTAAATATATAGGCAAAAATTCAGCAGCTCCAATAATAACTAAAACTTCTGCAGCTTTTGACAGAGCTAGGCATATTAACACTGGATTCTTCATCAGAATCTGAAATAAAAATAAGTTATATATCAATTATTTTATTTTGTTAGATAAAGAGAAACAGACAGAATGAAATGCTAATGATCTGTCTACAAAAATGTACCATTCCCAATCTAAACTGAAAAGATAATTGATAGATAGATGATAGATGATAGATAGATAGATAGATAGATAGATAGATAGATAGATAGATAAGATAGATCCAAACAGCAATCTATGATTCATCAATATACAAATTCTATAAAAGAAAGGTTATTTTTGACAATCTAAATTTTGATTTGCTCTTCATACTACTTTAATTTTATTTATGGGCTTGGAATTTTTTTTTGTAAAGATTAGAGAAAATAGGTAAATTATTAACCATATATCTAGAATTTATCCTTACTTTTTCTTGTCTACTTATTGTTTTAAGCAAGTCTTTTTTATTCAACTAAAACACAAAACAAAGAAAATTTAAGCAATACTCATGAAAAACTAGTTTCAGTAGAATTGGTTATCAGCTCTTCTTTCTGTGTCTAGTAGAATTTGGCTGTGAATCTGTCTCATGCAGAGTCTTTTCTGGTTCATTTTTTTTTTTTTTTTTTTTATAATTGATTCAATTTTGGAACTCAATACTTGTTCAGGGTTTCATTTTCTTCCTGGTTCAATCTTAGGAGGTTGTATACTTCCTGAAATTTATCCGTTTCTTCCAGATTTTCTAGTCTGTGTTCATAGCGGTGTTTGTAATAGTTTCTGAGGGTTTTTGTATAACTGTGAGGTTGGTGGTAATTTCCCCTTTGTCATTTCTGATTGTATTTATTTATATCTTGTCCCTTTTCTTCTTTATTTGTCTAGCTAATGGTCTATCAATCTTATTTATTCTTTCTAAGAACAAACGTTTTGTTTCATTGATCTTTTTATGGTTTTTCTCATCTTTGTTTTGTTCAGTTCAGCTCTGATTTTGTTTCCTTCTTTTCTTCTGCTACTTTTGGAGTTGGTTTGTTCTTGTTTTTAAAGTTTCCCTAGGTGTGATGTTAGATTGTTAATTTGAGATATTGTAACTTTTTTTATGTGAGTGTTTAGCACTATAAACTTCCTTCTTAACAATGCTTTAGTTGTGTTCCAGAGATTCTGGTATGTTGTATCTTTGTTTTCATTACTTTCAAAGAATTTCTTGATTTCTGCCTTAATTTTATTGTTTACCCAAAAGTCATTCAGGAGCAGATTGTTTAATTTCCATGTAATTGTATGGTTTTGAGAGATCTTCTTGATATCAATTTCTATTTTTATTGCACTGTTGTTTGACAGTGCAGCTGGTATGATTTCATTTTATTTGAATTTGTTAAGAATTGCTTTATGGCTGATTGGTCAATTTTAGAGGATGTACCATGTGCAGATGAGAAGAATGTATATTTTGTTTTGGTTAGATGGAGTGTTCCATAGATGTCCGTTAGGTACATTTGGTCAAGTGTCAAGTTTAGGTCCCAAATATCTTTGTTAGTGTTCTGCGTCAGTGATCTGTCCAATACTGTCAGTGGGGTGTTGAAGTCTCCCACTATTATTGTGTGGTTATCTAAGTCTCTTCATAAGTCTCTAAGAACTTTTTTTGTGAGTGTGGGCATTCCAGTGTTGTTTGCATATATATTTAGGGGAGTTAGATATTCTTGATGAATTGTACCTTTTATCATTATGTAACGCCCTCCTTTAACCTTTTTGATTATTGTTGGTTTAAAGTTGGTTTTGTCTGAAATAAGAACAGCAATCCCTGCTCTTTTTTGCCTTCCATTTGCTTGATAGATATTTCTCCATCCTTTTACTTTGAGCCTATGGGTGTCCTTGCATGTGAGATGGGTCTCTTGAAGATAGCATACAGTTAGGTCTTGCTTCATTATCCAACTTGACAGTCTGTGCCTTTTAAGTGGGAGCTATAATCCATTTCTGTTCAGGGTTAATATTCGCATGTGTGGATTTGATCCTATCATTGTGTGGTTAGCTGGTTGTTATGTAGACTTGATTGTGTATTTGCTTTATAGTGTCAATGGTCTATGTACTTGAGTGTGTTTTTGTGGTGGTCAGTAATGGTGTTTCATTTCCATGTTTAGCATCCCCTTAGGAACTTCTTCTAAGGCAGGCCTGCTGGTAACAAATTCCCTTAGCATTTGCTTGTCTAAAACGGATTTTATTTCTCCTTGGCTTATGACGCTTAGTTTGGTTGGATATGAAATTCTTGGTTCTAATTTCTTTTCTTTAAAATTCCTGAATACAGACTCCCAATCTCTTCTGGTTGTAGAGTTTCTGCTGACAGGTCTACTGTTAGCCTGATGGGGTTCCCTTTGTACGTGACCTTTCCCTTCACTCTAGCTGCCTTTAGTGTTTTTTATTTTGCATTGACCTTAGAGGATCTGATAACTATGTCTCTTGGGGATAGTTATCTTGTATAATATCTCACAAGGGTACTCTGAATTTCCAGATTTTTATATTGACCTCCCTAGTGAGATTGGGGAAATGTTTGTGGACAATATCCTCAAATATGTTTTCCAAGTTGCTTGTTATTTCTCCCTGTCTTTCAGGGATGCCAGTGAGTCATAGATTTGGTCTATTAACATAACCTCATATTTCTTTGAGGTTTTGTTCATTTTGTAAAATTCTTTTTCATTTTTGTCTGAATTAATTCAAACCACTGGTCTTCAAGCTCTGAGATTCTTTCCTCAACCAATAATACTCCAGATTATGTTATGAAATTCTTGTAGTGAGTTTTTCAGCTATATCATCTAGATTTGGTTCTTTCTTAAAATTGATACTTCATCTTTCATCACTTCCATCATTTTACTGAATTCCTTATATTCCTTGGGATGGGTTTCAGCATTCTTCTGAATATCTAAAATCTTCATTTCCATGCAGATTCTGACTTCTATCATTTCAGCCATTTCATCCTTGTGAATAAGCATTGCTGGGGAGCTAGTGAAGTTGTTTGGAAGTAAAAAGAGTGTGTGGGCTATGTTCCTTTAACCATGGTGTAATTTGACTAGAGTCAATTGACTTCATTTCTGGATGTTTTCAGGGGCCAAGGCTTTGTGCAGCATCTTTATTTGTGACAGAATTCCTGTGCTTGGTTTCACAGCAGGATATATTAGCCAAGTATTTTTGGTGTTGAAGTTTGGGCTGCAATCCAGTAGATGGCACTTAAACATCGTGGCCAGCAGTGGGCTCTTGCTCAGCCATGCAGCTCCTCTGTATTTCCTTGTATTGGCAGCCATGCTCTCTCAGTGCTCTGAGAGTGTGGGCTCCTTTCCCACAAGCACTGGCTGCAGATCTCAGCTTGGCATTTCTGGGCTGTGCACCATAGCCCTGGGGCAAGCTCATGCTTTTTCTTCCCTCCCTGGCTTGGAGGCACCAGGGGCAAGGATCTTGCCAGTGGCAATGGCAGAGGGCCCTTCACTAATCTCTTGGGGCTCCACTCCAGAGAAACACAGAGCAGTAGCCAATTGGTATGATTAGCCCAAGGTGTAGCAGCTATGTTGCAGGCCAAGATCAGGTGCCCTGCCTAGTAGTAGGCAGGGGGCTCACAGGCAAGAAAGATAGGACTTTTCTCCACAGGGCAGCCATGGCATGCCTTGAGTAAAGCACTCAGACCCTTTATCTCTTTCCTAGCCCAAGGATAGTAACCGTGGTACCACTGCAGCTGTGAGTTGTCTCTGAAATTTCCTCCCCAGAGAAATGCAGAGCCATCATCAACCGAAGGGCTCAGGTTGGGGCAGGGTGACCGTGATGGGGGCCCAGGTGGAAAGACCCTGCCCAGCGAGAAGTCACAGGGGCAGGATTCCATGTGGAAAACAATCTGGTCGCTTTTATATAAGGAAGCTTCACTGCACAGGAGGCCTGCAATAGTCCTTAAGCTCACTGCTCCCTATCGAGCCTGAGGGCAACAGAGGTCAAAAATGGCAGGCCTGTCTGTTACCTCTGGGAGCCCCATCCCAGGGATAAACAGAGCTGCTACCAGTCTGAGAGCTCAGGCAGGGGTGGGTTGTCTGTGCTAGCATCCCACACCAGTGGGCTTTGTCTGGCAAGGTGTAGTGGAGGCTAGGCCCTCAGTCCATCTGCTTATCAGCACTGTGGATATGGCCCCTATCCTGGGGGCTTATGAGAGAACCTGGCCTCCTTTACTGGCAGAAACACAGAGGCTAGCATAGGGGTGTTCAGGAGTCCGCTGCCCCGGGATTTAGCATGTGCCTGAACAGCAGCTCTCACAGGCTCCATGCAGCTCTTCATGTCAGTCTGGAGACCCTGGATGGAGTGGGTTGGGGGAATCTCCTGTGCCCAGGGTTGCAAAGATCTGTGGCAGAAGTGTGGGAACCTGGGAGCTCTCACTCACTTGCTGTTTCCCCTCCATGGGGAGCCTACCATGGCTCTACACCAATCCCAGGTGGGCAACTGTCCTGTCTCAGACTTCCCTCTTCTCCATGGGTCATGTTGCTTCCTTGATGAATCCCAATGTGTCCTCCTGGACAAGCCAGTTGATAAGCTAGTGTTTACTTGCCACTCTATCTCCTCTCCGTGAAAGCAGCATACACTAGCTGCTTCTAGTCAGACATCTTGGCACTCTCTAATAGAGTTTTGAACATTATGTTATTTAAATAGGATTTATATTGACTCTTCTTTCTATGATAGCAATAGGCAGATGACTAAATAATTTAGACAGCAGCTTTTTTGATTTATTTTGTCAACAATTAACAGTCACATAGCAATAATAGCTCACATTCATTTTGTCTTTTACAGTTGACAAGATTTTTAATATCATAATATTCATTGACACTTCCTTGTTCATCTGAGTCCTATTATGCAAATATATAGTCCCTCTAATAAGGCAGGAAACTTACATGTGAGATGAAGAAAAAGGATAAGAGGGTTGAGCTCTCTGTTCCACACATTTAGAGGGAGGCTTTCCTCTATAAAATCTTATTTCTTACCACCAAATTCCATACAGGATTTTTTTTCTTTTTTCTTTTTTCTTTTTGCTTTTCCGTGACCTTTCCTAACCTCCGAACTTTATGTTTTTATTCTTTTTTAAACTTTTCTAATCCATTTTATTCTTATAGCTATAGAGAGGTAGCTTTTGTTCTTATCCTCTGTTCTACTTTCTGTTCTTAAAGTCTAATTCCAACTACTTTTACATTTATAACTTTTAACCTCATGGATATTACAGCTTCATAAAACGTTAAATATTTTGTATTTGTTTTAGCTTTTATATTTTATTTTACTTGCATCTTTATCTATTTAAATCTATTTAAATTACTGTATTCTTTTTTATAATACTTTATGTTCTAGGGTAATGGCACAACGGCAGGTTTGTTACATTTATTTATGTGCTATTGTTGGTGGTGCACTCATTTAACTCGTATTTTACATTAGGTATATCTCCTATATGCTATCCCTTCCCTCTCCCTCCCTCCCACCCACCAATAGGCCCCTGTGGTGTGAGTTGTTCCCCTTCCTGTGTCCAAGTGTTCCATTGTTCAGTTTTCCACCTATGAGTGAGACTTGTGGTGTTTTGTTTTCTGTTCTTGTGATAGTTTGCTGAGAATTATGGTTTCCAGCTGCATCCATGTCCCTACAAAAGACACGAACTCATCCTTTTTTATGCCTGCATAGTATTCCATGGTGTATATACGCCACATTTTCCTAATCCAGTCTGTCACTTATGGACATTTGGGTTAATTCCAAGTCTTTGTTATTGTGAATAGTGCTGCAATAAACATATGTGTGCATGCGTCTTTATAGCAGTATGATTTATAATCCTTTGGGTATACACTTAGTAATAAGATGGCTGGATCAAATGGTATTTCTAGCTCTAGATCCTTGAGGAATTGCCACACTGTTTTCCACAACAGTTGAACTAGTTTACAGTCCCACCAACAGTGTGAACGTGTTCCTATTTCTCATAAACTCTTTCGTTTCCTTTTGGAAAATGTTTTAAAATATAATGACCTGCAAGAAACATGGTAAGAGTAGATAATTCATTCAAAAAATAGCTAATTTTCTGTCTCACTTTAATAAAAATTCATTACAAGAAAAGACTATTTTTTAAAATCTATGCCTAGACACTCAGGAAAAGTATGTTTAAGCCAGCTCCTAGTCAATAAGTCTTATAATGATGGTGATACATGATTTCTTTGTTGGAAGGATTTTCTAGTAGTCCTTGTGTCAAGAGTTTCTAAGCAGCCATTGGATTTCAAGAAAATGATCCAAACCAAATGTCATGAACCAGGAGGGATAGAACTATAGAATTAATAGAGAAAGACAATTGGCCTTTAGCAAATTAAGTTCCTCAAACTACTCTTTTTTAGTTTTCTTATTTTCCAGTCAATTTTCCACTCTTTTATTAAGATAAAAGGAAACGTTGGTTATGTAGTTTCCCCTAATTTTTTGTGCAATTCTTTCCCTAATCTAAAATCAGAGATATCTCACATAAGCCCAGTTCAAGATCAGCCTGGGCAACACAGTGAGACTTCTCTACATAAAATTTAAAAATTAGCTGGGTGTGGTGAGGTGCACCTACAGTCCCAGCTACTCAGGAGACTGAGGGAGACTGAGGTTGCAGTGAGCCATGATCATGCTGCTACATTCCAGCCTGGGTGACAGAGTGAGACCGTGTCTCAAAAAAAAAAAAAAAAAGGAAAATAATCAAACATTTTAAAAATTCTTTTGAACATTCTTATGATAGTTTACATGAAGTCTTTGTTTACCACATCCAATATCTGAGCGACCTCAGAGACTGTTTGTACTGACTTTTTTCTTTATATGAGTCACATTGTCTTCTTTCTTTGCATTTTTCATGAGATTTTGTTGAAAATTGGACACTTCAAATAATACATTGTAGCTTTTCTGGATTCTGACTTCCACCCGCAGGAGTTGTGTTGTTGCTATTTTCTGTCTTTTGTTTATTACTTTTCAGGACTAATTAAATAAATTCTATCTCCCTGGGAGTGTGCAGCCACTGAAGCCTACGTTCTATTTTTAATTATTTTCTTCACTTTTAAGCCTGGCTTCCCAGGAGTCGCCCAGGGTCAGCATACCTTGATGGCCACCCAATAATTGGGCAGGGGTTTTACTTAAATGTCTTGAGCCAGAAGGGCTTCCAGTTTTTGCTGAGGGGATCTGTACATGGATTGGATCACATATTCAAGTTTCAGGCAGTTTACAGGCTGCTTTGACTTTCACTTTGTTTATGTAGGGACTTGTGCTCAGCCAGGAACCAGCAGGTAACTGAGGCCATCTCTGACCTCTCCTGAGTGTGGGAACCCTTTCAGATCCCCATGAATATATTAAAGCTTTCAAAGCCTAGTATCATTGGCCAGATGTATATTTTACATTTTTGGCTGGTTTACTGTTTACCCTAACCAGTATTGCTGACTTCGGTGGCTATGATGCCAGCCTTTTCCAAAGATTTGCCACCAATATTGTAATTGCTAACTACAATGTCCCAGGACTTTTCCATGGAGCTCCAAACTAGATCAACCACGTCAAGTGGCAGGAAGACCATTAGCCTTCACTGTTACCAAGACATGGAGGGTAGGGAAGGAAGAAAAGACAATGGATGCAGTCCCAAATTTAAATGCCACAGACCCTACTCTTCTAACCGATGTTCAATAACACTTGAATAAGTGCTTTCAATGTACTGTATGCCTTTGCTTAATTTCCAGAGTTTCAAAATAGTTGGTGACAATTCTGCCACTTTTACCACCACATTTTGGAGGTCAGGATTTTCCACGTTTCTCGCTCTGCAATTCTAAAAGTTCCACCTTCTGATAAACTTTAAAAGGAAATCAGATATTGTCTAGTTATCTGCTCAGATAGATGTTATTCAGAAGTCTAAGATTGTTACCAGGCATTATATTATTTTATATCCTGTCTAACAATAATAATAATAAAACCCTCCATTTCCAAGTAAGAAGAATTGGGATTGGTTTTCTTTTTTCCTTTTCTGGCAGTAAACTTAAAACAAAAAAACCTTAAAACACTCATGTTTAAATTTTTTGAAGTGTTTTAATAATTGTGTGTTAATTTTAACAATATGAAAGAGATTATAACTAATTGGCTTCTGTATTGTTAAAATATATATACATGTAATATTTTGATAAAATTAAAGCTAAATAAAATCTGAATTAAATGTAATCAATTAGGAGGGATGGCTTTTGATTTGACTAAAAGATAAACACAGAATAGAAACAAGTAAACATATTTCTGATTTTATACAACATATACATTTGTTTTAGGATTAAACCAGTATAACAAAAAGAATACACACACACACACACACACACATATAAATATATCTTATTATGTTATAACAAAGATCTATGAAAGCATTAAGGAGGGAGAAACTCATTTTGCCTGGGAATATAAGGTAAGATTTGACAAAGAGTTTTTTTGATAATAGAGAAGAGAGAGAACGACATTTTAAATACAGAGATTGGCATCTACCAAAATACAGGACTATAAAATTACCTAATGTTTCCAGGAAAGACCAAGTGGCTGGAATGTGGAGGAGACAGGGATAAAATTCTAAGAAAATGGGATAGGAAAATTCAGTGGATGCTACTGCAAAGGATCTTCAAAGTCCTACTAAAAGGTATGAAATTCATCTATCAAGTAATCTGAGAAATGACTTGATAAAATCTGTATATGAGAAATACAATTCTGCAAACAACAGAATGGATGAAGTTATGAATAGCAGAAGAGAAAACAAATGGAAAGTCAAATTATTATTTAAAAGTTGGTGTTTTTTAACTCCACAATGTCTATATTGTAGACCTTGTTTCACTTAGAAAAACAAAGATTTTCTTCATTTAATATTGAGATATTTTCCACAAAACATGATGTTTGTGGGACTATTTTTCAACTTCTAGAGTTCTGAGTCACTTAAACATAATAAAAAAGATAATGTTGATACATATATGTCATCCCATTAAATGCCTTATTTATTTCTGCAGAGAAAAAATAAACACAAAATAATATAAAATTAAAAGAAATAGAAGGAAAATACCTGGTGCCAATCTCTGACTCTAGTCAAGTTATTAGCAAAGCCAGCCCTATGTTTTATTATCTGTAAAGTGAATAAGTTAGCTAAAAGACTTCAAAAGTCTCACCCAGATTTAGGTTGAACCCTTTATGGGTATTTTCATAAGTTCACTATTAGAAAATTACACAGGTCAACTTAGTTGGCTTATTCAAGCAAAATATTTTACTTTACCCATAAAACAGCACATAAATCCTTGATACTAGTTCCAACTTGCAGATCTTTAAGTTTGCTGTCAAACAAATGAAGCTGTTTACGTTTCGCAGCTTTTATCCGTGTTGAACCTATATATAAACAAGTAAAAAAACTTATGACATATTCAAATAACTAAAACCCATACATAAAACATACATACACACCCTAATACATTTAGTTGATCCTGAAATGGCAAATGAGTGATTTTTGAACAAGCTAAAGTCAATCTCATTAATCAAAAGACACAATCTTCTAAAACAGTGTTGTCCTGAAGAACATTCTGTAATAATGAAAACTTTCCATATCTGCACAGTCCAATACTGTAGCCACTGTCTACACGAGGTTATTAAATACTTGAAATGTAGCTCCTGTGACTGAGTAAATAAAATTTTAATTTATTTTAAAATTTAGCCACACTTGATTTGCTCTAAAATATGAGGGAATAATCTTTGGATATAACTAAAACTCTTTTGTGCCAATGAAATGTACTATAATCAGGATAGTATTTGATTTCTTTGACTTTAGATGTATTTTTCAGTGTTTCCAAGAAAATTTTAACACTTATTATTTTATCTTACAACAATTCTAAGGTAGTCAATACATTAAATGCTAGGTAAGTAGATTTAAATATGCTTCAGTTTTCAAGACACTGTATGAACTATACATATAAAGCATTATTAAAAGGAAATAATGAGAAACAAAAATATGCACTAATTATAATGAAATTCTGGGCCAGTTGTGGTGGCTTACATCTGTAATCTCAATGTGTTGTGAAGCTAAGGTGGAAGGATAGCTTAAGGCCAGGAGTTTAAGACTAGTCTGGGCAACATAACAAGACTCTATCTCTAGAAAGAAAAGCAAAGATTTTAAAAACTTGCTGAGCATGGTGGCATGCACCTGTAGTCCAAGCTACTCTGGAGGTGAGGCAGGAGGATGACTTGAGCCCAGAAGTTTGAGGCCGCAATGATCTGTGATCATACCACTGTACTCAGCCTGAGTGACAGAGGAAGGCCCTGTCTCAAAACTAAATAAAAAGAAGAAGACATTCTGGTACATAAATCCAATAATATTTGACTGTAATCCTAATTTATTTGCTTAAATAACACTAGCACTTGACACTGTATCTCTATGACAAACCACTACAGCGAGAGGCATACCCATTTTATAAAAAATGTAGTATAGTCATTCTATGAGAATAAGAACCATGGTGGAAGAAACTACTATCCTCCAATTTAATAAATTACATTTTATAGTCACCTGGCATATTGTGTGGAAAGCATGACAATGGTATTAATGTAAACCATGCAACGAGAGTGGCAGAAAGAAAACGAATCCACCAAGTCCATAGCCATTCTGTACTACCATTTGTGCCTGTAGTGCTTTAATAGAGAAAAATGAAAAGAATAATCAACTTTAGGTATTTGATTACAACAAAACCATAATCAAACAGAGTGGAGAGAGTGAGAGAGCGAGGGTTGGAGAGTGAGACAGAAATGGATTTTTTTTTGTTAATTTGTCACTATTGTTTGTTTTGTTGAGAGGGAGTAATTGTGAGTCCCCAACTGTGTGCTTGTTTTGTCTTATAGGATCCTAATCTTTTCCCTTTTCCTTCTTTTTCTTGGCACCACTTAGGTAGCAAAAGGTACTTGTTTGTTCCTAGTTAACTTTTTTCTCCACCAGAAGCTATGTATTTGTAACACTATCTTTTAAAATCTCACCTCTCCTTTAAAATCATTCTTAAAAGTCAAGCACTTAGACCTTTATGACACACCTGGCCCTTTATGTTGCACACGTGAAGCTTTTTATGGCATTTAATCCTTTCAATCACAAATATTTTGAAATCCCTTTCTTCTAGTCCCTTCTGTGAACTTTCAGATTTAGTGTGAATGTATCCTTCTAGTTATTATTCCAAATCACCCTTAGGACCCTTTGCTGTCTTCTGTCTTCTGTGCAGTTTTTCTTCATCTGCCTTTGCTCACCATAAAGCCTTGCAGTGGGGAAGGTTATATGGGAAAGTCAAGGATTCTATGCTGGGATTTGTTATTATTCTAGATTTACTCATATTTATTTTGTAGTTTAAGCATACTTTGTCTTCAATTAATGCTGAAGCCATGGATTTGTGGAGAATTTTCATAGTTGTGAAGCTATTCTGTCATTTAAGGAGGAGATTAGGGGGAGTTGATTAATACATAGACACCATTGTCTTCTACTCCACACACATTTAACACCCCCTCCAAACAACTGCTGTGGGAGAATGCTCACATCCATGGGAACCATAGTTCTGGAAGTGCTGGTTTTTCATCGGTGTTTCTATTACCAGCCAAGATCTGCTGAATAACTTGCTTGCAGACCTTGTATTTCATAGGAATGTAGAGAATGTACACTGTCTTATTCACTGATGGGACAACTCATTATTAAGGGTAGAAATTCTAATTTTCCTAGGGTTGCAGTCTTGTCATTACCCACTTGTCATATATATATATATCTACATATGCTACACTCAGGGAGTTTCAATTCCAGATTGTCACTACGGGAGTATGTTTCCTCATTGGTTATAATAGTCAGGAGTTTTTTTCACTTTTGAACCCAGCTATGTATTCTAACTATATACATTATATTACATGTGATTAATACATATGTGTATATAATTGTGTACCCAAAAGAGGTAGGGAAATCAACTAAAAAAACTATCAATTGCGATAAACAATATAATGGTTATATATAAAATACAGATATTCCATTCACAATACTAAAAAATGTATGAAATGCCTAGGAATAGGTTTAATGGAATATGTTCGATAAAGGAAATTATAAATCTTTATTGAAGGGTATAAAAGAACAGAGAAAAGAAAGTAACATACCATATGCATGAAAAGATAACAGTCCTAATGTGGTCCATAAATTCAAGTAATTCAAATCAAAATGCTTTGATTAAAACCTGAGATTATAAAATTTAGATTGAAGAGTCATTTTGCAAACATAGCCCCAATGTTGCATGAAAAAACAGTAATAAATGGATATTTCTCCTACCGAATAGCAAACTATACAATAAAGCTTTAGTAACTAAAATATTGTAACATTGGCATGGGAATAGAAATGTGTATCAGGGAATAAATTAAATGAGATGAAGGAAATTTACGGATACAGGTAACTTTAATTTATGACGAAGATGGTATTTAGTATCAATAAAAAACACATAATGATAGATAAATGTCATCAGTACAATTAGATATCCTCTTGAAGGAAAAAGAGAAGCTTGGCCCATGCCTCTTATATGCAAAAATAAACTGAAATTGAATGTTAAATATCAACATACAAACACATTTATAAAAGTACTGGAAAAAATATAGTCAAATATTTTAATAAGTTTATAGAGCATAAGAACTTATTGTCCTAGCTCAAGCAATTAAACAAGAGAAAGAAATAAAGTGCATCCAAATCAGTAAAGAGGAAGTCAAACTGTTACTGTTCACCAATGATATGATCATATACCTAGAAAACCATAAAGACCCATTCAAAAAGCTCCAAGAACTGATGAATTCAGTAAAGTTTCAGGATAATGTATCAATGTACACAAATCAGTAGCACTGCTATACACCAACAGTGACCAACCTGATAAACAAATCAGGAACTCAATCTTTTTTACAACAGCTGCAATAAAATAAAATAAAATAAAATAAAATAAAATAAATAAAATAAAAAATACTTAGGAACATACCCAACCAAGGAGGTGAAAGACCACTACCAGGAAAACTACAAAGCACTGCTGAAAGAAATCATAGGTGACATCAATGAATAGAAGCACATTCCATGCTTATTAATGGATAGAATCAATATTGTGAAAATGACCATACTGCCAAAAGCAATCTATTAATTCAATGCAATTTCCATCAAAGTACCAACATCATTTTTCACAGAATTAGAAAAAACAATCCTAAAATTCACATGGAACTGAAAAAGAGCCTGCATAGCCAAAGCAAGACTAAGGAAAAATAACAAATCTAGAGGCATCACACTACCTGACTTCAAAATATACTACAAGGCTATAGTCAGCAAAACAGCATGCTACTGGTATATAGACCAATGGGACAGAATAGAGAACCTATAAATAAAGCCAAATACTTGCAACCAACTGATCTTTGACAAAGCAAACAAAAACTTTAATTGGGGAAAGGACATCCTATTCAACAAATGGTGCTTGGATAATTGGCAAGCAACATATAGAAGAATGAAACTGGATCCTCATTGCCCACTTAAACAAAAATCGACTCAAGTCTTACCTTATTGTCTTACCTTATACAAAAATCAACTCAAGATGGATCAAAGACTCAAATTTAAGACCTGACATCATAAAAATTCTAGAAAATAACATCATAGAAACTCTTCTAGATATTGGCTTAGGCAAAGAGTTAATGAACAAGAATCCCAAAGCAAATCCCAAAAGCAAAAATAAAGATGAGACCTAATTAAACAGAAAAGCTTCTGCAGAGCAAAAGAAATAATCAGCAGAGAAAACAGACAACCCACCTTGTGGGAGAAAATATTTGCAAACTATGCATGTGACAGAGGACTAATATCCAGAATCAACTAGGAATTCAAACAAATCAGCAAGAAAAAAAAAAAAATCCCATCAAAAAGTGGGCAAAAGACATCAAGAGACAATTCTCTAAAGGCAATATATAAATGCCCAACAAACATATGAAAAAATGCTCAATATCACTAATTACCAAGGAAAGGCAAGTTAAAACCACAATGAGATACTACCTTACTCCTGCAAGAATGCCCATAATTAAAAAATAAAAATTAGTAGATGTTGGTGTGGATGTGGTGAGAAAGGAATACTTTTACACTGCTGGTGGAAATGTAAACTAGTATGATCACTGTGGAAAACAGTATGGAGATTTCTTAAAGAACTGAAAGTAGAACTACCATTGGATCAAACAATATCACTGCTGGGTATCCACCCAGAACAAAATAAGTCATTATATGAGAAAGACGCTTGCACATACATGTCTATAGTAGCACAACTTGCAATTGCAAAAATATGGAACCAGCCTAAAAGCCCATCAACAAATGAGTGGATAAAGAAAATGTGGTATATGTACATCATGGAACACTACTCCGCCATAAAAAGGAACAAAATAGTCCGGGCACGGTGGCTCACCTGTAATCCCAGCACTTTGGGAGGCCGAGGCAGGAGGATCACCTGAGCTCGGGAGTTCAAGACCAGCCTGACCAACGTGGAGAAACCCCATCTCTACTAAAAATACAAAATTATCCGGGCGTGGTGGCACATGCCTGTAATCGCAGTTACTCGAGAGGCTGAGGCAGGAGAATTGCGTAAACCCGGGAGGCGGAGGTTACAGTGAGTTGAGATCGTGCCATTGCACTACCGCCTGGGCGACAAGAGTAAAATTCAGTCTCAAAAAAAAAAAAAGAAAAAAAAAAAGGAACAAAATAATGGCATTTGCAGCAACTGGACGGAATTGGGCATGTTCTCACTCATTAGTGGGAGCTAAGCTATGAGGATGTAAAGGCATAAGAAGAAATGTAATGGACTTGAGGGACTTGCAGGGAAGGGTAGGATGGGGGGTGAGGGATAATAGACTACACATTGAGTACAGTGCACACTTCTCAGGTGGTGGGTGCACCAAAATCTCAGAAATAACCGCTAAAGAACTTATTCACCTAACACCTGTTCCCCCAAAACTATCGAAATAAAAAAAACAGAACTTCTTAAGAAAGAAAGAACATTCAAAGTTTATGGAAAGAAAAATATTGATATATTTGATGATATAAAAACTTTTAAAGTTTGTTTAATATACCATATACAAAGTTTAAGGACAGATTGGGAGAAATTATTTGTCATAGGTCTAGCAAACAATTAATATCCATAATAAGTGAAGAATTTTTATAAATCTATAAGAAATAATGAACCAATATAAAAATAAGACAGGATATAAGCAGTAATTTCAAAAAAATACAGAAGGCTAGCATACATACTGAGTTCTAATAATACATTCCTTTGAGTAATTTAATAAAAGAGACTAAGTGACATAAGGAAAGTTTAAATCTGAATAGGAAGAGATGGTATCCTGGGTCTCGCAACAGAAGACAGCCATTACCACCTGAAAAGGTGCCTGAAGAGGCAAGAGGAGACAGAGTGAAGTGAACTCTACAGGTGATTGTGTCAGAGGGTCATAAGACAAATGTAGCCTTTATTAAAGAGACACCACCAAGCCATTGAGATTCATCAGGAAAGGAGAGGAAAGAATAAATATCCAGATTTAAGTTTCCTCATGCTCTCAGATCTCTTGCCAGTGCTCTTCACAAGCCAAGCCTAAAACTAAGCTAGATTGTAAAGGAGACCAATGATGTCGTCTATAATAGGTCAGCCTCTTTAGGTACAGAGCAGAGTGGAGAAAAGTAGAGAGTGCAACTATAGCAGCAAACTGATGGTATCACTTTTGTACCTCAGAATCTATTCGTGCTCTTTGCTGGAAAAAATAAAATTCTTGGGTGAGAAAATTCTTGAGATAACTACACCAAATCCTGTTAGCTATTATACAATTATGGCATTATAACAATTCAAATATATTTACAACTGAAAACTAAAACATTGTTATAGAAGACATTGTTAGTGTCCCATTTGTATTATGTCACCTAGGCATTCACCACTCCCATATATAGCAAATGAATAACTTTGAATAGCAGGAACTCTATGCTTGGCCCAGTTCTCAGAGAGCAGGTCAGAAATCCTAGGGCTGAATATTAACTCCAGGAGCATCGCTTGACCAACAATTTCCAGGAGTTAGTGGAGATATATATATATATATATATATATCTGGGATAACTCTTATCTTACACTGTCCACCAGAGTTCTCCAGTGGGATTGAGTCCTAGTTGCCCCAAACAGTAAATTGCTCAATATAACGAACACTTTATTGTCTTCTTTAACTTCCTGTGCTTATTTCCACACTACCCTATCATGCTTCCTAGTATCATTTCTCAAATTAATAGTGTGCCCTCACGTATTTATCTCAAATTATTTGTCTCAAGTATGTTGAGAGAAAGGTATTATGTCTAAAATAGTTACCATTACCAGGGCTCATCATATAACCTAGAAGAATAAAAATTAGAAGAAAATTACCAAAAAACCTAGTTGCTACTGTCCCTGCATCATTAGTAGTGACAAGGTCTGAGGTTACCATCACATCTTCCTTTGTTCACCATCTATTTTATGAATACCTTACCCTCAGCTAGTACCTTGGTTGGAAAGAATACTTCAACTGGTGAGGTGACCCTAACTATCATTCCTATAGGATCTGAGCCTTTGTGGTATTTTTTCTTTAATGACTTGAGGCAGTTATTCATTAAAAAGAACTACTGGACAATGTGAATACTAAGAATCAAATAAATCCCCTGGATTTCAAACAAAGTTACGCCTGTCTCTGCTATTATATAGCAGAAACCCATTCCTCCCCAACCAGTAACTCAGAATATTCGTATTAGTTAGTACTGTGATTCTCTTTTTTCTTTTTAACTTTTATTTTAAGTTCATGGGTATAAGTGCAGGATGTGAAGGTTTGTTAAATAAGTAAATGTGTGTGTGTGGGGGGGTGTTTTACATATTATTTCATCAACCAGCTATTAAGTCTAGTATCAATTAGATACTTTTTCTGATCCTCTTCCTCCCCCCACCCTCTGCCCTCCAGTGGGCCCCAGCTGTTTTTCCCATCTATGTATCTATGTGTTCTCGTAATTTAGCTCCCAGTTGTAAGAGAGAAAATATGGTATTTGGTTTTCTATTCCTGCATTAGTTTACTAAGGATGATGGCCTCCAGCTCCATTCATATCCCTCCAAAGGACACAATCTCGTTCCTTTTTATGGCTGCATAGTATTCCATGGTGTGTATTTACCACATTTTCTTTGTCTAGTCTATCACTGATGGGCATTTAGATCAATTCTATTTATTTGCTATTGTGAATAATGCTGCAATGAACATACATATGCATGTGTCTTTCTAATTGGATGATGTTTATCTTTGGGTATATACCCAGTAATAGGATTGCTAGGTTGAATGGTATTTCAGTCTCTAGGTCTTTGAGGAATTACCGCACTGTCTTCCACAATGGTTGAACTAATTTATACTCCCACCAAGAGTGTAAAAGAGTTCCTTTTTCTCCACAGCCTCACCATCATCTGTAATTTTTTGACTTCTTAATAGCCATTGTGACTTATGTGAGATAGTATCTCATTGTGGTTTTGATTTGCGTTTCTCTAATGATTAGTGATGTTGAGACTTTTTTCATATGATTGTGGGCCACATGTAAGTCTTCTTTTGAGAAGTGTCTGTTCATGTCCTTTGCCCACTTTTTAATGGAGTTTTTTTTTTTTTCTTGTAAATTTATATTCCTTATCAATGCTGGATATTATTAGACTTTGGTCAGATGCATAGTTTGTCAAAATTTTCTCCCATTCTGTAGGTTGTCTGTTTACTCTGTTGATAGTTTCTTTGGCTGTTCAGTAGTTCTTTAGTTTAATTAGATCTCAATCATCAATTTTTGCTTTTATTGCAATTGTTTTGGTGTCTTCATCATGAAATCTTTGCCCATGCCTATTCCTGAATGGTACAGCCTAGGTTTTCTTCTAGGGTTTTTATAGCTTTGGGTTTTACATTTAAGTCTTTAATCTATCTTGAGTTGATTTTTGTATATTGTGATTTTTTGCATATGGTGTATATGAAGTTCTGATTCCTTTGTAAACCTCGTCTTTACCAAAAATACAAAAACATTATCCTGGTATGATGATGCATGCCTGTAGTCCCAGCTACTCTAGAGGTGGGAAGATCACCTGAGTCCAGGAATCGAGGCTTTAGTGAGTTGTGATTACACCACTGCACTCCAGCCTGGGTGAGAATCTCTTTAAAAAAATAACAAAACTGGTGGCAGGCAAGAGATCTTTTGCAGGGGACCTTCCACTTATAAAACCATCAAATCTCATGAGACTTATTCACTACATACGAGTACAGTATGAGGAAAATTGCCCCTACAATTCAATTATCTCCACTTGGCCCCATCCTCACCATGTGGGGATTATTACAATTGAAGGTGAGATTTGGGTAAGGACACAGCCAAACCATATCAGTGTCCTTGAATGTTCTTTTGTATTTGTGTGGTATCAGTAGTAATATCTTCCATTTCATTTCTAATTGAGGTTATTTGAATCATCTTTCTTTCCTGGTTAATCTCACTAATGGTCTATATATTTTGTTTATCTTTTCAAAGAACCAGCTTTGTGTTTCATTTATCTTTTGTATTTTTTGTTTCAATTTCATTTAGTTCTGCTCTGATCTTTGTTATTTCTTTACTTCTGCTGATTTTGTGTTTGGTTCATTCTTGTTTCTCTAGTTCCTTGAAGTGTGACCTTAGATGGTCTAATCATGCTCTTTCAGAGTTTTTTATGTAGGCATTTAATGCTATAAACTTTCCTTTTAGCATTGCTTTTGCTGTATCCCAGGGGTTTTGATAGGTTTGTATCACTATTATTGTTCAGTTCAAAGAAATGTTTAATTTTCATATTGATTTCATTATTGATCCAGTAATCATTCAGGAGCAGGTTGTTTAATTTCCATGTATTTGCATGGTTTTGAGGCTTCCTTTTGGAGTAGATTTCCAATTTTATTCCACTGTGGTATGAGAGGATACTTGATATGCTTTCGATTGTCTTAAATTTACCGAGACATATTTTATGGCCTATCATACAGTCTATCTTGGAGAATGTTTCATGTGTTGATGAAAATAATATATCTGCAGTTGTTGGGTAGAATGTTCTGTAAATATCTGTTAAGTTCATTTGTTCTAGGGTATATCTTAAGTCCATTGTTTCTTTGTTGACTTTCTGTCTTGATGACCTATCTAGCACTGTCAGTGGAGTATTGAAGCCCCACTATTATTGTGTTGTCATCTATCTCATTTCTTACATCGAGTAGTAATTATTTTAAAAGTTTAGGAGCTCCAGCATTAAGTGTGTATATATTTAGGATTGTGACATTTTCCTGTTGAACTAGACTTTTTAATCATTTTATAATATCCCTCTTTTTCTTTTTTAACTGTTGTTGCTTTAAAGTCTTTTTGTCTTTTGTCTGATATAAGCTACTCCTGCTCACTTTTAGTTACCATTTGCATGGAATATCTTTTTTTACCCTTTCACTTTAAGTTTATGTGAGTCCTTATGTATTATGTGAGTCTCTTGAAGACAGCAGGTACTTGGTTTGCTTCTAGGGATTTTATGGTTTCAGGTCTTACGTTTAAGTCTTTAATCCATCTTGAGTTAATTTTTGTATAAGGTGTAAGGAAAAGATCCAGTTTCAGCTTTCTACATATGGCTAGCCACTTTTTCCAGCACCATTTATTAAATAGGAAATCCTTTCCCCATTGCTTGTTTTTATCAGGTTTGTCAAAGATCAGATGGTTGTAGATGTGTGGTGTTATTTCTGAGGCCTCTGTTCTGTTCCATTGTACTATGTGTCTGTCTTGGTACCAGTACCATGCTGTTTTGGTTACTGTAGCCTTGTAGTATAGTTTGAAGTCAGGTAGCTCAATGCCTCCAGCTTTGTTCTTTTGGCTTAGGATTGCCTTGCCTGTGCAGGCTTTTTTTTTTGGTTTCACATGAAGTTTAAAGTAGTTTTTTCCAGATTCTGTGAAGAAGTCGAGTTGGTAGTGATGGGATGGCAGTTAGATCTATAAGTTACGTTGGGCGTAGGCCAGGTTTTCGGTGATATTGATTCTTCGGTATCCATGAGCGGAATAGGCTTCATTTGTTTGTGTCCTTTTTTATGTTGTTGAACAGGTGGTTGTGTTCTCCTTGAAGAGGGTCCTTTCACGGATCTCCTGTAGTTGGGATTTCCTAGGTATTTTATTCGCTTTGTGAGAATTGTGAATGGGAGATTCACTCATGATTTTGGGCGTCTGTGTCGTGGTGTATAGGGAAATGCTTGTGGGATTTTTGCACATTGATTTTGTTATCCTGAGGACTTTGCTGAAGTTGCTTAGCAGCTTAAGGAGAATTTCGTGTTGCTGAAATGATGGGGTTTTCTAAGTATACAATCATGTCATCTGCAAACAGGGACAATTAGACTTCCTCTTTTCCTAATTGGATACCCTTTATTTCTTTCTCTTGTCTGATTGCCCTGGCCAGAACTTCCAATACTATGTTGAATAGGAGTGGTGAGAGAGGGCATCCTTGTCTTGTGCCAGTTTTCAAAGGGAATGCTTCCAGGTTTTGCCCATTCAGTGTGATATTGGCTGTGGGTTTGTCATCAATAGTTATTTTGAGATACGTTCCATCAATCCCTAGTTTATTGAGAGTTTTTAGATTGAAAGGCTGTTGAATTTTGTTGAAGGTCTTTTCTGCATATATTGAGATAATCGTGGTTTTTGTCATCGGTTCTGTTTATGTGATGGATTTTGTTTATTGATTTGCATATGTTGAACCAGCCTTGCATCCCAGGGATGAAGCTGACTTGATCATGGTGGATAAGCTTTTTGATGAACTGCTGGATTTGGTTTGCCAGTATTTTCTTGAGGATTTTCGCATTGATGTTCATCAGGGATACTGGCCTAAAATTCTCTTTTTTTGTTATGTCTCTGCCAGGCTTTGGTATCAGGATGATGCTTGCCTCATAAAATGAGTTAGGGAGGATTCCCTCCCCCTTTCTATTGTTTGGAATAGTTTCAGAAGGAATGGTACCAGCTCTTCTTTGTACCTCTGGTAGAATTCAGTTGTCAATCTGTCTGGTTCTGGACTTTTTTTCGTTGGCAGGCTATTAAATATTGCCTCAATTTCAGAGCCTGTTACTGGTCTATTCCGAGATTCAAATTCTTCCTGGTTTAGTCTTGGGAAGGTCTATGTGTCCCAGAATTTATCCATTTCTTCTAGATTTTCTAGTTTATTTGCATCGAGGAGTTTATAGTATTCTCTGATGGTAGTTTATATTTCTGTGGGATCAGTGGTGATATCCCCTTTATCATTTTTTATTGTGTGTATTTGATTCTTCTCTCTTTTCTTCATTAGTCTTACTAGTAGTCTATCTATTTTGTTAATCTTTTCAAAAAACCAGCTCCTGGATTCACTAATTTTTTGAAGGATTTTTTTGTCTCATGGAGTGTTCCCTTGAGCAGGAGATGTGGTGCTCTCCTGCTTTCCCTAGCGATGGGGCTTCTTGAAAGCTGTATTGTAGCGATTATCATTTCTCTTCTGGTCTAGCTACCCAGTGGAACTACCAGGCTTCAGGCTGGTACTGGGGAGTGTCTCTAAAGAGTCCTATAATGTGATTTTCTTAAGGCCTCTCAGCCATGGAATCTGGCACCTGTTCTGGTGGAGGTAGCAGGGGAATGCAGTGGACTCTGTTAAGGTCCTTGGTTGTAGTTTTGTTTAGTGCACCAGTTTTCTCTATTGTCGTTTGTGCTTGTAATAAAGGTGTCATGTGGAGAGACTCAGGACCTCTGTTAGCCAGGATGTTATAGGCAGTGGAGTTAGCTGTTGTTGTCTCCTTTCTTGGGGCATGGTTGTTCTTTCATGAGTTGTAATGATTTCTCTATGGTCATTTTTCACATGAGCCCATTAATGAAGACCTAGGTTGGTTTTTAAAAAAGAGATGGAGGCTCACTGACATTAACAGGATTGGTCATATTGTTCAACTGACTTGAGAACCTTCCAAAGTAAATCCCTTCTTCATGTGCCCCTTCAGAGAGGTTCAATCACATGTTCTTCTTATCACGTATTTTCCAGTCTTGCTCTAAGTCTCTAACTACCCAAAGAAGCTGAATACAAATCATTAGATATTTATACCTCAGGCCATCTCTCCTATATTAAGTGGACAACCTTAATACAGGACAGCCTGAAGTTCTAACTGCTAGAAGGATTTCCTGTATCTTAAGGCCACTGTTTAGTGAAGCCATAATGGAGCGGCCATTCCTTTCTGAACATTCACACCCTTAAATGTTTCCTTTTCTCTGGAAATATTCTCTAGCATTTTTAAAATAACCCATACAACACAGAATTTTTTAAAATTACTTTTGTCATTTGAATTAAATGCTATGCCCACTTAATTTCCTAAAGCCTTAATCCCAATCCACAACCTGTGATAATTTTAATAACTGTGTCCAATTTATCACTAGCAAGAATATCTGTGCACACAAACATTAACATAGTTCTGGAACCCTATTGCTACTTCTGATACTACTTCTAATATCACTCAGAATCCTGGTAGAAAATGTATACTTAACTCACACTAGATCATTTGAAGAGGGATAAGGGAAATATTTTTAGTAATGTGGGCAGACTTCAGGGAAAATAACAAGGCATAGTATAACATTCTGGGGCTAGCAATAGTAGCAACCTCTTATCACAGCCCTGAATGTCATTGGAACAGTGCTTAATAAATGTTGAGAGTATCCTCCTGATAGCCATGACCTTCAGAAGAGAATTACAACCAATCTAGGTACAAGCCTTCAGGAAGAACCTGAAAGAATAAATGCCGTAATCTTAAGCTTCCTCTGCCTTCTCATCTGCCAGTGACTCTCAGTGGCAAAACCTAAGTGAAATCTAGAGTACAGAGGAATACATTGAGGCTGTCAATACAGGTCAGCCTCCCTGAGCAGAGGAGGATGGAGAAGATGTTAGAAAGACGAAGAGTAAATTTAGAGAGGCAAACAAAATATATTCAGCACACAGCTTATTCCCTGAAAACTTACCTGTTCCCTTTTATGGTATTTGTCTGGTAGTTACCAAAAATTTATACTAGCTAGGTAAGAACCCAAGTGAGTTGCCAGGGGACCTAGCAGGATAGTTTCCAGGTAGTATCTGTAACAATAAACAACCATGGAACCATTCTTTGGTATCTCAGTTTCTACTAGTTCTTCCTTCATATGAACTCAGAATTTCAGAAATGGAAGGTTCACTTCTCTATTTTCTTAAAGTGGTAGGTATAGCTCCTTAATTAACTCCATCATCTCAAAAAGAGAACAAGAAAAGTTGAAGAGGAGGTAACTGATGGTACTAGTTCCCAATATATAATTAAAATACAGTTTTAAAATATATATTTATAAAACTGTTGAAAGGAAATAGCAGAGATTACAGCAGAATTACTGTAAATGAAACAGAGCCTGGGAAAACCATAGAGAAAATAAACAAAGCAAAGAGATAGTTTTTTAAAAGAGATTAACAAAATTGACAAACCTTGGCCAGAGAAATTAAGAAAAAGGAGATAAGACTCAAATAACAAAAATCAGAAATGAGTGGAAGACTTTACAACTAAATGCCACAGAAATAAGAAGAATCACAAGAAACTACTATGAATAATTATATCCCAACAAATTAGATAACTTAGAAGACATGGATACATTTCTAGAAACATTCAACCTACCAACAAAATGACAAAGAAATAAAATATCTGAACAGACCTGTAACTAGTAAGGTGATTGAATCAACTGTCAAAAACCTCCCAAAAAAGGAAAGCCCAGGGCCATATAGCTTCACTGGAGAACCGTACCAAATATTTCAATAAGCATTAACAATAATCCTTCTCAAAATCCTCCAAGTAATTGAAGAGGAGGGAACACTTCAGATTCTTTCTATGTGGCAAACCTACTCTAATACTAAACCTAGACAAAGATACTACAAGAAAACTACAGACTAATATCTCTGATGAATACTGATGAAAAAAATTCTAATCAAAACACAAGCAAATTGAATGTAACAGCATATTAAATGGATTATACATCATAGTCAAGTGGGATTTATTCCTGGAATATAAAGATGGTTCAGCATATGAAAATAAATCAGTATAATACACCACATTAACATAATAGAGAAAAACCACATGATCATATTAATTGATTCAGAAAAAGCTTTTGACAAAATTCAATGCCCTTTTATGACAAAAACACTGAGAAAACTAGGAATACAAGGAAATTACACCTCAACCTAGTAAAGGTCTTATATTAAAAGCCTACAGTTAACATCATGCTCAATGGTGAAAACCAGCAAGTTTTCTAAGATCAGGAACAAATCCATAGTTTGTTCTCCCCCTGTTCAACATAGTACTGGAAGGTCCTAGCCAGAAAAATTGGAGAAGAAAAAGAAATAAAAGGCATCCAAATTGGAGAGGAAGAAGTAAAATTATCTTTGTTCTCAGATGACATAATCTTATATATAGAAAACCCTAAGGATCATACATACATGCATACACATACCGTATGCCTAACTATTAGAACTACTAAATGAATTTAGTAAAGTTGCAGGAAGCAATCTCAACACACAAATATCAGTTGCATTTCCATACACTAACAATGAACAGTGTACAAGGAGAAAGACTTGCACATTGCAAACTATAAAACATTGCTGAAAAAAAGTAAAGACACAAATAGATGTAAAGCTATCCCATGTTTATGGATTAAACACGAGAGTTAATATTAATATTCTTAGAATTAGAATATTGTTAAAATGCTTATACAGCCCAAAATGAAACACAGATTTAATGCAATCCCTATCAAAATTCCAATGGCATTTTTTACAAAAATAGGAAAAATTCATGTGGAATCAGAAAAGACCCTGAACAGCCAAATCAGTCTTGAAAAAGAAAAACAAAGTTGGAGGCATAACACTTCCTGATTTCAAATATATTGCAAAGCTACTGTCCTCAAAACAGTAGGGTACTGGTATAAAGACTGACACATGGACCAATGAAATAGAACAGAGAACCCAGAAATAACCCCTCATATATATGGTCAAATGATCTTTGACAAGGGTGCCAATGCTATGCAATGTGCAAAGAATTGTCTTCAAAAAACAATGCTGGGAAAACTGGATATCCACATGCAGAAGAATGAAGTTGGACCCTTACCTTACACCATATACAAAAATTAACTCAAAATGGATTAGACATCTAAACACAAGGCCTGAAACCATAACATTCTTAGAGGAAAGCATAGGGAGAATGCTTCGTGACATTGGATTTGACGATTATTTTTAGGATATTACACCAAAAGCCTAGGCAGCAAACCAAAAACAGATGAATGCACTACACAGAACTTAAAAACTTTTTTGCAGTAAAGGAAACAATTGGTGAAGTGAAAAGGCAACCTGCAGAATGGCAGAAAACATTTGCAAACCATGTATTGAAAAGAGGCTAATATGCAGAATATATAAAGAACTTCAGCCCAACAGCAACAAAAAAGCAAGCTGAATTAAAAATGGCCAAAGGACTTGGATTGATAAAAGAAGGTATACAAATGGTCAAGAAGCATTGAAAAGATACTCAACACCACTAATAATCAGGGAAATGCAAATCAAAACCATAATAAGGTATCACCTTGGATCCATTAGGATGGTCACTATCAGAAAAACAAACAAACAGAAAAAACAAGTATTGGTGAGGATGTGGAGAAATTGGAAACCTGTGCACTGCAGGAATGTAAAACGGTGCAGTTTTTATAAAAAACAGTATAAAAGTTTTTCAAAAAATAAAATTGGAAAAATAGACTTACCTTATGATCTAGCAATCCAATTTCTGAGTATATATACAAAAGAATTGACAACAGGATATCTGTGGGATATTTGTACACCTGTATTAATTGCAGCATTATTCACAATAGTAAAGAACTGGAAGCAACTTAAATGTCCATTGAAAAATGAATGAATAAAGCCAATGTGGTATGTACAATAATACTGTGGAGTATTATTCAGCCTTAAATTAAGGATATCCTGTTATATGCTACAACATGCATGAAACTTCAAAATATTATTTAAAGTGAAATAAGTCAATCACAAAAAGACAAATACTGCATGATTCCAGTTTTATAAGGTGTCTAAAACAGTCATACTCTCAGAAACAGAAAGTAAAACAATGACTGCCTTTTTGCAAGATGCAGAAATTCTAGATATATATTGAAAAACAATGTGCACATAGTTAACAGTGCTGTACTATACACTTAAAAATGTTTAAGATGTATACTTTAGATGTATTTATGTGTACAAATATGTGCATATAAGTCACATTTGCATATACTTCTTCTAAAACTATGGTTATTACAAATTAAATATGTGTGTTTATTTGTAAGCTATGGTAGCTATTTAGTAAATATTTTATACAATGTAAACAAAAGAAAGAAAAAATAATGCCTTACTTTGTTGCAGAAGTACTATTCTCAGGGACTTTAACTAGTGGTGCTCCTATCACATAACCCATACCATATCCAATCATTGATGTACATTCTGCAATACCTGTAAAATAAACAATGAACAACAAGCAATTTCATAAGCCAGCTTTGTTATGATAAAAATGGACTGAAATTGATTATTTCTGAAAGCTTTTCATAGCATTCTGTGTTAGTCAGAGTTCTCCAGAGAAACAAAACCAGTAAAAGAGAGAGAAAAACAGTAATGGAAAACCAAACATCATTATGTTCTCACAAGTGGGAGCCATGCTATGAGAATGCAAAAGCATAAGAATGATATAACGGACTTTGGGGACTCGGGGGTAATGGTGAGAGGTGGGTGAGGGATAAAAGACTGCATATTGGGTATAATGTACACTGCTTGGGGGATAGGTGCATCAGAATCTCATAAATCACCATTAAAGAGCTTATCTATGTAACCAGATACCACCTGTTCCCCCTGAAACTACTGAAATTAAAAAAAAAAAAATTAAACACAAAATAAAATCACCTTCAAAAAACAAAGAGAGAGAAAACAGAGAGATTCATTTTGAGGAACTGGTTCATATAAAATACAATTGTGAGGCCTAGCAAGTACCAAATTCGTAGGGCAGACCAGCAAGCTGGATGTTGCAGTTGATGTTACAGTCTTTAGGTAGAATTGCTTCTTCAGAAAACCTCAGTGTTTGCTCATAGAACCTTCAACTGATTGAATGAGGCCCACCCACATTATGAAATCAGTTTTGCTCAAATTCTGAGGATTGTAAATGTTCATCGCATCTAAAAACAACCATCACCAAAACATCTAGTGTTTGTCCATACAACCAGGTGTCATAACCTAACCAAGCAAACACATAAAACTAAACATCATACGTATTATCCAATGTATGTAGCAGAGAAACTCAGTATATAATTCATTATACCTTATTTAATATATATATTTAGTGTAATATAAATAAAATATATTTACTATAACTAGAAATTCAAAATATCTTATTTTATTTAATTTGGGGTGCTCTAGCAAGGTGATACTTTAAAGTTATCATTACTTCTGCACCCTTCACCTTAGCTACCAGGATGTGTCAATATACCTTCACAATAAGTATATAAAAACAACTTTAAATTTATTTTCAAAAGTGATAGTTAGATAACCCTGTACAAATAGATGATCTACCAGGACCAGAATCTATTGCAATATAAGAGAGTATAGATTATTCTGAGATATAGCCAGGATTACTTCTTATGGGAGACAGTAGCATAGACATTGTAAATAGGGATAGTATGCTATTATTAAGTGTGTATATATATATGAATATACATATTTATAAATGTGCATACACATATACATAAAGAGTATAATTTTTATTACTTAAGAAGGTATTCTTTGTTTGTTTGTTTTTTTGTTTGAGAGTCTTTCTCTGTCACCCAGGCAGCAGTGGTGCGATCTTGGCTCACTGCAATCTCAACCTCCTAGGTTTAAGCAAGTCTCCTGACTCAGCCTTCAGAGTAGCTGAGATTACAGGTGCTCGCCACCATACCTGGCTAATTTTTTTGTATTTTTAGTAGAGACAGGGTTTCACTATGTTGACCAGGCTGGTTTTGAACTCCTGAACTCAAGTGATCTGCCTGCCTCAGCCTCTCAAAGTTCTAGGATTACAGGCACGAGCCACCATGCCTGGCCAAAAGTATGTATTTTTTCAATTGCTCTATGTATTTTTGGTGACATTCAGGTGACATGTCTAGAATCCCAAATCTCAAACAACTCCTCAGAATTATGTGAATCAATGTGATTTGGAGGTTTGGTATACTAGTTATTTATTACAATGTTATCATAAGGGCCAATAATACTTTTTTATCAGCTTAGATATGCATACCAAAATTCAAGGAAAATCAAAATGGGTCAATCATAATAGAGGAGGTAAAACTTGCCTACATAGATACCAGCTGAGTGTGTAGCAACGTTCTCATCAATAAAGGTTGTTCCAAGGATATAAAGAGGCATTCCTGCTATTCCCTGCATAGTTTGCCCAAGGGTGATGAAATACAGGTATTTTGATTGGAACGATGCATCACTGCTCTGGCAACCACTGACAACCTTTATTTCTGTGCAAATATCTTTTGAAAAGACAATGATTACATTTTTGTTAATTGAACTCAAACATAAAACAAATGTGCAGCATTCTTTATCAAATATTTTACAAGCTATTTCCAAAATTATGCTTTTTTCTTTTAGTTAACATTTCATTTACATTGAATGTAGTAGTACTGCAATCAATCATCACGTTCTCAGAAAAATGCCATCACACAATTTGGACCAGACACAGCACACACCTGTAGTACCAGCTACTCGGAAAGGTGAAGTGAGAGGATTGTGACAAGCCTGGGCAACATATTGTGACCCCGTCTCCAAAACAAAAGATAAAAAAAAAAAGGAAGAAATTGTGTGGGAATCCTGCAAAAGATGCATATATTATAAACCAAAACATAAATGTGCATGCATGATTGTATGTATGTGTGCACAGATATGTTTGTGTATTTATATATATGCATTTACACATACACATATTCCTCTTAAATTTGACATCTAGTTCCCCTGACTTTTGACCCTAGGCTAAAAGTATTTCTAATGTTCTAGATTATCTGCATTATCAAAGAGTACCTTCTGAGTTTAGTTTTATGTTCACCTCTTTAACAATCTTTATATTCACTTTGTCTCACTCTGATTAAATAATTTCCCATTTTAGACCCACTAACTTTCAGAACATTTGTTCATAAGGACAAGGCATTATACAGTGAACATTTCTTTCCATTAGAGTTAGTCATTATGTGGTCATCCACTAGATTTTAATTTCTTTCAGGTCATAGTGTATTTCTTATACTTTTTTTTATTTACACGGTTATATAACAATATTAAGTAAATGCTTGTGTAATTAAATTTGTTTGTAGATTGGTATATCCAGGCAATACTATTAGACTATACTGGCCATGGTCATTCGGGTTGACATTTAACAAAATGCTCTTAAAATAATATCGTGGAGGCCGGGCGCGGTGGCTCAAGCCTGTAATCCCAGCACTTTGGGAGGCCGAGACGGGTGGATCACAAGGTCAGGAGATCGAGACCATCCTGGCTAACACCGTGAAACCCCGTCTCTACTAAAAAATACAAAACTAGCCGGGCGAGGTGGCGGGCGCCTGTAGTCCCAGCTACTCGGGAGGCTGAGGCAGGAGAATGGCATAAACCCCAGAGGCTGAGCTTGCAGTGAGCTGAGATCCGGCTGCTGCACTCCAGCCTGGGTGATAGAGCGAGACTCCGTCTCAAAAAAAAAAAAAAAAAATTGTGGAAACACTATTAAAGTGTAGATTGCAATACAGTATACAAATGAAATTTTCAGCTGGTTTAGTATCCATGCGAAATGATTTTGACGCCATATAAAGTAGGAGGTAGTCTCTAGAACTGTCATTCAAATGCTGAAGGTTCAATTTTGTACAGACATATTAACTTGTGATATCAGTGTCAATGTGATATTTCCAACGCCCTGACCTCTTAGTTCCTTGAACGTTTTTCCTGTTACGCACTGTATTCCACCTACCTTAGCTAGTGATATGGTTTGGCTCTGTGTCCCCACCCTAATCTCATGTCGAATTGTAATTCCCAGTGTTGCAGGAGGGACCTGGTGGGAGGTGACTGGATCATGGGAGCAGATTTCCCCCTTGCTGTTCTCGTGATAGTGAGTGAGTTCTCATATGATCAGGTTGTTTGAAAGTGTGTAACACTCCCCACTTTGCTTGCTCTCTCCTGCTACAATGTGAAGATATGCTTGCTTCCCCTTCAACTTCCACTATCATTGTAAGTTTCTTGAGGCCTCCCCAGCCCTCTTGTAAAGGCTGAAGAAGTGTGAGTCAATTAAATGTTCTTTCTTTATAAATTACCCAGTCTCAGGTAGTTCTTTATAGCAAACTGAGAACAGACAAAATACAGCTAGTCATTTAAAATGTCAAAAATAGTAACTACAAACCTTTCCCAATGATAATTTCAAGCATCTACATTCTAACCACCCCTATCTTTCCACTCACTCTAGCAACCCAATTCCAACAATCCTTAAAAATTTGTCAGGGCGTATAATCCATTGATTCTGCTCCTTTTCACTATCCCAATGTCCCCTTCATGTCCTTACTCCTTTCACTATCATCTAAATACTTTTAATTACCTTGCTTTCTTTCAAATCATGCAACCCCATGGTCAAACTGCAACCCTACTCAAAATAACTCTGCTTCCCACTCCCTACCTGTACTTTTAAAGCTTGATATAGCTGCACAACCATGCAAATCCCACTTCGATTTCATGATTAATAAACTCAAGGAGGTCCTTCATGCTCCTGATAATCATAAAACATGCCCCTAATCGATTCACTCTTGCCTTCTCAAAGAAAATTCAAGTTGTTTATTTCCCTTCTCCTAGGGATCACAGTACTGAGCTTCCTACTGACCAACATCTGAAAATAAATGTTTTCTATCAATAGACTAAAACTAATCATTAACTTCCTCTATGATGACATGTATGTCCACTAGGATGCTACAGTTAGTTAATTAGCAAACTTGGTCACATAAATCAGTATGGATGACTGGATAGATATACAGACAAACAATTATCACAGTCTATTTTAAGTTCCTTGAGCCAAGATTTGAATGAATGTTGATTTGATATATGACAGTATATTTTAAAACCTTACCTTCAATTCCTACCTTACTTTTATTATTTTCTTCATTAATGAATGGAAGAGCACATAAAAGTGATCCAAGTCCTATGAAAAAGGAGGAAGCTACAAACCATATTACTTTTTTTCTGTCTCCATAGAATGCTATAAACATTGCTACCAGGCCAGATGAAATATCATAACTCAATTCCAATGCCAACTTTTCAATGGTTTTCAGAGAATATTCCCTCTGAACATTGCCAATGCTGACATCTGTAAGACCAAACACCACACCTAAAATGTAAAAAGAAAAAGAGAAAGCAATGATATGCATTTTAAGAAGGCATTATTATGATTATTACAAAGCAAAATTTAAATTACATGATGTAAGTTTATTTTACATTATTCTGAATGTTTAAAAGCTATAAGCATGTAACAATTCCTTTTCTAAAACACAAATACGCCTTAACCTCTACAAAATACTCGCTAATTGAATTTTTGAAGCTGTTTTTTAACTACTTCTATGAGTAATTTCCTAAAGAATAGTGATTGCTGTGCCATTGCACTTAGTACTGATCTTTATTTTAATGTATTGCTTTTCACATTATAAAAAATTAAAAACTGTTACTAATATATTTATCTACCATCTAGAATAGAAAATAAAACATTATCGAAATAGTTAAAGCCCAATGCATACTTCCCAAACTCATTTGTCTCCCTTCCCTCCATAATCAGTATCCTGTATTTAAAGTTTACCAGTTGTTAGCCTTTTTAACATTTTTGGCAATGCATATGTCCTTAGACAATATCAAGTATTGTTTTTCATGTTCTTGAATGTGAAATAAATGGTACCACATTATGTATATTTCTATCACTCAACATCCAACTAGGAAAAAAGTAATTATAATCACACTAAGAATTTGAAACAAAATTAATTGATGTAGGGATTGATTACAAAAGTAGTACATTAGTTAGAGTCCAAATGGTTACTAATCAAAATTCATGTTATCTATGCAACCAAAGTTACCGGTGTATAGGTTGCTGCTACTATTGCTGCTGCTGCTGCTGCTGCTGTTAGAACTGTAATCACTACCTTTTTTTTTTTTTGCAGGAAGCCGGGAGCCCACAGTCTTCCTATGACAAGGAGCTCAACTGCTGATTCTGGTACCCTTGCAGGTGCCGGAGCTCATGGACTCTATAGTACTGATAGCATCACATTTATTCCTGAGCATAAATCCAGGAGCCTTTAATCACCCAGCATTGCTCCTGATGCCAAAAACGCCACCAGAAACAGAAAGGAAAAGAAAGTCTTCCCTTTGCCCTTTTTCAAATCTACTGCCACAGATTCATTGGCAACATGTAAGTCAAAGTCAGCTGGGCCCCAGCAACTCTGGGAAGTGTAGTTTCAGACTTCCCATTCCCTTGCAAATAGGAGTGAGTAATGGAGTTCATGGTCAACAGACAAATAACTTACAGAGTTTATCTTTTAGACTATTTGGTATACATTTTCACCTTTCCTCCCATATTTAAATTTTAATATCAAATAAGTAGCAATATCATCATGCTTCTGCCTAATGTATCACAATTATCATTTTACAGAGATGCTGTTACACTTTCCCCCCAAAAAGAGAGATACATAGTCTAATCAATCACCATATCTATCTCAGTGTAATGCTAATCCTTCAGTTTAATCACAAACCTGAATGGATTTTCTTTGACCTGAAAACCAAATTGCAAAGTTTACCACCAATAGTTAAGCAAATATATCACAGCACTAACTAAATATTTGAGGGGAAATATATTGCCAAAGAAACCACGAGCCAGATTTGGAGCCACAACTAGTTTTAGCAGACCAATACCAGTAGGAAACAACCTATAAAAACTTTGCTGCACCCAGGATAAGAATTTTCTTTAACTTTTACATTAGATGTGGCCAAGGAGGATAATAGCCAATGTAGGAAATAAGTCCTGTCAGTAATTGAGTTTATCTCTAAGGTGGGGTTATTAATTCCCCTTCTAATTGAGGCATATTCTATAACCTAGAGATTAATTTATATGGTTCTATACCTTCCATAAAATATTAATAGAAAAATAAAATAGGAAAGAAGAGGAAGAGAGAAAAAAAACCAGAACACATACATATATAAACATATACACACATAAATGTACATATGACATATTTGTGTGTGAATACACAAGACAAGCAAGAGGAAATGCAGAGCTGCTACAAATTTTCTCTAAATGGTTATGAGACTATAGTTGATATTTATAACTTCCTTCTTCTACTATTCACTCCCTCTTCTACCCCTTGATCCCAGATAATATACATAGATTGTTCTCTCAAAGCACATAGGACAGCACTACAAACTTGTTGTCTACTACTGGGAGTGGTTGAATGTTGTCTACTACTAGGAGTCTTATCCGAGTCTTCAATAAGACATCATAATTATCTATAAGACCAAAAGTTTCTGGTTATTGAGACATGAAGTAAAATCAGTGAATTACATGAACATGAACCTTCTACTATACTTCTTTACTGTAAAATGAGTTCCTTGATTAGAAGCAACATGTTGGTAAATATGATTATAATGCTTTATATGGCATTCATTAAGTCCAGTTATGGTAGTGTTAGCAGGACCATGATGACAAAAGAAGAACCCATATTCAAAATAAATGTCTAATTTAGTGAAGGGAAATTATTGCCCACTTCATAACAGAACCAGAACTATATAATACCTGCCTCCAGGTAACTGGTTGGTTTCACTAAGGAATGGGGCCAGTACCTAGATTATATTGACTCTTCCTGGTATTGAGGCAGGCATTCAGCAGTGCAACAACCAGACAATCTCTGGTGAAGGTAAGGCCGTGTATTCACCTCTCATACAACCTCCATCCTTGATGTAATTGTGACTATAAATAAGACCCCATTGAACAAGAGATAGAATGGCTAGAGAAAGAGGTTGGCTAATATTCATACCTGTCTATGTACTTCATTATTGAGAGCCTCTTGTGCAATGGCTTTCTTTTGGTGAATATTCATTCAGATAGGATAATTCTACTTATATGGAGAGACATACCACTTACACAGCCTTCCTAATTACCAAATGGTCAAACCACTGGGCAATGTTTGACAATATGAACAATCAGATGTACTGCTCAATGTTCTTTCCACAGGGAGGATTTCCTTTTTCCTCTACTTTTCAAGGCCTCCCCTGACCAAGTATATAATGCTACCATAGCATACTTCTACCATTGAAAAATCACAGAGGCTCACCAAAATTTGTGCCTCTTTCTTAATAGTGAGTGGTACAATAGCACAAATTTTCCTTCATTTCGGAAGAGAGAGTGTTCCATATACTCTAAACTAATTGGTGTCTTGAACCACTACTGAAGTGGCAAGCAAATTTTAGTATATAGAATATTTTCTCATAGGATAGATTTTATGTTAATCATTCTGGGAAGGCTGAATCTGATTTGAGTTATGAGTCTGGCAGCAAGGGGAATTAGCATTCCTTTAACTCAGGTGAGGCCAATTCAATGTCTTCAAGCAAGGAATTGTTTCTCTTAAGATGTAAGAGGAATAATTGTTTCTACTGGCAAAGAAGGTACAGGATTTGGGGTTTCATGGTTCTCAGGTTCACCAAATTTCACCCAGATGCCTTTATTCTAATTCGCAGGGTTTCTTTTTTCTGAAATCAATACCCCAACTCCCACAGAAGTGATCTGGTGAGTTTGAGTTCAACTTATGTTGTAATTCTGCCGCCTGTGAATAAGAGTTAGTATTGACCAAAATATGTGGCTAAAATAGTAAGAGTTTCTTATGAAACTATGAGAGAAGCTCACACGTTTTCTAACCATACCCTAAACTTTTCATTTTCCTTCTGTAAACTTTTCAATGCAGTTAAAGATTCCACCACAGGAGTCAATTGCAGCAGCTGTTTTGTCTTTCAATGTCTTGCCTTCAATAAGAACTTTATCCTAGGCATAATTTAAATGACTCTTTTTGTTGCTACATGCCATGGATTTCTAGTGAATCATAATTCACAGGCACAAACATCACTTTTGTCATTGGCTTCAAGCCCAATCATGTCAGAGAACCAATTCCAGATTTCCATCTTTGAGGGTTTGTTAGTTTGTTTTGTTTTGTTTCTCCTGGTTCAATGACTGGTACAGAATATTACATCAAAAGTCATATTATTGGCTGGTGCAGTGGCTCACACCTGTAATCCCTGCACTTTGGGAGGCCGAGGTGGGTGGATACCTGAGGTCAGGAGTTCTAAACCAGCCTGACCAACATGGTGAAACCCTATATCTACTAAAAATACAAAAATTAGCCAGGCCTGGTGGCAGGCACCTGTAATCCCAGCTACTCAGGGAGTCTGAGGCACGAGAATTGCTTGAACCCAGGAGGCAGAAGTTTACAGTGAGCCAAGATTGCACCACTGCACTCCAGCCTGGGTGACAGAAGGAGACTCCATCAAATAAAAAGGTCATATTATTTTTGTAATTATAGACAAATTACTTTTATTATATTGGTGAAGCTGAAAAGTTTACTTAAAACATTTCCAAGCGTTTTTATGTTATATATCAGAATGTTTTTTAAAAATAAGAATATTAATAAACACGCACATACTTTAACCAGTTTCTTAGCCAGACTATCCTTAATAAAATGTGATTCATATCTTTTCTGAAAATATGTTTTAATAGTTTTACAAAGTTAGGTGCAATATATTAAAGTTGCTTTTTACAGTTTTGTAGTGAAGGGTTAACTGAACAGGACTGGGTTGTTTTAAAAAGACCTGGCCGGGAGCGGTGACTCATGCTTATAATTCCAGAACTTTGGGAGGTCAAGGTGGGTGGATCACCTGAGGTTGCGAGTTCGAGACCAGCCTGATCAGCATGCAGAAATCAATCTCTAGTAAAAACACAAAATTAGCCAGGCTTGGTGGCGTCTGCCTGTAATCCCAGCTATTCGGGAGACTGAGGCAGGAGAATCGCTTGAACCCGGGAGGCGGAGGTTGTGGTGAGCTGAGATTGCACCATTGCATTCCAATCTGGGCAACAAGAATGAAACTCCATCTCAAAATAAATAAATAAATAAATAAATAAATAAAATAAAATAAAAGGCCTGACTTCAGGACTGACTGGTGGTTCCCAGGAGAAAAGCTCTAAGCCCTTGGAATATTCTGTCCGATTAACAATGTTTTTATATGGCAGAGGTCTTGGGCCATATTGTACCAGTTTGATCACACAGTTTATGCTAATGATGTGATTTATGGTGAAGATCTTTCTTGTCATGGGGTGTGGGTGTGGAGTCTGAGTAGCTGAGGTTAGTCACAGAGGTGCTGCATGCCTACATGACTGACAGAAAACCCTGAACATGAAGGCTCACATAAGCTTCTCTGGTTAGTAACACTTTGGGTGTGCTATCACATATGTTGGGAGAAATAAGCATGTCCATGTGATTCCACTGGGAGAGGATACATGAAAACTTGCGCCTGTTTTTTTCCAGACTTCATCCCATGTGCCTTTTCCCTCAGCTGATTTTAATCTATTTTCTTTCACTGTAATAAACCACAACCATGAGCTTATTCTAAGTCCTGTGAAGTCCTAGGGAAACATTTAGCCTGACTCTCTGGTCTTAGGGGCTTCCAATACATAATTAATAAATTTGAAGTTATTACAACTTCTATTGATATGTCATTGTAGAAAATGATATTTTAATTGATAAAAACTCTCTACAAGTGTTTAAGTGTCTAGTAAGCTCAAAACAAGCACTGTTAAATGAAGGATATTTTCAATTATATTTTCATATTAAACTATTTAACCAAAATAGTTTCATTCAGAGGAATTATTTCTCTTGAGAAGATATTGTTACCAAGACAAAACTCTTTCAATAAAGTTGGTCTCTATTTATTATTACTTTGTTTCACCAAATCTAGCTATGTAAAAGACTATAGGGGGTTTACCTTAAGGTTCATGCAATTCAAATTTACAAGTAATTAAAATTTGGGCCCTAATTAGGAATTAAAGGAACTAGTCCAAAGATTCTTTCCCAAAATAAATATTTGTACAAAGCACAATTAAAGGATTTCTAAAATAAATCTTGTATGCTACTCAAGCTCTCATAGTTTGCTTAGTTCCTCTCTTAGTTTTGGAGGGATGCATTTTAGTATCTTCCCATTTTTAAGCTTTGTTTTCAATAATTAAAATTCAACAAAAGCTTCTAATATTTTAGATGTATGGAGATTCATTCATTGAATACTTTAATGGAAGATTTTCAGCCACTTTTAAATAAAAGTACAACTGCAAATTAGAGAATTTATTTATAAAACAGTTCAAAATCATAAATTAACTGAGGTTACTTTACAAAATAATGAAACAAAAGTCCAACATTTGTAAAATCTATTGTTTCCCAGGAGGCAAAGAAAGGTAATGTACACCAATAAGATGAAGTATTAATACATAAAAACTTGAACGTGAATGTTTGTAAATGTTGATGTTAAATATTATATTTTGTTAGGATACAATTACGAATTGTTTGTGTACCAATTCCAAGCACATTTCTGCTTCACTGCTTTCCTAGTACGATAAATACATTGTCTTTACTATGATACTCTACACAAAAATTTGTGTAAATATCATTGTTACAGAAATAAATAATTTTATCTTCAAAATGAAAATTTAAAATACAGTATTCACATTAATATCAGGTGTTTATCTTCAACAGAATGAACTTCCAAAATTTTCATTTAATTTCACAAAAAACAAATTATTATTTGAATTTATTTATTTTCTATTTGAAGTTCCCAATGGCACTGATACAAAGCTGGCATTATTTAACAATTTGAAAAATTGTCCTTCTGCTAATGGGGTGAAATCATTTACAGCTATTATTTTAATTTTCATATGTGGATATAAAAATTTGGAATTGAAAATGAGTAAGATTAAGCTAGAACAGTTAAATCTAGATGAATAAATCATACTTTCATGAAATGTTTTGTAAATAAGCCTTTTGCAGCTGCATGTGTTATCTTTTTCAGCCATAGTCTTCTAAAATCACCATTAACTTCAGCAGATTTATGTCTTCAGGTTTTTATGTGGTCAGTAATATCACTATGGCCTTTGATAAATAGTAAATGTAAACAATGTACAAGTCTTCATCAATTTGCTTAAGAATAGCACATGGCATTTTTGGTGTCATTGTGCCAAAAAAGGTATACTAAAAAGTAAAAAAGCCTTACCAAATAATAAAATCATAAAATGATGGTGATATGCACTATATGATAAATGAAAATACCATGTACAAAGTGTGCTTAGACTATTATGCACTCTATGACTTTACTCCTCGGCCACTATTTCCTACAGATACTTCAAGCAAAGCTAATCTATTACGTCTAATGCTTCCCATTGACCTTACTAACAGGTAGGCTGGTGACTTCATGCATCTTGCAAGTTGCAGCATGGACCATCACAAATCTGGCTAATATACCAAGTGGGTGGCAGAACCAGCCACATCAGATACTTGCCCAACCACTCAAAATTGAGTGGATTTAATTTTGGAGACTAGATACAAGATTACTTCATTTTTCAAGATATGCACATCACACTGTCCCTGAAAGGAATTTTCATTAACACTACATGTGGACAAGGTCTAGAAAGAAAGAAAGGTTATTGCTGTGTTGTCTTTTAGATCTAACTCTACGTCAAAGTAAGAATTGTGTTCAGCACACAAGTTTTTTAACCACTGTAAAACAAGACCAGGAAGAATCTAAAAGCACAAAATTAGGGCCAACTAAATCCATCCCAGCTTGTTTAAATAAACTATTAATAATAATACTTAGCAAAAAAGGGAGAAAACTGCAATGAAAAATGGGACAGCAGGCATAAACTGGAACTGTTTCAGGTAAATTAAAGCATACAGTCAACCAGTTAAGTAGTAAATATGTTCCCCTACAATAAGGCAATTCATTAAACAAAGCAAGGGAAAATTTTATAATGATAAAGAGTATAATTTCAATACAATAACTATCATTATATTAAGTATTAACTGACATAAGGTTAAATAAATAAAATGAGAAAATAAAGAAAACATAAAGAGAAACAAATCAAAACAAATCTCAATGTTTTCAAACTGTTACATATCAGGTGAGCAAAAATCAGTAAAATCACAGAAAATAGAAATATACAATTCTCCTAGATTTCCCAAATGTTAATGTTTGTTATATTTTTCACATGAGTTTCCCAATATTCTATTTTAAAAGTGACATATTAAGATACACTTGAACAACTGTCTTTGATATAGTTCCCTGACCTATTGATTACACTTCCATTAATAGTAGACTAAATAATTCAGCTCTCTCATTCTGCTGAGAATATGAAAGTTAAAAGATACTTTTAGATCTGTCTGAAGACATACAAGAGCTAACTAAGAGATGAGAAATTATGGGAACAAGATTCAGGAGAAGAAGAAAACCCAAACAGGTAATCCTTGCCTAACACAGACACTTGACACTTCAGTCAATTTAATTTAAGCAATAATGTTGTTACTGCATCCTAGAGATATCAGTGTTCCATATTTTCACTGGAAACAAGGTCATTACTGTCTTAAAATCTAGTCACATCAGAGAAAAAATTCCAGATTTCCCATTTTTTAAGGAATAATTTCATCTATCAAAATTGATCATTTTCTTTTAAATATAAAAGAAGACCCACTCTAAAAATGCTAGAAAATAAGGATTTAAGAATTAGGGCTTACATTTGAATATTGGGAGAATTGAGAGACAGAAGATTGAGGAAGTCACTTAAAATGTCAGAAAGTTACAGCCAGTAGGCCTGAGGAGACAGAAGCATAGGAAGTATAGAAGCATAAAAGTTAGAGTCCCATTTGTTAGGGGTATGCCCCACTGCTATCTCTCCTCTTTATTTTCTTCAAAAAGTCGCCAAGAAACTGATGCAATGCTCAAGAGTCTCTGCAATAGTTCCCAAGAACTGCATCAGTCTACAGGAGCAAAGTGGGTGGTTTTTAAGTGTTCAGCAGGATACACGCAACCTCAGACCTGCAAGGATCTGCTTGCAAACATCTCTGGAGAAGGAGGACTCTCCTCTCCTCTTCAACCTTCCAAATATCACATAAGTTACCCTCAGTGGAAAACTCTAAAAGAGAATCATATGGAAAAGGTGGCTTTCCAGAAATTTAAATTATTATCCAGAATACATAAGTAACTCAAACAATTCAAAAGAAAAAAAAATAATAATAATCCAATTTAGAAATGGGCAAAAGCCCTGAATAGGCATTTCTCAAAAGAAGACACACAAATGATCATCAGATCTATTTTTTTAATGCTCAACATCACTAATCATCAGGGAAATGCAAATCAAAATAATAAGATATTCAGTTAGAATGGCTTTTAACAAAAAGACAGAAGATATGTATTAGCAAGGATGTATAGAAAAGGAAGCCTTTATACAATGTTGGTGGGAATTTATGTTAGAATAGCCATTATAAAAACAGTATGGAGGTTCCTCAAAAACTTAAAAATAGAACTACCAGATGATCCAGCAATCCTGCTACTGGATATATATTCAAATGAAATAAAATCAGTATGTCAAAGAAATATTTGCACCCCCATGTTTATTGAAGCAATATTCATAATAGCTAAAATATGGACCAACCTAAGTGTCCATTGATGGATGAATGGATAAAGAAAATGTGGTATATATACATAATGGAATATTGTTCATCCATAAAAAAGAATAAAATCCTGTTATTTACTACAACATGGATAAAGAACATCATGTTAAGTGAAATAAGCCAGACATGGAAAGATGAGTACTGCATGATCTCACTCATATGTACAATCTAAAAAAGTTGATTTTATAGAAGTAAAGAGTAGAATAATGGTTACCAGAGGCTGGAGAGGGTGGAAGGAGGGATGCACAGAGGTTTGTCAATGAATACTAAGTTACAGTTAGATAGAAAATATCAATTCTGGTGCTCTGTTGCACAGTAGGATAACCAGAGTCACCCTATTAACAATAATATATTGTATACTTCAAAATAGCTATAAGAGAGCATTTTGAATGTTCTCAACACAAAGAAATGATAAATATGTGAGGCGATGGATTTGCTAATTATACTGATTTGATCATTACACAGTATAAACATATATTGAAATGCCACATTTTATCCCATATGTAGGTACAATTATTATGTGTCAATTAAAAAATAAAATAACTATGATCAATATGCAAAGGACTTGTATTAGTCCATTTTCACATTGCTATAAAGAACTACCTGAAACTGGATAATTTATAAGAAAAGGAGGTTTAATTGACTCACAGTTCTGCAGGCTCTACAGAAAGCATGGCTGGGAAGGCCTCAGGAAGCTTGCAATCATTGTGGAAAGTGAAGTGAAAGCAGTCACATCTTACATGGCCAGAGAAGGAGGAATAGAGTGAAGGGTGAAATGCTATACACTTTTAAATAACCAGATCTCATGAGAACTCACTATCACAAGAACAGCAAAAGGGAAGTCTGCCCCCATGATCCAATCACTTCCCACCAGGACCGTCCTCCAACATTGGGGATGACAATTCAACATAAGATTTGGGCAGGGACGCAAATCCAAACCATATCAGAACTCTATTGGAAAGAATGGACAATATGCAACAGCAGGTAAGTAATGTAAGGAGAGAGACGGAAACTCTAAGAAAGAATCAAAATAAAATGTGAGAAATCAGAAACACTGCAGCAGAAATGAAAAAAAAAAAAAAATGTCTTTGATGACCTCCTCAGTAGACTGGATAGGGTCAAGAAAATAATCCACAAGCCTGAAAATGTGTTAGTAGAAACTTACCAAACTAGAAGCAAAGAGAAAAATGAAAGAAAAAGAACAGAGTATCTAAGAACTGTGCAACAATTACAACAGCTGTAACATACAAAAAGGGAATATCAGAATGGGAAGGAGAAAAAGAAAGAGAATAAATAATTTGAAGTAAAATGGCTGATGATTTTCCAAAATTAATGACAGACAGATAACAAACCAAAAATTCAGGAAGCTCATAAAAGACCAAGAAGGACAAACACCACAAAATCTACACCTAGACATATCATATTCAAACTGTGGAAAATCAGACAAAGAAAATATTGAAAAAAGTCAGAGGAAAAAATAATACCTTACCTATGAAGAATCAAAAATAAGAATTACACTAGACTTCTCTTCACAAACTATGCAAGCAAGAAAAAAGTGGAAAGAAATATTTAAAGTGTTGAAAGAAGAGGAAAAAAAACCCCACTAATCTAGTATTCTTTATCCAGTGACATTATTCTTCAAATCGGAGAAAGAAAGATGTTCTCAGACAAGCAAAAATTGAGGATCTTGTCAGTAGTAGACCTGCCTCACAAGAAATATTTAAAGGATTTCTTCAGAAAAAAAGAAAATTGTATGTTACAAAATTAGTTCTATATAAAGAATAATAAATAAATAATGAAATCCTTTATTTTTCTTATTCGTAATTGATGTAATATATAACTGCTGGTTCACACTAATAATGCAACAATATATTGTGATTATAGCTCATGGATAAGTTAAACGAATGACTAAATAAAATAAAACACAACATCTTTAAAAGTTTATAATGCAGCTGAACTGTGCTTATACAGAAAATTATAATGTTAAGAGTCAAAAATAGAATATCAGAAAATTATGTAATCAGTGATCTAAGCTGCCATCTGAAGAAGCTAGAAGTTTAAGAAAAAAGTGAACTCAAAGTATGTGATTATTACTACAGAAAAAGGTCAATAAAAAGGGTCAATCCATCAAGAAGATATAGCAATTATAAATGTAAAATCACTCCAAAAGATGTAAAACAAACACAGAATTTTAAGAACAAATAGACAAGCCAACAATAATATTTAGAGACTTCAATATCCTGCTTTTATAGTGAATAGAAAACTAGACAGAAGATTAGTAAGAAAATAAAAGACTTTTTATGTATGTATGTATATATGTATGTATGTATGTATGTATTTTTCTGGACGGAGTCTTGCTCGGTCACCCAGGCTGGAGTGCAGTGGCGTGATCTCGGCTCACTGCAAACTCCACCTCCCAGGTTCACACCATTCTTCTGCCTCAGCCTCCCGAGTAGCTGGGACTACAGGCGCCCGCCACCACGCCCAGCTAATTTTTTTGTATTTTTAGTAGAAATAGGGTTTCACCATGTTAGCCAGGATGGTCTCGATCTCCTGACCTTGTGATTTACCTGCCTTGGCCTCCCAAAGTGCTGGGGTTACAGGCGTGAGCCACCGCGCCCAGCCAAAAAGACTTTTTAGATGCCACAAATCAACAAGACCTAACAGACATCAATTCTACCGAACAAAAGTAGAATAAACATTTTTCTCAAGCACACTTGGCACTTGCTGCAGGATAGACCATATGTTAGACCACAAAATAAGGCTTAATAATTTGTTTCTTTTTGAAACGTGTTCTTACTCTATCACCCAGGCTGGAGTACAGTAGCATGATCATAGCTCACTGCAGCTTCAAACTATTGGGCCCAAGGAATCTTTCCACCTCAGCCTCCCAGGGACTACAGGCACACACCACAAGCAGCCAATTTTTACAAATTTTTTGTAGAGACTGGGTCTCACTATGTTGAGAAGACTGGTCTCAATCTCCTGGACTCAAGCAATCCTCTTGCCTCTAGACAGTGTGTAATGTTTGCTGCCACAAACGTTAAATTATTTCTAAATTATGGGTCACAATTGTATTTATTCCTTGCATGCTGGATATTGTATGCCGGACATGTGTACAGTATATTGAAAGGAGTTTGCCTTATGTTTTCTTCCTTTAAAAAGTGCTGAATGGTGTTCTGAAGACAGTTAATTTACTTGTAACTTTCCTTGGTCCTGTTAATGCTTTGTTTTAGGTTTTCATTTTGGAAGAAGGTGGAGATCTAGAATAATCCTTTTAAAAGCCAAGGTCCTTAATTCTAAAATGGGCCTTTTTTTATTGTCTCAATCTCCCAAAGTGCTAGGATTACAGGTGTGAGCCACCACACCTGGCCAGTCTCAATAAATGTAAAAAGATTGGAATCATAAAAGTATCATCTCTGACCAAAACAAAATAAAACCAAAAATAACAAACACAAATTAGAAAAGTCCACAAATATTTGAAAATTAAACAATACATTCATAATCAATGGGTCAAACAAGAAATCAAAAATGAATTAGGGCTGGGTGCGGTGGCTCACGCCTGTAATCCCAGAACTTTGGGAGGCTGAGACAGGCTGATCACTTGAGCTCAGGAGTTCAAGACCAGCCCAGGTAACATGGTGAAACCCCATCTACAAAAGATACAAAAACTAGCTGAGTGCAGTGGTATGTGTTTGTAGTCCCAGCTACTTAGGAAGCTGAGATAGGAGAATCACTTGAGCGCAGGAGGTAGAGGGTGCAGTGAGTTGAGGTCTCGCCATTGTACTCCACTCCAGGCAATGGGAGCGAAACTCTGTCTGAAAAAAAAAAAAAAAAAAACAAGAAAAGAAAAAGTGAAATCAGAAAATATGTTGAGATGAGCAAAAATAAAAACGCAATATGTCAAAATATAATGGGATGCAGTCAAAGTTAATACTTAGAGAAAATGCATAGCAATGAAAGCCTATATAAAGAGAAGAAAAAACCCAGTATGGTGGCACACACCTGTAGTCCTTGCTACTTGGGAGGCTGATGCAAGAGGATCACTTAAGCCCAGGATTTCGAGGCTGCAGTGAGCTATGACTGCACCACTGCACTCCAACCTGGGTGACAGAGCAAGATCCTGACTAAAGAAAAATAGAATGAAGAGTTCAAATCAGTAACATAATCTTCCACCACACGAAAAAACAAACAAACAAACAAACAAACAAACAAAAAACAGAAAAAACAAAACCTAAACCCAAATCAAGAAGAAGAAGAATTATTAGAACGTGAATAAATAGAATATAAAATAGAAACAACAGAGAAAAATCAATGAAATAAAAGGTTGATTCTTGGTAAAGATCAACAAAGTTGACAAACCTTTAGCTACACTGGTCAAGAGAAAAGAGAGAAGACTCCAGCTTCACAAACACAGGCATGAAATAAGGAACATTACTACTGATTCTACAGAAATTGGAAAGATTATACTATTAAACAATTGTAGAGCAACAGTTAGAAATCTAGATGCAAAGGAAATATCCCTACCTAGCAAGACACAAGCCGTAGAAACTGGCTCAGGAAAAAAAACAGAAAAATTGAATATATCTACAACAAATATACAGCTTGATCATAAAACTTCCCATAAGAAAATTCAGGGCCAGATGGCTTCACTGGTACATTTTACCAAATGTTATTTTCCAAATTTTCTCAGAAAATAGAAGGACAGAATACTTTCCTACTCATTCTTTTTCTTTCTTTTTTTGTTTAACTACCCTACCCCAATTCCCTATTTATACTATTAGACCAGTATCACCTTGACAACAAATCCTGACCAAAAAACATAAACTACAAAACAATATCACTTTGACTATAGATGTAAAGGTTTTTGACAAAACACTAGCAAACTGAATCCAGCATATTAGAAAAATGATGGTAAACCTGATAAAGTGGGATTTATCCCATTAATGCAAAGTCAGTTCAATATATGAAATTAGTGTAAATCACTATATTAATAAAGGATAAAAACCACAGTATCATCAAAATGCCAAGCATTTGACAAAATCCAGCACACTTTCATTATAAAAACACTCCGAGAACTAGGAATAGAAAGCAACTTCCTCACACTGATAACTTTATACATGAAAAACCCTCAGTATACTTAATGTTGAGAGACTGAAAGCTTTCCCAAGATAAGGAACTAGACAAGGTTGTCCACTTGTACTACTTCTATTCGACATTGTATTGGAAGTGCTTGCCAGGGAACTCAGGCAAGTAAAGGAAATAAAAGTTATCCATATTGGAAATGAAGAAGTAAAACTATTCACAAATGACATGATCTGGTACACATAAAAGTGTAAAGAATCCACACACATACAAAACAACACACTAGAGCTAATAAAACAATTCAGCAAGATTCAGCATACAAGATTGATATACAAATATTTAAAGTATTTCTATATACTAGCCATAAACATGCTTAAGATAAAAGAAAATCCAACAGAAGTAAGCAAAAGAAATTGTAAGACTTGAATATGGAAATGGCAAAACATCACTGAAAGCAACCAAAGGCCAAAATAAATGGTAAAACATTGCATGTCATGGATTGGGAGATTTAACATTGCTTAAGTGGCAATAATCTCCTAATTGACCTACAGATTCCTCAAAATCTCTACAAAATCCCAGCTGGCATTGTGCAGAAACTGACAAGCTTATTCTAAAATTCAGATGAAAATACAAGGAACCCACAATAGCCCAAACAATCTTGAAAAAAAAAAACAAAGATGAAAGACTCATACTTCCTTTCTAAATTTAAAATATACTACAAAGCTATGTGTGGTACTGGAATAAGCATAGATGTATAAGTCAATGGAGTGTAACTGAGAGTCCATAATTAAATTCATACATATAGAGTCAATTAGAGTGGATTTTCTAATTTGCATGAGGAAAATGTTTTGGAATCAGTAATAGCAGTTGCACAACTTGGTGGATATATTAAAAGTACACTAAATTGTTCACTGCAAAAGGAAAATTTTATGGTATGTAAATTATATTGGTTTTATTTTATAAAAGAAAAGTTGCATGTAAAGAGGCCAACTTTAACCCCACAATGACAAAACAAAACAACTCTTTTCTGTAGGAGGTCTCAAAGACATCACTGGTTCAATAGTTCACTAGAAGGATTCAAAAGTCTCAGGATATAGTTTCATTCATAGCTATGACTTACAAAACAACAGCAGTAAAGGGAAAAGGCACATGGGGCAAGGTCAGAAAGAAACCAGGTGCAAGTCAAGAATCTCTGCCGCTGGAGTCAAACAGTACACATTTAATTCTTTTAATTTTAAACTGTGACAACCTATGTGAAGTGTATTCTAACCAGTTAGGGAACTGTGGGGACACTGCAAAAATCCAACAGCCAAGATGGTAGTCAAGAGCCAACCATGCAGATAGACCTCTCTCAGGTCTGCTATGTTAACACTGTTGTGCACACTGGTTCTTTAGAAAATCATAAAAATGTGGCACATACACACCATGGAATACTATACAGTCATAAAATAGGACGAATTTATGTCTTTTGCAGGGACATGGATATATTGTATTAGTCTGTTCTCACACTGCTAATAAAGACATACCCGATACTGGGTAATTTATAAAGGCAACAGGTTTAATTGACTCACAGTTCCACATGGCTGGGGAGGTCTCACAATCATGGTGAAAGGTGAATGAGGAGCAAAATCACATCTTACATGGCATCAGGCAAGAGAGAGTGAGCAGGGGAACTCCCTATTATAAAACCAACAGATCTTGTGAGACATATTCACTGTCATGAGAACAGCACAGGAAAGACCCACCCCCATGATTCAATTACCTCTCACTGGGTCCCTCCTACAACACATAGGAATGATGGGAGCTACCATTCAAGATGAGATTTGGGTGTGGACACAGCCACAGCATATCATTGGTTAAGCCAAATTGATCAAGAATAAAAAAGAGAAGACCAAGAATGAATGATAGAGTGGACATCACAACAGCTCCTACAGACATTAAAATAATAATAAAGACCATTATGAACAACTATATACCAAAAATTTAACAGCTTAGATGAAATAAATAGATTCTTGAAAGATACAATTACTAAAATGACTCAAGGAGGAACTTTTAAAATCTGAATTTCTGCATATCTATACATGTAACTGAATTGGTAATTTTTTCCTCCCAAATTCTTTATTGTGTATTTCCTAAAATTAAAGGCATTATTCTACATAAC
>NW_016804554.1:2294228-2297331 GCF_001698545.2 Rhinopithecus bieti | reverse complement strand
AAAAAAAAAAAAAAAAGCAGGGGTTGCAATCCTGGTCTCTCATAAAACAGGCTTTAAACCAACAAAGATCAAAAGAGACAAAGAAGGCCATTATATAATGGTAAAGGGATCAATTCAATAAGAAGAGCTAACTATCCTAAACATATATGTGCCCAAACAGGAACAGCCAGATTCATAAAGGAAGTCCCTAGATACCTACAAGGAAACTTAGACTCCCACACAATGATAATGAAAGACTTTAACACCCCACTGTCAATATTAGACAGACCAACGAGACAGAAGGTTAAGAAAGAGATCCAGGACTTGAATTCAGCTCTGCACCAAGCGGACCTAATAGACATCTAGAGAACTCCCCCCAACAAATCAACAGAATTTACATTATTCTCAGCACCACATTTCACTTATTCTAAAATTGAACACATAATTGGAAGTAAAGCACTCCTCCACAAATGTAAAATAACAGAAATCACAAAAAAACTGTCTCTCAGACCACAGTGCACTCAAATTAAAACTCAGGATTAAGAAACTCACTCAAAACTGCATAACTACATGGAAACTGAACAACCTGCTCCTGAATGACTACTGGGTAAATAACTAAATGAAGGCAGAAATAAAGATGTTTTTGAAACCAATGAGAACAAAGACACAATGTACCAGAATCTCTGGGACACATTTAAAGCAGTGTGTAGAGGGAAATTTATAGCACTAAATACCCACAAGAGAAACCAGAAAGATCTAAAATCGACACCCTAACATCACAATTAAAAGAACTAGAGAAGCAAGAGCAAACAAATTCAAAAGCTAGCAAAAAAACAGGAAATAACTAAGATCAGAGCAGAACTGAAGGAGATAGAGACAAAAAAACCTTCAAAAAATCAGTGAATCCAGGAGCAGGGTTTTTAAAAAGATTAACCAAATAGATAGACTGCTAGCAAGACTAATAAAGAAGAAAAGAAGGAAGAATCAAATAGATGCAATAAAAAATGATAAAGGGGTTATTACCACTGATCCCACAGAAATACAAATTACCATCAGAGAATACTATAAACACCTCTGTGCAAATAAACTAGAAAATCTAGAAGAAATGGATAAATTCCTGGACACATACACTCTCCCAAGACTAAACCAGGAAGAATTTGAATATCTGATTAGACAAATAACAGGCTCTTAAATTGAGGCAATAATTAATAGCCTACCAACACAAACAAGTCCAAGACCAGACAGAGTCACAGCTGAATTCTACTAGAGGTACAAAGAAGAGCCGGTACCAGTCCTTCTGAAAGTATTCCAATCAATAGAAAAAGAGGGAATCCTCCCCAACTCATTTTATAATGCCAGCATCATCCTGATACCAAAGCCTGGCAAAGGCACAACAAAAAAGATAATTTTAGACCATTATCCCTGATGAACATTGATGCGAAAATCCTCAATAAAATACTGGCAAAGCAAATCCACCAGGACATCAAAAACTTTATCCACCATGGTCAAGTCAGCTCTATCTCTGAGATGTAAGACCAATGGAACAGAACAGAGCCCTCGGAAATAACACCACACATCTACAACCATCTGATCTTTGACAAACCTGACAAAAACAAGAAAGGATTCCCTATTTAATAAATGGTGCTGGGAAAACTGGCTAGCTATATGTAGAAAGCTTTTGAGAAGCGTCTGTTCATATCCTTCCCCCACTTTTTAATGGGGTTGTTTGTGTTTTTTCTTGTAAATTTGTTTAAGTTTCTTGTAGGTTCTGGATATCAGCCCTTTGTCAGATGGTAGATTGTAAAAATTTTCTTCCATTCTGTAGGTTGCCTGTTCATTCTGATGCTAGTTTCTTTTGCTGTGCAGAAGCTGTTTAGTTTAATTAGATCCCAATTGTCAATATTGGCTTCTGTTGCCATTGCTTTTGGTGTTTTAGTTGTGAAGTCCTTTTCCATGCCTATGCCCTGAATGGTATTACCTAGCTTTTCTTCTAGGGTTTTTATGGTTTTAGTTCTAACATTTAAGTCTTTGATCCATCTTGAATTAATTTTTGTATAAGGTGTAAGCAAGGGAACCAGTTTCAGTTTTCTACATATGGCTAGCCAGTTTTCCCAGCACCATTTATTAAATAGGGAATCCTTTCCCCATTTCTTGTTCTTGTCAAGTTTGTCAAAGATCATATGGTCATAGATGTGTAGTATTATTTTTGAGAGCTCCATTCTGTTCCGTTGGTCTATATCTCTGTTTTGGTACCAGTATAATGCTGTCTTGGTTACCGTATCCTTGTAGTATAGCTTGAAGTCAGGTAGTGTGATAGCTCCAGCTTTGTTTTTTTGGCTTAGGATTGTCTTGGCAATGCAGGCTCTTTTCCGGTTTCATATGAGCTTTAAAGTAGTTTTTTCCAATTCCATGAAGAAAGTCACTGGTAGCTTGATGGGGATGGCATTGAATCTATAAATTACCTTGGGCAGTAGGGCTATTTTCACAATATTGATTCTTCCTATCCATGAGCATGGAATGTTCTTCCATTTGTTTGAGTCCTCTTTTATTTCATTTAGCAGTGGTTTGTAGTTCTCCTTGAAGAGGTCCTTCACTTCCTTTGTAAGTTGGATTCCTAGGTATTTTTTTCTCTTTGAAGCAATTGTGAATGGGATTTCACTCATAATTTGACTCTCCGTTTGTCTGTTCTTGGTGTATAGGAATGCTTGTGATTTTTGCACATTGATTTTGTATCCTGAGACTTTGCTGCAGTTGCCTATCAGCTTAAGGAGATTTTGGGCTGAGATGATGGGGTTTCCTAAATATACAATCATGTCATCTGCAAACAGGGACACTTAGACTTCCCCTTTTCCTAATTGAATACCCTTTAATTCTTTCTCTTGCCTGATTGCCCTGGCCAGAACTTCTAATACTATATTGAATAGGAGTGGTGAGAGAGGGCATCCTTGTCTTGTGCCAGTTTTCAAAGGGAATGCTTCCAATTTTTGCATATTCAGTATGATATTGGCTGTGGGTTTGTCATAAATTGCTCTTATTATTTTGAGATATGTTGCATCAATACCTAGTTATTGAGAGTTTTTAGCATGAAGGGCTGTTGAATTTTGTTGAAGGCCTTTTCTGCATC
>NW_016804554.1:2235970-2291565 GCF_001698545.2 Rhinopithecus bieti | reverse complement strand
ACTAAAACACCAAAAGCAATGGCAACAGAAGCCAATATTGACAAATGGGATCTAATTAAACTAAAAAGCTTCTGCACAGCAAAAGAAACTACCACCAGAGTGAACAGGCAACCTACAGAATGGGAGAAAATTTTTGCAATCTACCTATCTGACAAAGGGCTAATATTCAGAATCTACAAGAAACTTAAACAAATTTATAAGAAAAAACACAAACAACCCCATCAAAAAGTGGGCAAAGGATATATGAACAGACACTTTTCAAAAGAAGACATTTATGCAGCCAACAGACACATGAAAAAATGCTCATTATCACTGGTAATCAGAGAAATGCAAATCAAAACCACAATGAAATACCATCTCACACCAGTTAGAATGGCAATCATTAAAAAGTCGGTAAACAACAGGTGCTGGAGAGGATGTGCACAAATAGGAATGCATTCCATTTTTGGTGGGAGTGTAAATTAGTTCAACCATTGTGGAAGATTCCTCAAGGATCTAGAACTAGAAACACCATTTGACCCAGCCATCCCATTACTGGGTATATACCCAAAGGATTATAAATCATACTTCTATAAAGACACATGCACACGTATGTTTATTGTGGCACTATTTACAATAGCAAAGACTTGGAACCAACCCAAATGTCCATCAGTGCTAGACTGGATTAAGAAAATGTGGTACATATACACCATGGAATACTATGCAGCCATAAAAAAGGATGAGTTCATGTCCTTTGCAAGGACAAGGATGAAGCTGGAAACCATCATTCTCAGCAAACTATCACAAGGACAGAAAACCAAGCACTCATAGATGGGAACTGAGCAATGAGAACACTTGGACACAGGGTGGGGAACATCACACACCTGGGCCTGTTGGGAGGTGGGGGGCTGGGGGAGGGATAGCATTAAGAGAAATATTTAATGTTAATGATGAGTTGATGGGTGCAGCAAACCAACGTGGCATATGTATACCTATGTAACAAACCTGCACATTGTGCACATGTATGCTAGAACTTAAAGTGTATTTTAAAAAAAATACTACACAAAGGGTACATATGCTGCACAAACTCTTTCAGAAAAAATGAGGAGGGAAGATAAGAAGGGGATAAACATCCCAATTAATTTAGTGAAGCTACTATTACCTGCTACTGAAGACAGACAAAAATACTCTAAGAAAACTGCAGAACAATACTTTCACAGAAACAAAAAATTTTAACAAAATTTTGGCAAATTAAATCCAGCAATATGCAGAAAAGACAACAATCCAATAAAAGGACTTATCCTAGGAATGCAAGGGTTGTCAAATATACAAATATCAAAAAATGCAATATATCATATTAATAGAACAAATTTTTCCTATGAATATCTCAATAGAGGGAGGAACAAGCATGTGATAAAATTCAACACCAATTAATGACAAAAAATTCTCAGCAAACTAATAAAAGAAGAGATATCCTTAAATTGACAAAAGGCATCCTAAAAAATAAAACATACAGTTAACACATTTAACTGTGAAAGGCTGAATTTTTTCTATCTAAAATCAGAAAATATCAATGAACATTGCTTTTCCTAATTTCTATTGACCATTGTACCAGGGAGCCTAGCCCATGGAATAAAATAACTAACTGTAACAAAAAGTATCCAGATTAGGAAGAAGTAAAACTGTCCTTATTCACAGAATTCATGTATATTAAAAAATCCTAAGGAGTCTGCAAAAAAATGGCTTCTGTAACTTAATAGGCTAATTGAACAAAGATGCAGGATAGAAGATGTAAATGAAGTATCTATCCAGCATGTTCAGTCATGAGAACTCTTACTATCGTTAAGAGGTCAATTTTCTCCAAATTTATAGACTCAACAAAATCTTAGTAACTTTTTTATAGAAACTGACAAGTTTATTCTAAAATTTATATGGAAAAGCAAAGATCTAGAATAGCCAAAACAACTTTTAAAAAGAATGAAGTCAAAAGGATACCTGATTTTAATGCATATAATAAAGCTACAGTAACCAATGCAATATAATATTTGCATAAGTATAGATGTATTAGGAAAACAGAACTGAATAGAAAGGCTCTAAATAGACTCAGAAAGAGATCAGAGCTTCCACAAAACTACCAAGATAATTTAATGGATTAAAGGGCACTGTTTTCAGTAAACTACTCTGGAATAAAGCATTTTTTTTCTATGTGAAAAAAATTTTAAACTTGATCCTTTCATACACTAACACAATTCATTCAGAATGGATCAGAGACCTAAACATGAGAGCTAAACCATAAAACTTCTAGAAAAAAGCAAAGTAGAAAACCTTCATGACATTGAGTTAGGCAATAGTTTCCATGATAAAAGTCAAAAAGAATGAATAATTTAAAAGATTAATAAATTATACTTCATCAAAGTTGAAAGTTGAATCCTTTTTTCATCAAAAGACACAGAAAATATTCAAAAGCAAGCCACGGATTGGGAGAAAATATTCGTAAATATTTATTCAACAAAAGGCTTGCATCCAGATTGTATAAAGAACACTTCACTCAGTAATAAGAGAAACAACCCAATTTATTAAAGGGCACTTCACAAACAAAGACATGCAAATGGATAAAAAGCATATAAACAGATGTTTGAGACAATTGGTCATTGGGGAAATGAAATTAAAATCACAGTGAAATCCCATTATACAATCACTGGAACAGCTAAAATTTTAAGAACTGACAATACTAACTATTAATAAGAAGGTGGAACTGGAACTCATATATTGCTGACTGGCAGGATCACAAATGGTACAGCCACTTTGTAATTTGGCAGTTTCTAGCAGGTACACTTAAATACTTATATAGCTCAGCAATTCTATTCCTAGTTATCTATCCAACAGAAACAAAAACATATGTCCACACAAATATGTATATGCAATTCCTCTTAACAGCATTATTTATAGTAGTCAAAAAAATACAGAAACAACCCAAATGTCCATCAACTACTGAGTGGATATAGTGGATAAAATTCCATTCAATGATACTATTCACAATAAAAAAGAACAAACTGTTAATACACACAACATGAATGAATCTCAAAACCATCAAGCTATTAAAAGAAGCCAGAAACAAACAAACAAAAAAAAAACTAGAAACTGTATGATTCCATGTATATTAAATTTTAGGAAATGCAAGACTCTAATGACAGAAAGCAGGTTAAGGTCACCTAAGGTAGGAGGTAGGAGCAGGAAGTGACTGCAAAGGAGCATGAAAAAACTTTTAGTGTGATGAAAAAGTTCTAAAATTGATTGCATTGGCCAGGCACGGTGGCTTATGCCTGTAATCTCAGCACTTTGGGAGGCAAAGGTGGGTGGATCATCTGAAGTCAGGAGTTTGAGACCAGCGTGGCCAACATAGTGAAATCCCATCACTACTAAAAATACAAAAAAATTAGCCGGGCATTGTGGCAGGCACCTGTAATCCCAACTACAGGGAGGCGGAGGTTGCAGTGAGCCAAGATCACATCATTGCACTACAGCCTGGGCAATAAGAGCAAGACTCAGTAGACTCAGTCTCAAAATTAATTAAATAAATAAATAATAAAATTGATTGCATTGGTGGTTGCATGTCTGTACATATTTACTAAAACTCATTGAATGACATACTTCGAAAAGTGTGAATTTTATTATATGTAAAGTATATCTAGATAAAGGAGAAGGAAGGATGGAGGGAGAGGGAGAAGAAGAGAGGAAAGGAGGGAAGAAAGGTCTGAGTCTGGTCATAAGGAAACATCAAATAGACCCAGATTGAAGTTCATCCTGCACTACAAAAAAAGCCATACTCTGTAAGACTTCCAAGGACATAAGACACAAGAAGAAAATATGAGGAAGTGTTACAGATTAAAGAAGACTTCTAAAATATGACAACTTAATGCAACGTATGTCCCTGTATAGAATTTTGGCCCCAAAATGAAGACAATATTGAGACAGCTGGCAACATCTGGATGGGACCACCAGTTCATAATTGAATGGTAGTATTGTACTGATATTCCTACCTGTGAGGCTTGTATGATGGTTATGTAAGAGAGTGTTTCACTTTGGGAAGTTGCACACTGGAGTAGTTAGCAGTAATGGTGCACCATGTCTGAAAAAGTGGGCATGTATAGGGAAAGAGAAGGTAAAGGAACAAATGTGGTAAAATGTTAACAGATGAAAAATCTGGTTCACTCACAGGGAAGCAGGTATTGTTTGTACTGCCTTTGCATCCCTTTTTTATGTTTGAAATGACTTTAAAATTGTTTACAATGTAACTAAAAATAGATCAATTGACAAATAGAAAAACGAAGAGATATACCATTTTTATGAATGGAAGACTCAATATTATACCAGACTGAGCTAACTACCTATATGAAGTCAGTTAAGTTACAGAGCTAAAACCATATACTGTCAATCACTTGTTCAGAAACCTTCAATGGCTTCTCATTACCCATCTAATAAGGGGATTATACTAAATTAGATAATACTTGCAAAGCACCTTACTCATGACCCAACATAGTGGGAAGTAAATACCTTTTATATCCTTTCAGAATTCTGTCTGATATTTAAAGGCCTTCATAATCTAGGCATAATCTATCTTTTCCTTCCTTTTAAAATTCATTTATGCACTGAATACGTATTTATTGAGTGTCTTCTATACCTCAGTCACTAAGGAGACATGATGGATAATATAAATATAATTACCCCCTTATGGTGCCTAGATGAAACCATTATCTGGCCAAACTTGTCATTCACCATTGTGAAACAAGCCTTTCTAAAACAAAACACTGATTCATTAACTCGCTTCCCTGTTCAACAGATACTCTTTAACTTCATTCTGGCTTTCAAAACTGTACCTAACTATAAAGGCATAGTTCAAATGCTTGTTCTTCTAAGAAACTTCTTTGATAATCTCAAGACACACTCGATGACTATGTGTTTGTTTTCTAATATGGGTCTTACCACGTACAGCCTTCTGATTTCACTTACTTAGACCTAGCATCTTAGAGCAAAAAAGAGAACAGGTTTGTCAAATTCCAATGCCATCATTGAAAAGAGGCTAGTAAAGAATCTTGATGTAATAGGGGAGGTGGGAGCTGTGGCCAAGTAGAGAAGCATGCCAGGTCTAAAGGTGTTCAAATGCACCTTCTTCAAAATATGTGAGCAAAAATAACACCCTCAAGTTTAGGTTCTCTGGTATAAATTCGTAGATGAGGAAACATGATCCAATAGACAGTGGCTGAGTCAGAATGTCTCAAATTTATGAGCAGGAGCAGAAACCATTTAACGATCATAGACACCGTTTTCAACTTTATTTTAAACTCCAGGTGATTCAACTGAGAACTTCTCAGAGTTGGTGACAAAAAACGATAAATGACTCAACAACACCTCTCTGCAGCTGGCTATCTGGAAGCCTGGCCCTCATCACCCACAATGTGCAGGATGGACTGTGCCAAATCAGGTACTGGAGGAGGTGAGGCACTAAAGCTCCTGCCAGCTGGTTAACCTGTTTTTGAAACCACCTTTGCAAAAATTGTAACTGAAGAAATTATGACAGTGAAAGAGATTGGACCTAATCCACTCCTTGCTTCTATCCTTTAAACTCCTTGTTCATTCCTGGGATTTAAACTCCTTGTTCATTCCTGGGCTTAGGTCGAACTAACTTTGGGAAGGAATTCATTTCATGGTTTGACTCTGAAACAAAATTGATAATAACCCTTTTCTGAAAAGATCCCCTTCTTGCTTGGGGACTAATCTGCCTTTGCAGGACTAACAAATCAGCTACAAGATTAGAAATTAAGGTTAGGGGACATGTAGCCTCTGGCGCCAAGAGTAGGAACCTCCCCAAATTGCTCCCAGGGAAAACATCACTATTGTAAGACCTGAGATTGGTGCTTGAGATATTTTGCAGACCCTGCACTGGATGGATGAACTGACACCACCCAGACTGGCAATCCGGGTCAGCTACTTCTGCCATTCCACCCAGGAACAGAAGATGGCAAGAAAACCTGACTTCGACCCCACTAGGACATCCCCAGGAACCTTAGACAGGTTCCTGACCAACCTGACCAATCAGCACTCCCCAGTTCCCGAGCAGCTGCCTGACAAATTATCTTTAAAAACTCTGATCCCATCCCAGAATGCTGGAGAGACTGATTTGAGCAATAATAAAACTCTGGTCTCCCGCACAGCCGGTTCTGCGTGCCTTACTCTTTCTCCATGGCAATTTCCCTTTCTTGATAAATCTGCTCTGTCTAGGCAGCCGGCAAGGTAAACCCATTGGTGGCTAAAGTTTGATCCGACAACGCCTTGAGAAGTCAGACAGCAGCCTCAGGCTGGGCCACCCCAGGGCGTCCTCTGCCATCCTCCCTCTCCCACCTCCTCCGGTGCGGCTCCCTGCTGCCCTCGCCACAACACCCGGCGTCCTTCAGGCTCACCTTGACATAAGACCAGGATGCAGTAGAAAACCATGAAGCAGCGAATGTTATTGCAACACTCACAGCAGGGGCTGACTAGACAGCCCAAACCACAGGGCTGATCCAAACTGTCATCCAGTTCTCCCGGCTTCTTGGAAACTGAGGACTTGGCTTTTTTCCTTTTTCGGAAACCGCCGAACCTTACCAAGGCCTCTGGAAGTAGTCTCAGATACCGGTATTTTTTCCCGGACTTCGAGGACTTCGGGGTTTCCCTGGCCCTCGAGTCCTTAGCAGGCCGGGCCCGCGCGGCCTCCCGCGGCTCTACTCCTCCTGGGGCTTCATACTGGTCCCCAGAGCGCCGGGCGACGCCTTCGGACATGGCTCACTCTGGGCGCCCCCTGGCGACGCGGCCCGAGTGCTCTCGGCAGCCCGTCCTGTCTGGGCCAACCCAAAGGCCAGCCCGGCGAGGGCGTCGAAGGACTCAGTGGCCACAACGGGCTCCCGCAGCCCAAGCCTCCAGAGCGAACGTTTCTCCTAGGGCAGGAGGCAAACGTCCTCGCCGGAGGTTGACAGTTGAGAACTTCCAAGGCTGTTTTCCTTCTTTTCTTCCACGTGCTGAAGGGGGGGGGGGGGAAGCTAAAAGTAGGTTCTGATAACTGCTAACACAGACAAGGAGCACCAGAGTAATTTTAATGGCAGTCAAAGATTGCCAGTACTTATTTATTAAATAATACTCATTAGGAAGCATGGGGAAAAAAAGTGAAACTGTCTGTCCCCAGTTTCCCCAGACTTACTTTATTGTGGTGGCTTTCCAACTGAAAAATCTCACTAGAAACAACCTGAAAATTGTTGAAGGACCACGAGAGAGCAGAAGATATTGGAAAACAAACAAATAAACAAAAGCAGTTTCACCACAGTAAAAGATTTGGAGGCACAAATATCAGAAATCAATGTCCAAATGAATGTCCTTAAGTGAAGTGTTTTACACATAGAAATGATTGTCCTAGAAACTCTATCCCAACTCCAGAACAGAAAAGATTATTATTTTCCACCTTAAATGAGGGCATGAGAACCAGAGGATTATTTTTTCAGGTAAAAAAAGTTTATAGAAGAGAAAGAATGTAAGTGAAGAGTAGAAGAGTAGTAGGATATGAAACGTGGGTTTTTTTTGTTTGTTTGTTTGTTTGTTTTTTAAGGAAAATGCAACTTCTTATTGGTTTTCTTTTCTTAGGCTGATATATAAGCTCTTTAGGCCATGTATATGTTGAGGGTGACTTTCCAGGAGAGGTGGCACTATCTTCTCTCCTATGGATTAGACATTGTGTTGCCAAAAACAATTCAGCTCTTCAACAAGATTCTGTGCTGCTCCAGTAGCGCTGGCCTGGTAGACCAGGGAACGAAGAATTAAGAACTACTGACCTGAAGCCTGAGCTTGACTCTACATTGCTTCATGATAATAAATATAAACAAATAAACAAACAAAAACCATAGGATTCCTAGGAGGTAGGAAAGACAGTGGGGAGTGGTGGACTCTTATTCTTGTGCTTCAAAACCAGAATGGGTACTGCTTGGGTGGAGAGAGGAAAAGACAACTCCATTAAAAATGAGTGGTACTGGGAATTTTGCTTCTAGCCAGAATATAGAAAGCCAAATAAAATGTAACCCCCACCCCAATAATAACAACAACAACAAAGCTGGATAATATGAAAAAATATTTCTTTTTCATCAGAGAGCTACATTTCTATAGCTATGGTTGCTGTAAAGCAACTAGGCAAATTGATTCTAAAGGACAACAAGCCCCTCAGAAAAGGGATGCGACACACAAACCATATTGCTTTTCGAAGAGCACAGAAGGAAGAGCAGTAGTAAAGGAAGATAGAAACACTTGAAATTTTAATGAATTCTTAAAGACCAAGGGAAGCTTAACAGTTTAGAAACCCTAGAAGCCTAAGAAACAAGGGGAGTCTACACCCATTTACCAGATCTTTGCTTAAGAGAAGAAAGCATTTGGTGGTGGTGGACTGTCACTGAGAAAGAAGGAATACTTACCCTCCCACCTCCATTGTCTCTTCTGCTATCCAAAACAAAAACAGTTTTGCCTCTGGGATTGAGGCAGGAAACTCTCATGCCCTCCAGTCTGTGACAAAGCTTATCTGTTACAGAAGAAAAAACCCACTGAAGGAGGAGCAGCAAACCATCCTGTCCTATGGCCTACCTTAAGACTGACTGCCACCAGAGAGAGGGATAGAAATAAAAACAGTCTGCCAAAAAGAGAGGAACAGGAACTTCATTTCTTCCCAAGAACCCCACTGAAACAAGGCAAAGCCCAAACCTTGAGGTTCAGGCATTCAGGGCCTGTGCAAAATCGAGGCTGGACCAGGGGCAACTTAGCCTCTGCCTCGATGAGGAGTTTTGCATGAGTGAAAAAACAACAGCACTCTACCAGTATAGGTGAGTCAAGAGAGCAGAGGGAAACCCTACCTGTGGTGCAAGCATAGAGGACCTGCTGAAAGCTAAAGGTGGAGTGGAAACACACAAACACACTTTCAACATTCTTTGATCAGCATATTTTTATTACGTAATATAGGACACTAACATCCAGCTACAAAAATTGTAGTCTAAGTATTTAAGTAGAAATTGTAGATATTTGTTTACCTTACTCATTTAAACTTAGTAAACATCACACTTACTTCATGTTGGCTACCTTTATGATAGTACCATGCATGATAGAATTTCATGGTATGAATTTACTATAATTTAACCACTTTCTTTTATATTGATGGCTATTGGGTTGTTTTTCAATTTTTGCTCTGACCGGATTGAAATTAACATGGTTGTATGTATTTTCCTGAAAGACAGGTCACTGATTTAAAAGAAAACTTTTTATAGAAGATGTCGATCAGAGTTATAAAACTATTCCAATTTCAGAAATATTAAATGTGAAAAAAAGTATTGTTGAATCTTAAAATGTATGCATATTAATTACATGTTTCCTAAAAGTTAGCAAGTAATTATCGTATAACATTTCAATACAGGCAATGAAATATAGCTACCAACTAAAGCAATCCCTGATGAGTTCAGCAATCCAAGTGCTTAAGATAGTCAAGAAACCAGCTTAAACTAAACAATGAATGTTTATGAGGTGCTGTTTTATATTCTCTATGTAATATCTATTTCAGCTAAAAGCTCTAAACATGTAGAAAGAACTACACTACTCACTAAAGTAACATATTGATGATAATTCATATAATCCTTTTAGCAAATGAGCCTATAAAGTAGATAAACAACATGATGGTGCAAATTATTATAATGTGGCTTTATATAAGATGACCTCAACTATTTAAGAGATACAGAACTGTTTTCTCTTTTAGTAAATGGTCCTCATTTGCTTTGCTTTCCTGGTAAATGATTTTTACTTCCTCCCTGATAGGCAATAGTGACATTTTTCTACAACTTCTAATATGCTACCACCTATAATTATGTAGTGACGCTTATTACATCTTTCCTATACAATATAAGATTTACAGGTTCTGTGTTGAAACTAATGTTAGATATCTGGGTGCTATAATTACTATTTTTCTTGATGACTACAGGCTTTTTATTTTACTTTATTTTATGTTTTGCTTTCTGTGAATCTTTTAGTTTATTGAGATTAGAAGTTTAACTGCTAGATAAGTAAAATGCTGCATAATTTTTTAAGTCCAGAAGAAAACAAAGGCAACTGGAGGAAAGGGGCGGGGACATGAAAGAAAGAAGTATTATATGTAATGAATAAAGTACAGCTTTGCTTAGCTGATATGTGATTTGGGGTAAGTCTTTTAAACATTCTGACCCTTAATTCTTCATTTGTAAAATTAGAATAATAATTATCCCATTTGAAAAATTACTGTGAAGATTAGAAGCAATGTATTAAAAGTATCTAACTCATTTTTGGCATATGCTTAAGCAAAGATAGTTATGTTTCAAATTATTAGAATAATGAGCCACTATATTAAAAAGTAACTACTGTTATATATACCTCCCTACAAGTCAGACCCTCATTGGTGGGTACAGATTTACCAACTGAGGGGGAAAACCTTCAGCAAATGTTCTCACAAAAGGCTGTAGAGAGAGGGCAACACTTCAGATTATCTGTAATGAACTGGTAGAAGTCACATAAGTAACAATGTTTGCAAGAGACTTAACAGCCTAAGCTGATGTTTCTTGTGAGGTACATTAGAGGTTTGTTTATTTATTTATTTATTTATTTTGACATGGAGTCTCACTCTGTCACCCAGGCTGGAGTGCAGTGACCCAATCTCAGCTCACTGCAACCTCTGCCTCCTGGGTTCAAGTGATTCTCCTGCCTCAGCCTCCTGAGTAGCTGGGACTACAGGTGTGTGCCACCACACCTGACTTTTTTTTTTGTATTTTTTGTAGAGATGGGGTTTCACAATGTTAGCCAGGATGGTCTCAATCTCCTGACCTTGTGATCCACCTGCCTTGGTCTCCCAAAGTGCTGAGATTAGAGGTGTGAGCCACCACACCTGACCCATTAGAGGTAATGTTTAAGACACTTAGAAAGAAAATCAAGTGCTGTGACAATAAGTTGTAAAGCTTCATGAAGTAGCTTCAGGGACAACAAATTACCCTGATGGGGAGAGAGCTAGAATCAAAAGTGGAATAATATTTAGATGCCAAGAAATGGTTTCCTACCTGAGACATTTATGGAAGCAGAGGGGACTCAGAAGAAACTGGGAGACCTGGGGTCTTACAATTAAGAAATGTGTAAACATTGAAATAAACATTATATGGTTTGGCTGTGTCCCCATCCAAATCTCATCTTGACTTCCCATGTGTCATGGGAGGGACCTGGTGGGGCAGTTTCCCCCTTACTGTTCTCATGGCAGTGAATAAGTCTCACAAAATTTAATGGTTTTATAAGGGGTTTCTGCTTTCACTTCTCTCTCATTCTCTCTTGCCACCACCAGGTAAGAAGTGCCTTTCACGTTCTGCCATGATTGTGAGGCCTCCCCAGCCACGTGGAACTGTAAGTCCATTAAACCTCTTTCTTTTGTAATTTACCCAGTCTCAGTATGTCTTTATCACCAGTGTGAAAACAAACTAATACAGTAAATTGGTACCAGTAGAGTGGGGCACTGGTGAAAAGATAGCCGAAAATGTGGAAGCAACTTTGGAACTGGGTAACAGGCAGAGGCTGGAACAGTTTGGAGGGCTCAGAAGAAGACAAAAAAAAGTGGAAAAGTTTGGAACTCCCTAGAGACTTGTCGAACAGCTTTGATAAAATTGCTGATAATGATATGGACAATAAAATCCAGACTGAGGTGCTGTCAGTTGGAGATGAGGAACTTGTTGGGGACTGGAGCAAAGGTGACTCTTGTTATGTTTTAGCAAAGAAACTAGTGATATTTTGCCCCTGCCCTAGAGGTTTGTGGAACTTTGAACTTAAGAGAGATGATTTAGAGTATCTGGCAGAAGAAATTTCTAAGCAGCAGAATATTCAAGAGATGACTTGGGTGTGTTAAAGGCATTCAGTTTTAAAAGGGAAACAGAGCATAAAAGTTTGGAAAATTTGCAGCCCGACAATGTGATAGAAAAGAAAATCCCATTTTCTGAGGAGAAATTCAAGCCAGCTACAGAAATTTGCAAAAGTAACGAGGAACCAAATATTAATCACCAAGACAATGGGGAAAATATCTCTAGGGAAAGTCAGAGACCTTTGTGGAAGCCCCTCCCATCACAGGCCCAGAGGTTTAGGGGGAAGAAATGGCATTGTGGGCCAGGCCCAGGGTCCCCATGCTGTGTGCAGTGTAGAGACTTGGTGCTCTGTGCCCCAGCTGCTCCAGCCATGACTAAAAGTGGCCAACATACAGCTCAAGCTGTTGCTTCAGAGGGTGAGAGCCCCAAGCCTTGGAAATGTCCATGTAGTGTTAAGCCTACAGATGCAAAGAAGTCAAGAATTGAGGTTTGGGAACCTCTGCCTAGATTTCAGAGGATGTATGGAAACACCTGGATGCCCAGGTAAAGTTTGCTGCAGTGAAGGGTGCCTCATGGAGAGCCTCTGCTAGGGCAGTACAGAAGGAAAATGTGGAGTTGGAGCTCCCACACAGAATTCCTACTGGGATACTGCCTAGTGGACATGTAAGAAGAGGGCCACAGTCCTCCAGCCTCCAGAATAGTAGATCTATTAAGAACATGCACCGTGTGCCTGGAAAGCCACAGACACTCAATGCCAGCCCATGGAAGTAGCCGAGAGGGGGGCTATACCCTGCAATGCATTAAAAAAAAAACATTTAAATGACTTTAAATCACATTTTTAAAAAATGTAACTCTAACAGAAGTATACTTCTAAAGGTCCTCTTCATTATCTGTCTTCTCATTCACCAGTTTATTACTTCATTTATTGACCTCTTAAATGATCTAATATCTTCAACTTCAATCCACTCTACCATTTTACACACTGAATTTCTAGGCTTCACTACCTAATGAGTAAAAATAGTTTCATATTTTGAATTAGTCCATGTTCATGCTGCTGATAAAGACATACCCCAGACTGGGAAGAAAGTTGCCCAAAGCTGTGGGAGCCCACCTCTTGCATCTGCATGACCTGGATGTGAGACGTGGAGTCAAAGAAGATCATTTTGGAGCTTAAAGATTTGACTGCCCCACTGGATTTCAGATTTTTGTGGGGCCTGTGGCCCCTTTGTTCTGGCCAATTTCTTCCATTTAGAATGACTTTATTTACCTAATACCTGTACCCCCATTATATCTAGAAAGTGACTAACTTGCTTTTGATTTTACAGACTTACAGGTGGAAGGGGCTTCCTTTCCCTCAGATGAGACTTTGGACTGTGGACTTTTGAGTTAATGCTGAAATGAGTTAAGACTTTGAGGTACTGTTGGGAAGGCATGATTGGTTTTGAAATGTATGGACATGAGATTTGGGAGGGGCCAGGGGCGGAATGACATGGTTTGGTTCTGTCCCCACGCAGATCTTTTCTTGAATTCCCATGTGTTGTGTGAGGGACTAGGTGGGAGATAATTGAATCATGGGGGCAGTTTTCCTTATACTGTTCTTGTGGTAGTGAATAAGTCTCATGAGATCTGATGGTTTTATAAGGGGTTTCCACTTTCCTTCTCTCTCATTCTCTCTTGCTGCTGCTAGGTAAAAAGTACGTTTTGCCTTCCACCATGATTGTAAGGCCCCTCCAGCCATGTGGAACTGTAAGTCCATTAAACCTATTTTTCTTCCCAGTCTCAGGTACATCTTTATCAGAAGCATGAAAATGGACTAATTCAAAACACGAAACTATTTTTACTCATTAGGTAGTGAAGCCTAGAAATTCAGTGTGTAAAATGGTAGAGTGGATTGAAGTTGAAGATATTAGATCATTTAAGAGGTCAATAAATGAAGTAATAAACAGGTGAATGAGAAGACTGATGATGAAGGGACCTTTAGAGGTATATTTCTGTTAGAGTTACATTTTTTAAAATGTGATTTAAAGCTATTTATAATGATTGCTAAGTGGAATGCTAAAGTTTTAAAACAAGTAAAGCATTAAAAAATAAGTATTTTTGAAGAGAGAGTCTTCTGACACTTCTTACAACAGTAAGGAAGATTTTACTGAAGATTATCATAATATAGGAGAGAAACTGTCCTCAACTCTCATGAATACAACAAAAACAAGCAAGGATTTACAAGCTAAACAGCAGATTGAGGGTGTCAGTGGATGGAAAATTATTAACAGGAGATATCAAAGGTAGGGGGATTCTTTCTAAACTGACTTAACAGGATTCTTGCTAAAGGCAGGCCAAGGACTTAAATATCAAGGGTGTGGGATGAGGAACTTGATCAGTTATGAAGGTTGATCAGACATTGAAGATCTGATGACTTAGCAGGATCCTTTGCTAAGTCTGATTTAGACAGGTTGAAGACAGAGCCCAAGGGTAAGGCCTACACAAAAAGAGGGCTCAATAGAGTCTGTTTAAAGTTTAATCAAAGAGTCTTTGTCAGTATGTATATTTAATGGTTTGCTTTTTGCACTGTTAACATTTGGTTTATGGTACCTGAAATAAATCTGTTTCAATATACAGGTACTTTTGAAGATAATACCTTAACAAGTTTTGAAAATAACATCTCATTGATGTGTTGAAAAGCTTTTCAGCCAAATAATAAATTTATTGAATAAAGCTCATCAGCCAATACCACTGCTAACACCTTCATAGCAGTAAGGGAGAATGGACAGCAAAGGGAGTCAGGGAAGTATACTTAAAGGGTGTTGGGTGTTAGAGTTAGTCACAGGGTAGTCATGTCAGGGATTGGTCAGAACTGGTGAACTATGCAGGTTTTGGCACATTAAGTGATTGAATTTTCAAAACACGTTAAGAGTATGGGGAGTTACTGTTGGATCAGTTTGCATGTATCAGGGTACAAGATCTACAGACATACGGGTCCTAAAGAATAGACGTTAAAAGAGATTGACTTTAAGAGATCAATGTGGTCTGTAGTCACAGTTTGTTTGGGTAAGTTTATCTGATTTGCTAGTGCATTTTGCAAGTTGTGGTTTCTGTCGATATCCTTAGCCCTCCCTTACAAATTAGCTGCCAGTAGGGATTCCCCTTTTCCTCTACTTTATCAGAGGTACGAATGTTTTCAAAGATTTAAATTGCTGCCGGACACGGTGGCTCACGCCTGTAATCCCAGCACTCTGGGAAGCTGAGGCAGGCGGATCATGCAGTCAGGAAATCGAGACCATCCTGGCTAACAAGGTGAAACCTCATCTCCACTAAAAATGCAAAAAATTAGTCGGGCGTGGTGGCAGGCGCCTGTAGTCTCAGCTACTGGGGAGGCTCAGGCAGGAGAATGGCGTGAACCCCGGAGGCGGAGCTTGCAGTGAGCCAAGATCGAGTCACTGCACTCCAGCCTGGATGACAGAGCGAGACTCACTCTCAAAATAAATAAATAAATAAATAAATAAATAATAAAAATTAATTTGCTGCCATCTAGAGGGCATATACTTTTATTCTTAGACTAAGTCTAAAAGAAATGGATTTCCACATTTAAAGTAGATTTCATCTTCTGTTACTTTTGTTACTTATGTTTCCTTTCTAGAAAATATTTTCAATTGTTTTTAATCATAAAGTTATTTAACATTCCCAATTTTGTTTCCAGTACTCTATGAGAGTTGAACTAGTGTTATTGATTATGAACAGCATACAACAATGTGTCTTTGTTTATATTGTGGTAACATTTTTTTTTTTTTTGAAACAGAGTCTCACTCTGTAGCCCAGGCTGGAGTGCAGTGGCCAGATCTCAGCTCATTGCAACCTCTGCCTCCCAGGTTCAAGCGATTGTCCTGCCTCAGCCCCTGAGTGGCTGAGATTACAGGTGCACACTACCACGTCCAGCTAATTTTTGTATTTTTAATAGAGATGGAGTTTCACCATGATGATCAGGCTGGTCTCAAACTCCTGACCTCATGATCCGCCCACCTCGGCCTCCCAAAGTGCTGGGATTACAGGTGTGAGCCACCATGCCCAGCCTGTGGTAACTTTTTAACTGTGCACAGTATATTTGTAAAACAATTTCTAAAGCAAAATGAAATGGGGTTCATGGGAAAAGGTCTCCTTTTTGCAGAATTTACGGATGAGTCATGAATAGAGAAAGAGCTGCCCTAAGCCAGAGGATTAAAAAAGATTCCCTCAGTAATCATTTAAGCTAAGAGCCATCGAATGATTAAGAATTTTCTAAGCCAAGGACTAGGTATAAGAAGAACAGAGGGAACAGCTTATATGGCAGAAAAGAACATTGCACCTTCAAGGAATTGAGAAAAGACCAATGTCGTTAGAGTCAAATGTCCAAGACCATTGGTCATGTAAACATTAGAGGCAGAGCAATGGAAATTCATCAGTCACTGATGACACAATCACACAACATATGTATTCTCTTGCATTATTCTAGCTGTAGTGAGCAACCATTAAGAGGATTGATATGGATCAAGAAAACATACAGGGTGATACAGTTTTCTTACTAAGATTTCATACATACTCTATGAAGATAACTATATTGTATAGTCAAGTCTCCCTCTAGGAATATCCAAATCTCTTCATCACATTTATTTTCCCTTTCTCCAACCCTAGGAGGGAGAGAACACATACTGTTCTCTAAATGTTCTCCTCAGAGAAACTCTTGATGTTTATGCAGTCACCTTGCATACCTGTGAGGCTTTCAGGCCTTTTGAAACTAAAGCTAGAAAACTCAATTTATTCTGTCAGCATGTTAACCTCTTCATAACTTTCCTCTGCGGTAATGAGCAAAGAGCAAGCTTTTTCCTTTTATGAGAATAAGAAAGGGAGGAAAATATACCAATATTTATTGGCTATTACAAAAGTGTCATCCAAGTATAGATAATTCTATATATTCAACAAACTTCAAAAATAAATAGTATGGTTCTGATAATGAATTCCAATTCTTATTTAAATAATAGAAATTTTAAGACAAATGTACACAACTGAATGGTATAAAATTGCTGTTATACATTTTTTGTCATCTAAAAAAGAGTCATTTGTATACAGTTTGACCCAGAGTTTAGAATTTCCATGTTCTTTACCTATAATTTTTTATAAACTCACATTTTAAGAACAAAGGCATTATCAAGTGCATTTCAATACCTCTAGCCCTATAAACATACCTGTCTCAAACCTTTAAAAAACTAGATATTATGAAAGTCATCTTCTTCTAAGTATATTCTGTAAAGTGTTCTCTCATTGCAGTGGAAGAGTTTTCTAGACATGTTTCTTAGGACTACAACTTTTTATTGGATATGATCTCAAAAACATCCTCCACTGTGCAGAAATCATTGGTTTAGATGCTTCTTTTACTACAAAGTTTAAATCTAATATGCCCTCCCCCCTCACTACCATGTAGTGGTCCATTATATAAAGGCTATGTACATCACTAGTCTTCAATATAAGTAATTCAAGTCTCCATCCTGCTTGGATGTAGGAAACCCACAGCTTTACCAGTTTCACTTTCTCCACGAATTTCTTGGATGTTTCTGAAGGATATTAATGCATTTTATAAATCCCTAATGTGAACCTATGATTTTTTTAAATGATACAATCACAACTCATACAAAAAATCAGTAGGGTCAAATATTTATTTATCACATTAATTAGGGTATCAGCAAGATCATGAGACAGATTCAAAAGTAATTCGGGAAAGTAAAGTATTTATAGTGACTTAAAGACAAAAGAGTCGAATAAGAATTCTAATTTAAATTGGCTAATGCTAATATTAATTGGTTAATATCAGGCAGTAAAATTGTAACTTTCAGGAGTCATCTTTTTTACAGGAAATCACTTGCATCTCTTGAATAAAATTCATTTCTATTACTATCAGAAAAGAACCATTTGTATCAGTTTTGCATAAGTTAGTGTTATAAGTTATAAGTTACCTTCACAGAGGCAAAAAAATTCTGTTCATTTCTAAATAGAAAGTCAAAGAAAAGTACTAACCCCTAGAGAATCAGATAATACCATGTAGCCTCTGCTGGACAGTACCCAGCACGAACCTGAAAGAATACCGATAATCTTATTTGCCTGTTTCCAAGATTTTGATACTTTTTCTTAACATTTGCTTAACATCTGAGCTGCTGATTCCAGTAAGAAAGACACAGCACACATATTCTGAAGGTTGCCACTAACTCACCTGAAACTAGCCATGACCAGGTTGTTACCCGTCTCTCCCAACAAGTTAATCCTAAGTATAGAGTCCAACCAAAGTAGTCTACCATTTTGATTTGTCCAGGTCTGAGCGATTTCCTGAAATATGAGATTTTTCAATACAAAAGTGGGAAATCCCAGGCAAACCAGGACAAGTTGGTCATCCTAATACAAGCCTCTTCCTTAATTCCACAAAGAACAAGGAACCCCAAAAAGTAATGTAACATAAAGCTAAATTTTACTTAAACCTTTGGGATATTACAATATAGAATTACCATATCAAGAAGAAGAGGAAAACCCAAAACCAGACATTACATACTCCCAGCACCCTCTGGGTCAAAGCATTCCAATGGAACTCCTTGAGGGTATCTCTGCCCCTAGTCTCCAAACTTTTGCCACATTAGATTTAACTTCTCCACACACAGGAGTATCCTTCGGCATAATTGTCTGGACTAAGATTCAGAACCAGGACTCCCAAGGACTCTAGAAGGAGATACAATGGGGAGTTATTATTATTATTATTATTCTGAAAGAAAACAAATTTCAGAGAGCTGGCTTCATTGCTAAGTAAGAAAAAAGTTGATTTATAATGTGGAATAATTCCACATTTTTTATTATGGTATATTTCTATTCCAGAATGGGATATTAGCTTACCTTAGGAAAAGCCCTATTAAAATATTTATATTTCTCCCCTAAAACAAAGAATATAACTGATCTCAAAGGTAAATTCAAGTTTATCCACTTATAGAGACAAAAAATTCCTTGCAGTTTTGAAGTTGCAGAATTCTCCCCCACTTAATATTTGGTGATTTGTATTTTTCAAAGATGGCTTCAATAATATAACCTGCCCGTCATGTTCTCTCATGATGTGACATTGATAGCTCCCCATCAAAAGGTGGCATCCCCATCAAAAGGTGGCATCTGTGTGTCTTCCCCTTGAATCCGGGCTGCCTTGTGACTACAGCCAGAGTGATGCACTCTGCCTTCTGATGCTAGGTCATAAAGGGATTTGAGACCCACCATACTCAATTAAAAATATATACACATAAATTCAAAAATAATTTTTAAAAATCGTGACACGGACATGACAAGCTAAGAATTGTGTTCACATACAGAAGTAGATATGAATGAAAGATTTCTTGGCTCTAACCATCCCTAATTATTCTTAATACTTTCACTTGAAAATTCAATTAAGTTATCCTTCAATTTTGTTGAAAGCAAAATATTGGAAATTGCCAAACTTGCAAAAAATTTTTAAATTATTACCACCATTCATTATTTCAACACTAACAACACCATTTCATATAGTTTCTTTGTTTGGCGTAGGAACATTTATGCATTTAGTGAAAACAGCACAGTAAGATTCCGGATGAGTAAGAGGTATGCCTTACATTGGAGTGTGGAAAAGAAAGGCTGTGAAAAGAGAGAGGAAAACAGGCATGACACTCTGGCATGCCTCCTCCTCCAGCCTCAAGTTCTCAGGAACAGTACACGCAGAGTTCGGGTTCAGAAAATGGATTTCCTTCAAACAGTCCACAACTTTAAAAATGTTCATGTCCCAGGTTTAGGCTGCTGTATTAACTTATTTTATTCTTAAAACAATGCCATGAAGTAGCTACTTTTAATTTATTTTAAAGATGAGAACATTTAGATAAAGGCAATGTTACATTACTTGCCCACGGTTACAAACTTACCAACTGGCAAAGCCAGGATATACATCCAAGTTATTTCTAAACCCCACATTCTCCGGCATTATCCAGTGTGCCCCTAAAATACTAACAATACAAACCACATGTCTTAGTCTGCTCAGGACAGTATAACAAAGTACCACAGACTGGATGGCTTAAGCAACAGAAATTTATTTTTCATTGTTTTGGAGACTGGCAAGTCCAAGATTCCGGTGCCAGCATACTCTGTTTCTGGTGAGGCCTCTCTTCCTGGCTTGCAGATGCCCATCTTCTCACTGTGTCCTCACATGGCCTTTTGTGAACATGAAGAATAAAGAGATTAGTAGATGCACATGAAGAATAAAGAGATCTTTCTCTCTTCCTCTTCTTATAAATCCCAAAGTCCTGCTGCATTAGTACATGCCCTTCCCCCTGCTTATGACCTTATTTAATCTTAATTACTTCCTACAAGTTCTGTCCCCAAAGATCATCACACTGTGGGTTAGGGCTTCAACATATTAATTGGGGGTTGGGGATACACAAGCATTCAGTTCACAAAACTACATATCAGAATAAAAGAAAAGGTAGGAAGAAAATAATGGATGTTAAGTGAAAATAAAGGAAATTACAACTCTCAGGAAAGAAGGGACAGCCACAAATCAGCATCTTTCTTTCCCTGTTCTTGCTCTAAGATCTCATCTGTCTTATTGTCCCAAGAGCAGAACTAAAGAAAAAGTACAATTAATGTCCTTTGGGAGATGAAAACCCTGAATTAATGTAATTGCAAATCATGGAAAATGTTTTCCTTTACTCACAAGGAAAGAAGTAGATTAGCTCCTTGTGATCTTTTTTCCTCAGATAGGAAATGGCAATTTTACTTACATTTTCCTAATTTAGTACTTTTCTTAGCAATTTATTCTTTCTTTTAAAAAAAAGACTTCAAAAAGAGTTCATTTTAAAGTGCCAATAATCTTTAAAATTTAATATTTGAGTAGTAAATTGAACTAAGCTCTCAGTTGGAGTAATATTTTTTTCTGCACCACAGTAAAAAATAATTTGGTTTTGGAAACGGAATCTTCAGGTTCATGCTTTCATTAATTTCTGAATCTGTGTTTTGATTCATGAATTTATTAGATGGCATTGGTATAACAAGTCCAGAACCTTAGCTGAAACTGTACTATGAATCTAGGGTATTCCACAGTAAAATAGCATCTCTAGGGAAACCATCTTCCTGTAAATAATATTAACCTTACGAGCATAGGGAACCTCCATTATCCACAGTCTCAAAGACAGTAGATTTAGCCACAATCTAGTGTATCTCAATAGCAATTCAACAGACTATTGCAATTTTTTGTTGCAAAGCAGCTCTCACTGAGAGCTCAGGTAAAGTCTCACTCATCTGAAATAATGAAAAAAACAATTGGTCAATAATAGTATGAGCCACAGCATGGTAAGTGTTGCTTATATACTGTGCCTGATTTTGTCACCACAATTTCTGCCCATACCCATGCTTGTCAAGGAAGAAACAGAAAGAGAAGGAGAGAAAGAAAGAGATCAGGACATTTTGGGCCTAAAGTGAGGGGACAGTGAGTTTAAAAGGCTAGTACATTGCATGTAGTGAGAATCAGGCTCACTATTCCATTACTTTCAGATTTGGGATGCTATTGTTTACTTGTTTGTCCAACAGGGTAATCAATCTTTTTACCTATAAACAACATAGAGATATGTATTGCTATTTAAATTTCTATTTTTTGTCTATTTATGTTTGTTTTTTTCCTAGAATGTCAGAGCATTAATACTGTGAGTTGAAATTCCTGTTCTGCTGCTATTAATTTTTAACATATCACAGCCTGTTTTCTTATCTCTACCATATGAACAATAATGCCTTACTATGACTTTGTACTGGGTATGAATTAAAATTAAGTGCATGAAACATCTACTATAGTGCAAAGGACTCATAAATAATGATGATAATGGTCATAACTAGGATCAGCTAGAAATCTATAGGCCAAGTCCCTCATGCAGTACACGGCACAGGGTTGGAGCTCAGTATAGGCATACATATGTGTGTTGTTATTCAAGAGGCAGGGCACTTCCTGGTCAAGTTTTAATTTGGACACAAAGGATACACTAATGTGAACCTATGTATTGGAAATCATTGTTCTGCTGTGAAGGGAAAAAAGTGACTCTCCCACCTTGTCAGTTCTCTAGCATGTGCACTCCAGTGTCTTATTCATGTACAGATCATAGAACCAGGGCCACAGATCTCACTGTGGAGATGGGCATAATGATATGGACTAAGGCAAGGTTTAGGAACCGTCCAGTAGATCGAAGCCACGAAAGAAATGTAGTGGGCAGAGTTGTGACAGACTGAGGCTTACAAGAGCTTGGTCTGGAGTTCAGGAGAGGCATAAGCAATAATATTAATAGTTCAGATCTCAAGAATTGTTTCAGAAGTAAATCCCAGCATTAAAAATCCCATTCAATATTAGTGATATTCTTTCTTGCTCTTGGGTTCTAGGTGCAGGGTTTGCTGGGTTGGGGTGAGCCACCACATGGTAAGACCTCAGTCAGGGGGTATTGATATGAGCTCAAGTTGGAGAAGGGCTTTAGGAAAACCCATCAGGTGTCAATACACATTAGAAATCAAGTCTTCCAAAAGAGGGTGGGAGTCCTTTGGATTATCACCAGTTGCTATGGTCCTCTACGCAAACCATGAAGCTATGGAGAAAGGAGTGTGAATGTACTAGAGTAGAAATATGTGTGTGAGTATATTGTAGGCAACAAGTACTAGTATATCTTTTAAACAGGAGTGAATTAGCCTAAATGATCAGGGATTAGTTGGAGACCTTAGTATATAAGGGGCCCTGAATGTTGGAAGACAAATCTCCTTGGGTCTGTCTCATTTCTGCATATCTTATATGAAATGAACACATTGAAGGGTTTAAACAACTTAAGGGTATAGAAGCATGATTCTAAACACCTGATGTTACGTATTCAAGGAAGATAATGAAAAAAAGCATTTAACTTTAAGATAAAATAATTTTTTCTCTGACTACTTATTTGCAATTTATCTCAAAATATATAATATGAAGAATCCCAAATAGCAGTTTCATCTAAAGAATAAGGGAAAGGCAAGGAAATTCCTGATAGTGAATAATATATTCTAAATGACAGTGAAAGATTTATCAGGTAATTGGCAGAGTTCAGATAAAAATAGGAACATTTAGCTTCAGCTAGGGAGAAGTCAACAAATTAAGATGAATAATGATCTTTTAAATGAGGTTAAATTTAGATTTCATATAATTGTTAAATGAGAATAGGGGAAGGTTCCCTTGGATATGGAACATGCTGTCTATTCTGTTATTTAAGGTCTAAAGCTTATTAACTTTTGGACTGAATTCTGCTTCTACAGAGGCTACATATTGCTTTTAAACGTTTCTTTTGTTTGTTTGTTTTGCATGAACCCATGATCTCTCATTTATTTGCATTTCCTGGCATCTTATTATAATCTAACCTAATTGAAGTGTTTGCTTTGGAAGCCAGTGCTAAACAGGCAAAACAAACTTCATACTGACAGTTTCCCAATACCTGCATGTCATACGTCACTAAACCCAGGTGAATTTCAAACCAAAGCAGGCAGTGTTTCAGCAGCACTGTCAGAAGGTTTCACTCCTGAAATGTCAAAGGACAAACATTAGCGATATTTTGTGAAAGGACAAATAAGTGCATGTGGGTTACCACGAGTTTAACAAGTTTAACTCTTGACAAAAGGAAAAAATAAATATTAAATGTATATATTGAATTAACAGGTCACACTGGAAAGGTGTGTGTGTGTGTGTGTGTGTGTGTGTGTGTGTATGTGTGGTGTGTATTAAATGTTATGGTTCTAATAGATGAAAAATTCTTCTCAGAAACATGTTACCTTGTTCTGCAAAATATCCTCACATTTTCTAAAGCCTCTGTCCAATCGACATCACACTCATGAAATGTAAAAGAGTTGGCTTCTCTGTCTTGTTTTTAAGTAAACTGATACCTGTTTTAGTTTCTTTTAATTTTAACTCTTCTTTTACCCATTGGTTATGATTCTTAATAATCACTTATCTATTCATTCAATAAGCATCCTTTACATAAAAGCCAATATATTGTAATATATGACAGTAATTAAGAATATAGGTTTGAAAATCCATCTGCCTGGCTTTGTTTCTTGACTCCATTATTTACCAGTTCTATGCAGTGTTTTAGTGCCTTGGTTTCCTCAAATGTAATTAAAAGATAACAATACTATTTATCTTAAGAGGGCTTGCTGTATTAATTGAGGGATGCATCATTCCTAGCCTAAAATGCTATAGGAGGAAAGGATAGGAATGAGAGTTAAGTCAGTGCAAAACTATAAGGACTATGGACTGGGTAGATTTCCTTGGAACCAAGAGTATGTGGCAGACAAGTACTGGCATTCCAGGAAATGACAATGCATGTAAAAGCATAATACCAGGTAAAAAGACAGCACATTTTGGGAGTTTCCAATACTTTGCTATGGCTGGAATAAAAATAAGTCTAAAGGAATAGTGGAAGATAAGACTGGAGAAGAAAGGATGAACTCACGTGTTATCAGGCATGTTTTATTATACAGTATTACATTCACGACAGAGTGCTTGGAGTATAATAATTTCATTTTATATATGTATTTATTTTTTGGGGACAAGATCTCACTCTGTCCCCCAGGCTGGAGTGCAGTGGCACAATCATGGTTCACTGAGCCCTCAAACTCTCTAGGCTCAGGTGATCCTCCCACCTCACCCTCCCTGGTAGTTGGGACTAGAAGTATGCCCCACCACACCCAGCTAATTATTTTTGTATTTTTTGTAGAGACAGGATTTCACCATGTTGCCCAGGCTTGTTCCTAACTCCTGAGCTCAAGCTATCCTCCCACCTCAGCCTCCCAAAGTGTTGGGATTACAGGTATGAGGTACTGCACCCAGCCAATGTTTTCATTTTAAATTGAATAACTTTTATTAATCACAAGAAGCAATTTATGGCTCATCATAAATAATAAAAAAGTATGTTTTCCTTTAAGTGAGATGATAAATAATAGGCAATGTCTTTATGATTAATCTTCATTGTCTTGCTCTCTGAGGAAATAAGAAAACAGGGCCCAGCAATGTCTATTGCCGTTGTTCTCATCATGAAGAGTCTCAAAGAGACCTGAACACTTTAGAACCCCAAGAAACAATAACTTATCAGTGACATAGATTGCTTTTTCTCTTCTGCTGACTGAATCCTCTTTTTCTTTTGGGAATTGCTCTTTACCTCTTTGATGTGGTTCTAATAATGTGTTGATCCCAGGTTGACCAATCAAGCACCAGATGCTTCTGGAATTAATGATTACTCCAGGAGCAGACACATGACCCAAGCAGAGCCAAGCAGTTCTTTTCCGGAAATTAACGTACACTCTGCATGAAAGAAGATCTCCTTCAGAGACTGAGAGCCCTAACGATTACGTAATTTTGTCATTTTTAGGGTCAACAATTGATGTCACATGCAGGCAGCCTACCTGAATCCAATAAAGAGTAAAGCAAAGACAAGAGATGGAGAGGGATTGTTTTTTAAAAAAAGTATGTCTTGAAAAAGAAAATTCCCAAACTGGCACTAACATTTAGAGTGCTCAGTTGTAACTACCAATAAATTTTATTTTTTGTGAAACTAACTTAGATTTCTGACTTTAGCAACTAAAGATAGATCACATATAATATGGGATATGAAAACTTATATCAAGAAAACGGAGTAGACAGAATAAACACAGACATCGCTGCACATTTTGTCTATGGTAGTCCATTTCATATATCTTGTTAAATTCTTCAAGAGGTAGTTTTACTATATATGTTTACTTTAAAAGGTCTTGGGAGAATTCAAAAAACAAAAATCCTGGCTCTAATAAAACTCATCTGTGTTTCCTAAAATCACTAGAAGCTATTATTTTTTGAGGATCCACATGAACCACAGGAAACAGGTAAGGTGATTTAAGGGTATAGATGTTGCGACCCCTCCACAAGGGTTTGCAGCTAGGTTTTGCCACTTGCTAGTGATGGAACCTTGAGCAAGTGACGTAACCTCTGTGTACTTCAGTTTTCTCTTCTATAAAAATGGAGATAATAATTGTTCCTACCTCATTAGGCTACTGTGAGGATTAAATAAACGGGTTAGTATATGTAAGAGGCTTAGAGAAATGCTAGGCACATAATAAATATTATACAAATATTGAAAAGAGAACATATAGTGATAGTTTTGTGGTGTTTTTTTTTTTGAGATGGAGTCTCACTCTATCATCCAGGCTGTAGAGCAGTGGCAGGATCTCGGCTCACTACAAGCTCCGCCTTCCAGGTTCACACCATTCTTCTGCCTCAGCCTCCTGAGTAGCTGGGACTACAGTAGCTGCCACCATGCCTGGCTAATTTTTTTGTATTTTTAATAGAGACGGGGTTTCACTGTGTTAGACAGGATGGTCTCGATCTCCTGACCTTGTGATCTGCCCGCCTCGGCTCCCAAAGTGCTGGGATACAAGCGTGAGCCACCGCGCCCGGCCATAGTGATAGGTTTTAAGATGTGTAAAACTACAATATACTTTTTGTTAAATAAATAAATGACAGTAATAACCTTTTTAAAATTATTGTCACTAACATTTCTGTTAAATGATGAATTTTGGATTAATATATTTTATATAATTCTGGTTCTGGCTCTTTGAATTATAAACTCCTTTGTATGCTTTTAAGAGTCACCTAGGTTTTTTAAAAAAATAACATCCAATGTGCATGCTTAATCAGAATTACTGGACAAGTAAATTGCTTCCTAAAAACTTTAAGGAAGACAACAGAAATCACCAATTTAATTAAGAGCTAGAAGTCAGTAGAGATAATTACACAGGCCCTTCTATAGTGAACTCTGACACGGAAAAATGACTTGGCAAGTCCTTGTCCAATTTTCAACAGTAAAATCAATGTTAGGGAATGAGCTACTCACCAAGTTCAGTAAGTAAACAGTTATTAGTTCACTGCAATTACGCCTGGGATCCATTACTTGTATTTGTAGGTAAGTATGTGGAAATTGCAGACCAACTTAGTTTAATATTTGCTAAAAATGAAGAAAAGAGATTAAGCATTGAGAAAAGGAGGCAGAAAACTGGAACTGTTCCTTACCAGGTAAGAGATTTTTATTAAAACATAATCTCTCTGTGTCTCAAGGCCTTACTTATGAAATAAATATAATTCTTGCCCTGATTAACTCAAGGATTACTATATTGCTATATAGTTCAGCAGAAATCATTTTATCAAAGTGTTTTAAAGTTATGTGATGAGATTGCAAGCCTCCTTTTCTTCTATATAACTTAGTATCTTCCAGGTAATATGGACCAAACACTTTTCCTGTAATAGTGCTAATTATTAAATCCTTGCTCTGAAGCATATATCACTTTCATTTTATAATGAATACATGAAGAAACAAAAAGTGAGATACAGGGAAATGAAAACATTGAGAAACTGGTAAAAAAAAAAATGACCCACACAGCACATGAGGGAGTCCAGATTCAAACGCAGGTAGATCTATTATAAATATATTTCAGTTATGTCTAACCCAAAATGGCTTCTGTGTTTTATCAGCTACCCAGTCTCCTTTTCCCTTGGCTTCACTTCTGATTTCAGCCATGGCTGTGGTGATCAGTTAGGTGTTTGCTTTAATTCTCTTGGTGCTGATAGTGTCTCACCCCAAGCAACTGGTCAGGCTTTTACAGTTCTGTGCCCTGAGAGTCCTGAAGGGTCCCATTCAGCATACACACAATGGTAGCTGGGTGTAGTAACCCTCAGTGAGTGGCGAATGAGAGCCCAAGACCAGACACCACTTCCTGTCCATCCTCAGTTGGACAATTCTGGAAGGTATTCAGGGCCCTCCTCGGATGGGTGGAGCCTCTATTACTGACAGAAATGACCAGCTCAGTAACTTACCTTGGTCTTGGCTTCTCTTGCCATCCTGTTTGACTTCACCCTCACTGCGGCTATCTGTAACTACCTCCCAAATAACTACTGGCACACAAGTTCTTTTTCCAGGCTTTGCTTTCTGGAGGACCTCAATGAAGTGAACTAACCCAAAGAATTACAGGTGAGCAAGTTTTAACTAAATTAAGAACTCTTAATATCAAGCACTAATAAAGGAAAGAGCTTCATTATTTCACATCTTGTGAACAAAACAAAAAGTTAGACACAGGAGAAAGTATTCACTGTTGTGACCACAAGGAGAAAGAATTTCACCATCTGGATATTCTTCCTCAGGACCCATGGGGTAGTAATGAATACTATGTTTATGAGCCCTTAAGACAAAAACTAGTCTCCATTGGGCTTCCACATTTATAGTTAATCTTGTTTTTACAGAGAATAATCTACAAGTAAACAAGTAGGGGGCCTCAAAGCATAATTAGACCAAGCAAAAAATTCTCCATACCAGCCCCAGGCACTGGACTCATGTCGTGCTTCCACTACCACATACTCACCCTCCTGGCTCTGTTTATTAAAATAAGCCTACTGCTGGTGGATGCTTTCTTCTAAGGTGGACAGAATAGAAAGAAAGAGGGAGGCCAGGTGTGGTGGCTCACACCTGTAGTCCCAACACATTGGTAGGCCAAGGTGGGCAGATCACGAGGTCAAGAGATTGAGACCATCCTGGCCAACATGGCAAAACCCCGTCTCTACTAAAAATTCAAAAATTAGCTGGGCGTGGTGGCACGTGCCTGTAGTCCCAGCTACTCAGGAGACTGATGCAGGAGAATCGCTCAAACCTGGGAGACGGAGGTTGCAGTGAGCCGAGATTGCACTGTTGCCCTCCAGTCTGGTGACAGAGAGAGATTCCATCTTTTTTTTTTTTTAAATAAAAGAAAAAAAAAAGAAAAGAAAAAAGAAAGAGAAAGGGAGATGAGGTACAAAGGAAGTGTTGCTTCTCTTTGCTCATTTAAAATCCAGTTAAAGGAGAAAGCAGGTCTAATTATCATTGGTCTATGTGGATTGCTGTACTAGAAAAAAATATTTACTAAGATTAGAAATCAAACTGACTAGTTCATGCTGACCAATACAGGGTTACCTTGGGCCTATTTTATATTTGAAGCCCCAAACATTCACTTTTCTGGATTCTGAACATCTCTGTATCACTTTCTCTTCTGTTTTCCAAAGGAAAAAAATTAGTATTATACATCAGGATATTCCAACACTTGAATGACTTCTCTTACCCCAGCCTCCAAAGTTAAATAGTAAAAAAAAGAGCCACAAGAAATATTCCCTACACTACAATACTGACCGCTTTCTACTGTTTAAAATTAATATGAGAGCAAGGTTTGTGGGTATTCCTTAAGATTATTTCTATTAAATATCACTAAAAGCTTCCACTGAAATAGTAGCATTGTTTTGTTTGTTTGTTTGTTTGTTTGTGTTTTGAGATGAGTCTCTCTCTGTTGCCCAGGCTGGAGTGCAGTGGAGTGATCTTGGCTCACTGCAACCTCTGCCTCCCAGGTTCAAGTGATTCTCATGCATCAGCCTCCCTAGTAGCTGAGATTACAGGCACCCACTACCACACCCAGTTAATTTTTCTATTTTTAGTAAAGACCGGGTTTTGTCATGTTGGCCAGGCTGGTTTCTAACTCCTGATCTCAGGTGATCGGCCCAACTCAGCCTCCCAAAGTGCTGGGATTACAGGTGTGAGCCACCACCGCGCCTAGCTTAATTGTAGCATTCTTCGTCTGTCTTGCCACAGTACTCTCATTTGCAAAACTAGGATGATGTGATCTAATTGACACATAGAGGATGAAATTAAAAATCTATACAAGCCTCCTGGCTCGATATTTGGTATACTCTAGTTGCAGAAACAAAACAAAACAAAAACAAACAAACAAAGAAGCAAAAATCATTCATTTCTTCCATACATGGAAAGGAGACCCTTTACTGACTCCAGATTATACCAATGTGGATATTACTAAAATGATATAATAATAACTATCACTTAGTACTTATTATTCATCAAGTACTGTGGAAAGTATTTTCTATGTGCTCTGTGTTCTGTCATTAGTCCTATATTTAATACACACATTATCTCTATTTCACAGATAAAGAAAAAAGTCCACAGATTCATCTAATTTACTAAGATTATACAGCTAGCCAGAATTCAAACTAGGTCTAACACAAAAGCCTGAGCTCTGAACCACATGGATATTTATAAGTATATAAATATCACTATACTATTAGTTGATTAAAGATTTAACAAAAGATCTAATGAAAAATAGTCCATGGATAATCACTAACCACTATTAGAGAGTCAGGCTACAACATTCTATCAAATTAACCAGAAATTCTGTTTTTTAATAAATATCAACTACTCAATAGTCTTAATCAATGTAGATGTTTTACCTATTAGAAATATCATAAAACTTGAAGCTCAAAATTAACCAAGTATTTCTGGCAGAAAAACAGGACGAATGGAGAGCTGGCAGGACATTAACTGTCATCTGAACAACTAAATTGGTTTTAAATGGGTTAATGTAACCCTTAGCACATTCACAAGGAAATGTCTCCTTAACAAGGAAGTCTAAGAGATAATGCTTACTTTTTTGTTTGTTTGTTTGTTTTACCCTTCTTAGACCATTAAATTGTTTTTCCAAGTGACACACTACTGCCAGTAACTCAGTTTATTCCTAAAGTAGTGGTTCTTAATCATGGCCACACACGGTAATCATCCAGAGAGCTTTACAAAACCCTGATGTCTGGGTCCCATCCTCAGGGATTCTGATTTAATTGGTTTGGGCAATGATCAGGGTATCAGGATTTTTTTTTAAAGCTCCCCAGATGCTTCTAATATGCAATAAGAATGGAGGACAACTGTCCTAAGACCTATTACAGGGACTATACATTTCCCATACCTCTATCTTGATGCTCTTTGGAAAATAAAACTCTAGATAACCCAGAATTACTCTCAAAGTGTACTTGAGGAGCTGCTCACTATGCAGAACTGTTGCTTTGTTTGCTGGTCTGTGTGACAACTTGCTAGAAACTCTGCTTGGTCCCAAAGGGGCTTTAAAGAGATGTACGCGGCTTCACCACATGAGACAGAACTGCTTGCAACTTTTCTTTGCTCACCAAGCAAATATTCTACCAATTTAGAAGGCCACTTAAACCACTCAGATACTATACTTCAGAATAAATTGAATACAAAGGGACAAGTCTCCTAAATACAAAATATCGTGATAAAAATAAGGTGCTTTGATTGAAATACCTGGGTTTCTTACAGCAATAGAGTCTATTCTAAACAGTGAAAATCCTACATCTCTATAATTGTATAATGCATATTACCAGATTCTAAGAGTTTTTAATTTGGAGAATAATGCCCTGTGATAGAAGACATTCATTTTATAATGATTTGAGTTTAAGGCATATCTTCAGAGTCTTAGAACATATCAAATACACGATGGTAATTTAATATTTCTGTAATCATACATAGTTGCTTATTGTTTCAGAAAACTAAATTGAAAAAGTATATCCTTTCTAGTTTCTTCAGGTGGCTGATTAACATAAGAAAGTTTATTCAGATATTTTCATCTCTTTCTCCCTATTTAATTTCCACTTTCAAAAAAGGTGGTATGATTTGAAATAGTTCAAATAATCTAAAAGTAGTACTTTATCAGTTCTCACCAACCAAAGATTACTTGGAACACACCTATAGTCAACAAAGTTAGGTTCGTTACTTGCAGCAAGGAAGACAGCATACCATGGAGTAATGGGTATGTACAAATTGGGGAGTAAGGGGAGAAACACACGGAGTTGGGGGCCTGGAGTGAGAAATAGAGTAGTCTAGGTCAAATGGTCACAGTTTGCAACCTAGGGAATTACTGGAGCAGTCAGTGTTCTCTTTAGAGAATCCTTAAGAAGTTACTGTAACATCAATCTATTTATGGTATTACCTTGAAATATATGGGTCTGAGCAAACTAGTGCTATAAGTCTACAATGGATATCATTCAGTAAAATTTATCTGTTTTGCAAGGCATGGCACAATATGCTTTGAAAAGTTGTGGTTTCTGTTTCAATTCTCAGTTTCCACTCTAACAGACTAGTTGTCAGCAAAGACATTTTTCACTATAAATATGTTAGTTGTATAAACATCTTGCCTGCTGGTTGTTCTATGATAGAGCTTTAATTACATTTCTAATCTCCTCTATGGATATTAGACATTGTACATTACAAAAAAATTAATGAAAGATTTAAATTAAGTGCTTCCTTAGCATAATGAGTTTGCAAATTATCCTATCTAGACTAACTCATTTCCTAAACCTACAACATGAAACTCAAACATGAGTGCACACTTTCCCATCACTCAATTATATTGTCTCTATAGAATTGATCACTACTTGAAATTATCTTATTTATTGATCTATGTATTATCTTGAAAAAAAGGATGTCACAGAAATACAAACAACTATCAGAGACTACTATGAACACCTCTATGCACACAAACCAGAAGATCTGGAAGAAATAGATAAATTATTGCATTCATATATCCTCCCAAGACTGAACCAGAAAGAAATTGAATCCCTGAAAAGACCAATAATGAGCTCTGAAATTGAATCAGTAATAAATTGCCTACAAACCAAGAACAAACCCAGAAACAGACAGATTCACAGACAAGTTCTACCAGATGTGCAAAGAAAAGCTAATACCATTCTTACTGAAACTATTCCAAAAAACTGAGCAGGGGGGACTCCTCCCCAACTCATTCTATGAGGCCAGAATCATCCTGATACCAAAAGCTGGCAGAAACACAGCAACAACAACAAAAATCTTCACGCTAATATCCTTGATGAACATAGATGCAAAAATCTCCAACAAAATACTAGCAAACTAAATTCAGCAGCACATCAAAAAGCTTATCCACCATGATCAAATAGGCTTTATCCCTGAAATGCAAGGTTGGTTCAACATACACAAATCAATAAATGTGATTCATCATATAAACAGAACTAAACACAAACCACATGATTATCTCTATAGATGCAGAAAGGGCTTTTGATATGATTCAACATCCCTTCATGTTAAAAACCCTTAATAAACTATGCATAGAAGGAACATGCCTCAAAATAATAAAAGCCATCTATGACAAACCCAAAATTAGCTTCATACTGAATGGGGAAAAGCCCATTTGACGGAATGGGCAAAAGCCCAACTGACGTTTTCAAGGGGAACGCATCCGGTTTTTGCCCATTCAGTATGATGGTAAAAGAGGGCACCTTGTCTTGTTTTTTTACCACTCCTATTCAACATAGTATTAGAAGTCCTGGCCATAGCAATAAGCCAAGAGAAAGAAATAAAGGGCATCTAAGAAAGTCAAACTATCCCTGTTTGCAGACGACATGATTCTGTATCTAGAAAACCCCATAGTCTCAGTGCAAAAGGTCCTTGAACTGATAAATAATTTCAGGAAACTTTCAGGACACAAAAATCAACATACAAAAATCAGTAGCATTCCTATACACCAACAACAGCCAAGGTGAGAGCCAAATCATGAATGAGCTCCCATTCACAATTTCACGAAAAGAATGCAACACCTAGGAATACAGCTAACAAGGGAAGTGAAGGGCCTCTTCAAGGAGAACTACAAACCACCGCTCAAAGAAATCAGAGATGACACAAATGAAAAAACATTCTATGCTCATGGGTAGAAAAAAATCAATATTGTTAAAATGGCCATACTGCCCAAAGCAGTTTACAGATTCAATGCTATTCCTATCAAACTACCGATAACATGTTCTCACAGAGCTGGAAGAAACTATTTTAAAATTCATATGAATCCAAAAAAGAGCCCAAATAGCCAAGACAATCCTAAGCAAAAAGAACAAAACTGGAGGCCTTATGTTACCCAACTTCAAACTGTTCTACAGGGCTACAGTAACCAAAACAGCATGGTACTGATACAGAAACAGGCACATTGGCCAATGGAACAGAATAGAGAGCCCAAAAATAATGCTGCACACCTACAACCATTTGACTTCCAATAAGAAGGGATAGGGCCAGGAAAAATAACTAATGTGTACTAGGCTTAATATCTGGGTGACAAAATAATCTGTACCACAAACCCCCATGATACATGTTTGCCTCATTAACAAACCTGCATATGTACCTCTGCACCTAAAATGAAAGTTAAAAAAGGAAAGAAAAATAGGATTCAAGAGAACAGATATTCATGACTGCAATCTCAGTGTGCCCTCCAGAATAGCACATATCAGGCAGTAGGTGCACAATGACAATCTGTTGAGTAAATTAGTAAAAATATTTATGTGATCTTATAATTTGATTTAACTTATTGATTAGAAAGACTTTTTGAAGTAAGCTGATAGATAATATAATCATATACGTTTTAGATAATCTTAGTCTTCAGAACTCAGCTAAATATCAATTTCATTATTGCAAAGTACATAAATTTTAAAGAAGCACTTACTAAAATTTTGCCCTTTTTTGCAGCTACAAGGGAGCAAGAAAATAATTTGATAGGATCTCAGGAGTCACTGGGAAAATAATTTATCATAAGGATATTTTAGCAATCTGGTTTTTTTACCAAATACTATTAGGTGGATTTCTAGAAGCCAATACTTTTTAAGATAAAAGGTAATTTTTAAAGGTTCATTGTGACCGAGTGACGACAAAAGCACATTTATTATTCTGAGAGTTTTCTTTATTACAGAACATACATTTTAATTCAACTAATGTTAATGATAAATGTGAGATTCTAGATAGTTTTTGTTTTATCTGCATCAAATGAGACAACTTTTAGAAAAACATATTTTCTTACTATGAGTTTTATGTACATATGTTTTATAGTCATCAGTTTTCAACTTTTCATGAGTTTGTTTTTTCATGGAAGTAAGAGAGTAAGCAGAAAACAAGTTTGAGTTTTCCTTTCTCTCTGCCCCTTTTTCTTAACTCACAAACTAATTTTCAAATTAGAATTATTCAGATGGGCCAGGTTCCTTCCAGACTTTCAGAACAAGTTAACACAAAATATTTGGATTATCATTTAAAAAATCTCTGTTGAATCTTGGTAGTTATATTTTAAGTTAACACCAGAAAACTTTGCACAAAGTTTGAGTTTATTATTAACTTCTAGATACCGTGGTTAGGAATAACTTATTCAACAGTTGAAGATTGGTTGTAGCTACTGAGAATGACAAAACCATGAACTGGCAATACTGTATGTTGTATGTGAACTTGCTGACAAATCTTCTGTGCACAGGTTTAATAAATTTATTAACTTACATTCTACATAATTAAAGGTTATATAACCTATAAATAGAAGATATGTCAAATCTATGTAATGCAGATAGAACTGCAGACTTCAAAATTCTTTTTAAAACTTTTAATAATTATTAAGTTAGCCACACATGAATTTTAAAGGGGAATTGCTTGCTCTGAGGAATTACCTTCATTTTGTGCACTCCAACAGTCACAGCTATTATAAGCTTCATATCACATATTGTTTTCTACACTGAACGTAAGTGTACCATACCACAATCAGAATCATTAACCTTCTGTTACAACAACTTTCTTTATATAGTTCTGTCACTCAAGTCAGAGTTAACTACAAATATCATACACTTCTTTCAGTCTAGTTTGCCTATAAGGCTTGCAAATATAATAGTTACAATCAGGTTTCATTTTTCAACTGGCTAAAATTTGTAAAGAAAATTGAGCACGAAGAGCATTAACTCTGATAAGTAGACTATACACTCTTATACTTTACCTATAAGTATAAAACATATTTTTATGGTGTTTTGACAGTAAAATGGTTTCACTTGATTTTTTAAAAATCAATTCTCATAAATAATTTTTTCTACCATTCCCAATTAAAAATATTACTACAGTAGGGAACTTTTGTTGGTTTGCTTGCCATGGATTTCTTCTCCTGTCTATTGTAACAACAGGAAGTTTTCTCCAATTCATTCTGATTTGGACTGCTCCCACATAGTGTTCAGAACTACTTCTTAACTATGCGGTGGTCACATGACCCACTCTCAACCAATCATAGCACCTCATCTCCTAGCACAGTAATTGACACAAGGCTGGTCTCATGACTTAAGCAAAAGCAATAGTTTTTACTAATCTAGATTTATTAAGAGTTTTTCCACTAAGATTCTAAGATGAATGTATATAAGCTTCAGCTAACAGAAATCTTCTTCCATGTCATCTGGAAAGAGCTTATCTTCAGAATGAAGCCAACATACAGAAAGAAGGAATACAGACAGAATGACAGAATTCTGATGAGATTATTTAAATCTCTTATAACTGAAGCACATCTCTTCAATTCCAGTATTGTGGGCCAATGAATGCCTTTGTTTTCGTTTTCTTTAGCTGGTTTAATTTGTGCTTTTATTTCTTACAACTTACGGATTCCTAACCAATGCAACTTTGTATCCTTAAATGTGATATAAATACCAGGTTCATGAAGTCGTTAATTCTATTTGAGTTTCACCAGCAAATTCCATTTTTTTACTCTTTTGAGTATGTTTAGAACTAATGTGCTAATATTGCAGTATAATTATCTTGGAAAATTTTTAGGAAAACATTTTATCTTCTTACTATGAATTATATATATGTGTATGTATGTGTATGTCTGTGTACATTATCCTTAATGTTTAACTACTGTGCTGTGCTTGCTAATCTTGTCCCTAGTGTGCCAGTTTTGTTTTGCTTAAAGTAACCAGTTGTTATTTTACCATTTGTTTTTGTTGTACTAAATCCTCTGCTACAATTTCTCAGTCGCTAAATTTTATCCAGGTTCCTCTACTCACACCTTCAAGATATATGGGATGATAAATACTGGATTCTTGAAAACTTTCTTCTTCTGTTTGACTTCTTTCCGGTATAATCTCCAGACTTTTATCTGGGTTTTCTCTCGTCCATGGAATCTATACACCAGATTAAACTGAACTATAATATACTGAGGGAAGAAGGGGAGGAGCAAGTCAGTGGGTCTTGGTCATTGACAGGGGAGTATTTTAAACTCCCTTATACTTGGTGTGCCTTACTGCATTGGCAAGCACTGTGGAGAGATGGAAAGTGAATTATCTCCCAGAAGAAAGGACACAGGGCTGAGCAAGCTCCTGATTAACTGCACTGAGTTGGGCAAGGAAAACAACAGGCCAACAGAGACTGCCCAACTTTTATTTTCAAAACAAGATAATTAAGAATGTTTACTAAATGGCTGCTGTGTGTTATTTTACATAGTCTATGTATTATGCCCTAAACCAAGCAATTTTTTGCTTTATAAAAATCATTCTAGTGAACTGTGATACTTGAAGATTAGCATATTTCCTCTTTAAATTTCCACAGTGATACTGATGTTGGCCTCTTGTTTCCTGGGAAAAGGGAGCAAACTAAATTTATGGAATGGTTACTATTACTTGTTAGGACTGAGAAGATAATTTGAAATTTTACCGAGTTCTCTTGCATTTCATAATTCCTATTATACAGTAAATTATGCCTCAGGGAACAAGTTTTGATAAGGCTCTTGTTATGTTTTTCGGTTTTGTTTTTTACAAGGCAAAAGTCTGTAGCAAATGAAGCTAAAAAGACCTCTAGTAAATTACAGCAACTTAGGCAGACTAAAACTTAGGAAATGAAGGACATACTCAATTTGGCCTGACTTGTTGGAGTGAAAAGGAAAGATAAAGCTGAAATAGCTATCATGGAACATGAACTAAAAGAGAGAGAGGGGAAAAGAAAAATACTTTCCCTAATATCACACAAGAAAACAAAAATGAAACCACAACAAATGGATATTTTAATAGCCCTTAAATTCCAATATACCTCAGGGAATTTCACTTGGATCTTTCTAAAATCATCATATAACTTCCATGTCTTACATTTCTCACTATATTTTTGCTACAGCATTTACCAGCTGGAACCTGAGTTCTGCATAAGATGCACAGCCATCTGTAAACTCAGGCATAGTCACTAGGCTGCTGCAAAGCTAAAATCCACCATTCAAGTAGGAAAGAAAAGCAACAACTAGTAGAAGAAGGTAACATAAAGGAAAAAAAATATTGTCTGTGTTCCTACATAATCTGATTCAATTGAGTTAATCAGAATTAAAGTTCTGACAATTGAAGATGTGCTTACACACAACACCCAGTTTAACTACTTTCCTAAAAATACCAGATCAATTCAGTCAACTAGTTAATCATTTTAAAATGAGAGAGAGAGAGAGAGAGAGAGAGTGCCTGATTGTAAGGTTGAACTAACTTGTGTTTGACTGAACTTTGACAATTTTGGTCAAAAATAATCAAACCAGAGCTACATGTATCTGGATAAAGTTATTCAAATATCTTAATACTCTTAGCACTTCACCCAAACTCTTAGGACAATGGCTTAAATGTGTCGGTTTTCCATAAATGCATGGTGAATATTGTTACAAAGACGTTGTGTTTCATCAGGCAGTACCTGGTCAATATTAAGATCCCTTTTAAATGACAGAGGGAAGACATCAAAAGATATTTTAGGTTCTGGAATACAATAGGCCAAATTTAATAACACGGCCACATTCATAATGTATAGAATGTTTCAAAATAGTAATCACTCAATTATTCATTATTATCAAATCTTTTAAAATGAGAGAAACATTATTAAAAGAATTTTAGTAACTATATAAGAACCCCCTATAAAATGAGTACACACGTGTTAAAGCTAATCAAAATAGCTAATAAAATGATTTCTTTCATGATGGATTTATTATGCCAAACTAGTGCCTGTGAAAGTGCTCTGTAACCTTAATGCCTGATCTACCTGGTTTTGACTATTTATTAATAAATATTTTGTAGTACTTTAATTAGGGCTTTTGGAGGCAACAACAAAAGGCTGATATTTATAACAAGACCTCTTAATATCTTAAATTTCACAACACATGTGCTTTAACAAACCTGAAGTAAATTATAGCTGTATAATCTATAATTTGGAAATAATTTTCAATCTTTCCTTTCTTGAAGAAAGCCTTAGTCATCAAAGCCTAGAGAATGGACTTGGTCCTGGTCTTGGCACAGTCTTAGTTTCTTTTCTCTCTTCTATTTGTATCTTTGAAACATGGTGCCCTTTTCTGGAGAACCAGAAATGGATCATGTCGGCTGACATGTTCTTCCTATCAGTATAGAGCAGCTCCAGCCTCTGTCAGATACCAGTCAGAGTTCAGATTTGCTTCAGTCACAAATAGTTACCAACTGTCCATGAACTATTTTATTTGTTCCTATTGCTATTGCACAAATCTGTGCAATTAAGGACTTTTCTTTAAGGCTGGGTACAGTGGCTTGTGTCTGTAATCCCAGTGCTTTGGGAGGCCAAGGTGGAAGGATTGCTTGAGCCCAGGAGTTCCAAGCTACAATGAGCTATGGTCACGCCACTGTACTCATCCTGGGTGACAAGAGTGAGACCTCATCTTTAAACAAAATTAAAACAATAAGCTTTTCTTTAAATAATAATTATCTTATTCAACCCATTTAATATGATGTCCTTTCCCTGTCACTGGCAGAAAAAAATATAAATGATCATTTTGATGATTAAGCAGACACGATTTTTTAAAAAGTCATGTTTAGCAAGAGTAATTTAAACAGAAAGCTTTAGGAAAATGCTGATTACCTCTGAAATGTGACACTATCAAACACGTGCAGAAAACTCAATCTCTTCACAGCAGCATGTGTATCGCATATTGACTTGAAGAATTTAATATACTCTAGTACTATGACTATAAATTGTGTGAAAAATATGATCTGAGTTAGTTTTTTAAAAGTGGAGGTAAGAGAGTCTATTCTGTACCTCCAAATGACTTCTGTTAAACCGCTTAACTTCAGTAAACACTGGTTTCCTCAGTACTAAGTTGTAGAAATCAACTTTTGCCTCTTACATCACTAGTATGTTGTAAGGGTGTTGCAATAAAATGTACATTGACTTCCTTTGAGGGAAGAACTTTGTAAAACATAAATTCACTAAACAAACCCCTTTCCGTTAGAAGAGCTGAAATGGGATACAGTCCTGAATAAGCCACAGTTTCAAAAAGCAGAGATCGCTGGTGCAGGCACACAGGAAGCATGGCTCTATAGCCTATTAGAAGCCATGTATTGTTTTATATAGAATTTTACCACAAAACAGACAAATTATTATATACCATAGGTTAAAGGTTTATAGTTAAACTCTTTTATAATTTATAGCTAACCAAGTTTAATGTGCATGGAAAGTTTCTTCTGTTAATAGGTTATAGAAATTTTTCTCTAAAGAATTTAGAATTGCATCTTTTAACTTAGCTATCTTAAGAGCTGAATCAAACTGCAGTGAATAGTTTATTACACAAATTGCCATACTATAGAAAGGAAATATTCTATAAATTTCTAAACAAGGTGAATTTTCTTAATTTCCTGTAAATACCAGTATAGCTCTGTAACATTAAACATGGGCAATATGTTCAATAGTATAAACAATAGATATTTATATAAGATGAGAAACAATTTAGCCCTTGAATACTCATGGCCACAGTGGGAATGACATCATGATCTTGGCTGGTTCCACTCTTCAGGGACCAATGCTGCTAGGAAACATGAGAAACATGAAGCTTTCCAGCCATTTGGAATGACCATTCTAAATTGAGAATAAAAACAGTTCCTAGTTGCAGCATGCCTTAGAAAAACAATAGAACATCTGACCACTGATAAGAGTCTGTCCAGACTAAGAATGGCTTTCCAAAATCTTACATTAATGACTTTTTGACGTCCACTATTTACATGAGAGAATTTTGTGTCCTGGTCCTCTCGGAAAGTGATTAGTCCAATTTACAAAACCCATTGAATATTTATTTTAATGTTCTGGTGTTGAATATAAAATGTAAAACGTCTTGATTTTTTCAAAGATGGATAGCCTCTGAAATGTATTTTTATAGTAAAAATATGGGAGAAAATAATGACATGGTCCTGAATGAACCGATTTCCCAGTATTTTCTACTACCCAAATGTTTCTGTTTTATAGATGTAATCTAAACCGTTTAAGAAAATATTCTCTACTTAGTGAGTGAAAGAGGTTTTCATCAAATGAATCAAAGAAGCACAATGAGATAAACTATATTTCTAATTCTCAACATTGCTAGTTTAGAATAACTTAAATTCATAAAGTCTTATTAAAGAATTTTATAAAATACAGTTTTATTACTGTCAAATTACATGTAGCATGGTATGGTAAGTACTAATAGCACTTAGGGCCTTGCATTCTATAGTAAATGCTTATCTTGAAACTGATTCTACCAAATTACTTGAAAACAATGGATTCTCAAGGCAATTTAAAATCCTTCTTAAAATTTTGCAAAGGGAAAATTTAACCCTCTTCTAAATTAAAGTAGGCTTTCCTATAATTGCACATATCTGAAAAGAGACACAAATTTCATGTAAAATAAATGAAATTTTATCAGGAAATTAACTTTGAAAATTAATGTATCCACACCACTGTGTGTAGAATGAGGTTTTACCTTTTGTGCTTTTAAAATTTTTCTGCTTTTACTTTTTTATAATGTTACTGTCAGTCCCAGAATATATGTGAACTCCTAGAAGATGGAAACCGTGCTTTATTTATCTTTGCATCTGCTGAACCTAGTATTGTGTGTGCCATATATTCAATACTGAATTAAAGTCGAAGGATAAATAAGTAGATGTAGTGAATGATTTAAAGTCAAAGAGCTGCATAATCATCTCTTTATATATTCATTTTACATACTAATTCTACTACTAACATACAAAAAAAAAAAGATAATTTGAAATTATAGGGGTTTCTTGCTTTCTCAGTACTGTATTTTAACATAAGATTTTACCTTTAAGAAAACAGGTTTTTCACTAGTTAGTGTCTTAGATTCACACAAGGTTATACAGCACCTGATCCAACTTCAGACAGGAACTGGATCAGTGGTTGCCACGGACTGGGAGTGAAGAGAAGGAATGGCATGTAAAGAGGCATACATAAACCTTTTGAGATTAAAGTATTCCATATCTTGTTTGTTGTCATGATTATACATTATGCACATTTGTCAAAAGTCATTGATTGTACCCCTAAAAAGGCTGACTTTTACTGTTCAAACCTTTGTCTAATTGGTTTTGGATTTTGTTTCCTTAATATTGAATATTTTAATGTTCAATTAACCTGACGTGCCAAAATCGCCTGAGAGAAAGGCAATTTTCTCCTACTAATTTTCTCCTACTCTGGCTTCATGGTATTTTCTGTTTTTGTTTTACACATTGAATTAGATTTTGTTTTATGCATTTGATTATTCTTTGGGATATTCTTACCTTGAGAGCATAAACTACTATTCAGAAATATGATTCAAAATAAAATAAGAATGTTCAAACAAAAAGTAGGGTGAAAATTGATTTGTAATTCCTCCAATTCAAATGTAAATGTAAATTTTATAAACATTTCTCTTATATATACACTAGGTGGAGCCATTTGCTTAAGCTAGTTGTAGGAAACTTGACAGAGTGTATGTTTAATCTTGTAAGAAACTTCCAAACTTGTTTTCCAAAGTAGCTGTCCCATTTTGCATTCCCATTGGCAACATATAGAAGTTCAATTTCTTCCTATCCTTACCGTCACTTGGCCACCTGTTTATTCTAGTCACTCTAACTGCTGTATAGTAGTATCTCATTATAAATATAATTTGAATTTCCTTAATGACTAAAAGGTCAAGTATCTTTTCACATGCTTATTTGCTTGCTTTATATCTTCTTTGCTGAAATGTTTATTCAAATCTTTCACCCAGTGTTTATTGGGTTGTTTGTTTTCTTAATGCTGAGTTGTGAGTGCTCTTTATATTGCTGTACTACCCAGAAATTCCACTCCTTTAAATTTTTCAAGATAAATGAAAATCTATATCCATACAAATTTCAATATGTAAATGTTCATAACAACCTTATATTCCCCAAACTGAAAACAGCCTATCAATTGGGGGATGGATGAATAAGCTGTGGTATAACCATACAATGACATAGTACTTAGCAGTAAAAAGGAATGAACTACATGCAACAACAAAGATGAATCTTAAAAGTATAATGTGGACTGTAAGAAGCCAGACACAAAAGGCTACATTCTATATGACGGCAGTCATGTGGCATTCTTGAAAGGAAACCTTCAGACTGAAACTGCATCAGTGGTTGCCATGGACTGGGATTGAGGAGAAGAGACTGCATGCAGAGGGGCATACATACACCTTTTGAGATTAAAGTATTTCACAGCTTGTTTGTTGTCATGATTACACATTATGTACATTTGTCAAAAGTCATTGATGGTATACCTAAAAAGACTGATTTTTACTGTTCAAATCCTTTGTATAATTAGTTTTGGATTTTTGTTTTCTCGATACTGAATATTTTAATGTTTAATTAACCTGACATGCCAAAAATTGCCTGAGAGGAAGTAATTAAGTTTATAAATATTCTGAATAATTCTGGTAGATTTTGTAAAAGTCTCTATTAATAGGCAAATCTTCACATTTATTTCTCTTTCTTAACATTTTTAAATGTGCATTGATTTTTTAAAAATTCATTTATTTGAGAATCTCAGTAACTCTAATATGAGAGGGTAATGTTTGTTTTATAATAAATAGTCTAACTATAAGGTGGGAAATAACATCATAGGCCATCCTGGAGGTTTACAGAAATCAAGTATCATTATATACTGTTCTTTCATCATTAGATACTTTCTCTCTTTTACATATATGTGAAAATTATTTTACTATTAAATATGAAAAATCAAGTAACAATTAGCAGATCATTCTGACTTATAAATATCTATACATTTATATGTGTATATATGTAATATACATATACACATATAAATTATGTATTCTTAAGTCAGACAAAAATATCTCTAATTAGAAATTACATAATAAATATAGTTCTAACTTTACTCTTACTATAGAGATAGAAACCCTGAAAACCCTGTTTTCTATAGAACATATTTAAAGATGAGATTTATTTTATTTACAATTATTGGGTTTTCTAAAGGAATAACATCTAGTATATCTGAAAAAAATCATGCTTTGTTAGCACTTCTTAAAGTATATACAGTAAAATCTCATATTTAATTAGTGTAGTGAGAAAACTCAAAATTTTGTAGCCTATGAGGAGACCAAGAAAGACGGCTGGCAGAAAATCGTCAACAATGTGAAAAATAATGTGAAGAAATATAAAATATTTTGACTGAATTTGGCTTTGGGAATTGTAATAAAATTATAATCTTCAGCTTCATAGAAGGGTATACTGGGTTATAAAGTAGGCTAATAGCTATAAAGTAACAGAGTACTAGCATGTCTATGAATTCTTCTGGTCAGATTCTAATTACAGCACTCTATCTTGTTCTTGGCTCTATATTTTGAAAGGTTGCAGAGAGTAGCAAAATAGTGGTAATTTTCTATCAGATAAAAATGGATTTTTTTATATATGGTGATCCTGAGAATTTCTGAGATTCTTTATACAGAACTTTGATATGTAGAACTCTCCAGTAACTCCTGACATCATAGCATGTGGGCAATTCAGAGTATTTCTGTTCAAATATTTAACAACACATATTTATTGAGAATCCACCATACACAAATCCAAGAAATATACTATAGGAGAACCAGAGATATATGAGTTACAGGCCCTGCCTACAGCAAACTTTATTTCTCTTGTCAGTGTTGTTTTGTTTTTAATTTTTAGTAGTTTTCTTGAGATGAAATTCAGCCAATTTAGTGATTTTTAGTATGTTCACAAATATGTGCAATCACCACAGTCAATTACAGAATATTTGTATCACCTCAAAAAGAAGCCCAGTACCATTTATCACCCTCCTCTTTCTATTGCTATTATCTGGTGCAACACTGGCGTCATACCTTCTTTTACTTCTTCAATCATGATTTCCTTTAGTGATGTGAGCTTTTTCGTAGTGGCTACTTTGAAAGATTTTTCTATGAAACTCGATCTCTGGTCATTCTCACAGGACTTTCTGTTACCAGTTTTTGTTTGTTTGTTTGTTTGTTTGTTTTAATGCCTTTCAATTCTTTGCTGAAAACTGGAAATTTCAGATAATATATTGTAGAAACTCCAAGTACTGGTTTCCTGCTTGCCAGGCTTGTTATTGTCACTTATTTGTTTATTTGTTAGAGACTGGCTAGATTATTTTAGTGAAGTCTATTCCCTGTGCCCACTTCCCTGCCCTTCAACACACACACAAAGTGTTCAATCTCCGTTAATGCTTCTCAGTGAAGCACAGATACGCCTGCAGTTACCCTATGATGTGACATAATGACAGTGGTATTTGTAGGGTTTTTCTTCCTTTCTTTCCCTAACCACAATTGCCAGCTGGTTGTTCTATTATTTTCAACAATGTCCTAAGGCAGAAATTTCCCTGCAAATTAATCCAACCAAACTGTGGCTTTTAGGAAAAAAAATAGATTTTGAGGTCAGTGTTTGATATTTGTCCTGACCTGTGAGGACTCCTCCTAGTGGTCTCATTTCTGATTCTCTCCTGCAAACCTGCTAGCCTACAGTCTAAACTGCATTGTCATTAAATCCAAGAATCTCCTCCCAACTGCCTTTCCCCACAATCTCCACTATTCTAGAGAGTATTCTTAAACCTGAACTTCTCCATGCTGTGTTGCAGTGAAGTCAATTCCTTTGAGATGAGATTAGGAACTGTTTTATGGCCGGATTCTTCTCCCAGGTGAACTTGCTGAGCTGGGCTCAAGAACTGGGTGCGGGAACAATGGAAAACTTTTCTCTGCATGACCACACTACTCTAGAAGCTGTGCATTCAGTGATGGGAGGGGAGGAAACAGCCAGAGATCCTTTCAGCTTGCCTGTCCTGTCAGGGAACCATTGCCTCATGGGCCTATGGGAAGTGAATTAAGGAGCCCAGTATTTTCAGTTTTCCACCTCTTATTAGCAATCACCTGAAATTTAGCCTCAGCAACGGATAGCTAGGGCAGAATGAGAAATGCTGAAGTCCTCCAGGGACTGGAGCTGCAGCAGTCTCATGTTCTTGACTACAGAAGTTTGGAGTAGAGTCTCTACCTTGTTGAACTGGGAAGGCAGAACAAAAAAGCAGTCTTGGTTCAAATGTCACAGACTCTCACCTTTCATACCAATCTTTCATAGATTTTCTTGAATACATGTTTTTGAATTTGCAGTTTGTACTTAGGGCCATTTCCAGAAGCTTTGAATGGTTGTTTTAAAATACTTTTCACCAGTTCCACTGAGGAATGAGTCAGTGGATCTACTGACAATGTCATGGCACAGATTGATTGACTCAAACTGTTTATTCTTTTTCTGTATCTGTGGTTCAATTAACACTGATGTTGAGCATAGACTATGTACCAGTACCCAGTGCCATAGGTATAATATCCCTGCTCTTGAAAAGCAAATGATCTAGTGAAAGGTATAAATAAATAATTACAACTCTAAATGATAAAAGCTGGAATTGAAAAGTATATAAACTACAAAGGAAGCCCAAAGGAGTATTTGACAGCTTTGACGGTGGAGGTGGAAACAACATGGAAGATCCCATGAAAAGTATTAGAATCAAAGGATAACCTGGGTAAGCTTCAGCTCTGGGAGACCCACTGTCCTTTAAAACTGTTTTAAATAAAAACAATAATTGTAATCATAGTATCAGATAATATTGTTATAAACAATTGACTTTTTAAATATTAAACTATGAACTAAAGGCATCTGAGACTTTATTTATCTATAATATGTAATCTAAGGATATCACATTAAACAAACACAATTTCAAGTCAGGATCTCCAGCTTTCCTACTTCTGCTAATTCCAGTTGTGCCCTTGATCCCCTTTTATAAAGAAGTCTACAGCCTCCACAATTTGTGGAAGAGAGGGTACAATTCCACATTATTATGGTAGCCTCTAAGAACTAAGGAATAGGTGGCAGGTTCACTTACTTCCTAACATAGCACTCTTAAATTAGTTTTTCCATGGACAGTCTCTGTTCTTATTTCTCTGTTCCCATAAATATACCCCTATTCCAGAATCAGCTAAAATCATAAAATGCATCTCAAAATGAAAGAAAGAGAAAGCAACCACAAGATTTGGCAAAAGAAAGAAGAAAAATAAAACTGAGTCCTCTGTCTTGCCTCATCCCCTGGACCCGTATGTGAGTTTCTTGTTCTGATGTAGGTGGAAGGGCCCATTGGTTTAGCTTAATTCATAAACAGCCTCCACTGGGCTGGACCAGTGTTGAGCAAAAACATTCAAAATATCATGACTTTGGTTAAAGAGCTTGGAGCAATTGAGATGGTGTCTGGAAAGTCATAAGAACTGGTGCATGCCTGGGATGCAGCATAAAACCTGTTTTTTACCTATGAAATGGAGCTTATTCATTCTACCTTTAAAGGGTCTTACATACCTGCAATATTCTACTTGAATAAACATCTATGACCAGTGGTTTTATTATTATGACTATGACTCCTCCAGCTTAGTACACCTATCCTGGGGCCAAAGTATAGTCATGGACATTAACAACCTCTATCTGATTGTGTTAGTTAATTTTATGTGTCAACTTTGCTGGGCTAAGGGATGTCCAGATAGCTGGTAAACATTATTTCTGGGTGTGTCTGTGAGGGTGTTTCTGAACAAGGTTAGCATTTGAATATGGATACTGAACAAATAAGATTGCCCTCACCTGGGTGAGTGGGCATGATCTAATCTGTTGAGGACCTGAATAGAACAAAAAGGCAGAAGAAGAGTGAATTTGCTCTCTCTGCTTGTGCTGGCATATCCATCTTCTCCTGTCCTCAGACATCTGTGCTCCTGCTTCTCAGGTCTTTGGACTCAAGCCAGGACTGACACCATCGACCCCTTCTCTGCTACACAGGACTTCTGACTCAGACTAAATTACATTGCCAGCTTTCCCTGTTCTCCAGCTTAAATATGACATATTATAGGATACCTCAGTCTCCATAATTACATAAGCCAATTCCTACAATAAATCTCCTTATATAAATATACATGTATATATATGTAGTTGTATATACATGTCAATGTATTAGGGTTCTCCAGAGCAACAGAGCCAATAGGATATATGGATACACATTTTTTCATATATCCTATTGGCTCTGTTGCTCTGGAGACCCCTGACTAATCCACTGACACAGACAATATTATATATACTATTGCATTCAGACACTTGATCTTTGACTCAGGCACCTCGAGTGGTAATAATGACATATTATCACCATGAGGATTAATGACGGATTTTCTTCACCATGTACACGTTTGACTATAGGCTGACTGGAAATAAGTCAGCATGATGAAGAAGAATGAAGTTGTAGAGTTTCCATAGCATATTAGATTTTTTTCCTTACTGAGATATCATCATAGATCATAATTCGCTTGAGATTAAGTGACTGCCTCTATATAGTCTTGTCAGAAATAACTGAACAAATGTCAGCCTCTCTTCTAGTGAAGTCTCTGTCTCATAGGACTTGCAATAATGCTATTGTCGTAGTATCTTTTTTGAATTATGTCAGAGTCACTGAAATCTCTTGGCACCAGGTTCTGAAAAAGACAACATGTTGAACAGTGAGAAAGGGAGGAGTGGTGTGATTAATTGTCAAGACAGAGAAGCACAGAAGCATAACTCTTCTTCCTGACAGATGCTCCAGCCGATGACATACAGTCAAGCAACAGAGTTTTTAGATATTTGGCCAACTGTTTTAGGTACCATCTGCTCATCTTCCCCCAGAAGAGTAATCCCTTTTCAAAGGTTAAAGGGAAAGTTAAAAGCCTGTTCAGACACTTCACAAATTTTCACCAATTTCCAGAATTACGAGTCATTCAAATGAAATGCAAAGAAAAACCAACATCATAAGGGTAAGGGCCATCAGATTTGAGCTGGATGGAAAAAAAAAAGATTAAAAAGCAAATTAATACAGTTTGTCATTATTTCTTTTGTACTTTCTTTCTGAAGACTGAGTCAACCACAATCCATATCATAAGCTGAACGTTTATGTTACCCATAGGAATTCCTGTTATCTTCCTCTTATGTTTGAATGAAATAGATAAGGCAAGTTTGGGAAAGGGGTTGTGGACAAGAAAATAAGTATTTGCAGAGAATCCATAGGTGTATCAAAAAGAAAACTCAGCAGAGATGGCATCACTGTTTTTTCTTCAAAACTGTAATTGGCCAGTCAGTTCTTCTTGCCCACTGCACAGATAAAACCAGTTCACTGAGATAGCAATATTGCAGTAGAGAGACTTTAATAATCCCAAGGTTAGCCAAATGAAAGGATGGGACTAATTACACAAATCAGCTTCCCTGAATACTTTGAGACTAGGGTTTTCCAAGGACAGTTAGTAGGCAGGGGACTAGGGAATGAGGAACTCTGACCAGGGATGAAATCATAGGTTGTCAAAGCTGTCTTCTTGCACTAAGTTGGTTCCTGGGTGGGGACCACATGACAAGATGAGCCGGTTTCTTGGTATGGGTTCCTGGTTCGGGTGGAGCCAGCTGGCCCATCAGAGTACAGGGTCTGGAAACTACCAATCTTAGGTTTTACAATAATGATGTTATCTATAGGAGCAAGGAAGGAGGTTACACATCTTGTGACCTCTGGTTACATGACTCCTGAAGCCTAATTTTAACCTTCTGGCTAATTTGTTAGTTTTACAAAATGTTTTGGTCTCTGAGCAAGGAGGGGGCTGGCTTTGGGAAGGAGCTCTTATTATCTTTGTTTTAAAGTTACACTCTAAACTAAATTCCTCGAATAGTTAACTTGGCCTACTCACACCCAGGAATGTACTAGGGCAGCTTGGAAGTTGCAAGCAAGATGGAGTAAGTGAGGTTAGATTTCTGTTACAGGCAGTTTCAATACCACCTAGGAGCTAAAAGGTACATTTTCCCTTTGCTATGGATTTTAAGCCTGAGAGCATCTGAGGAAGTGCTTTCAGATTTGACTACTGTAACCTCTGCCTCCCAGATTCAAACGATTGTCCTGTCTCAGCCTCCTGAGTAGCTGAGACTATAGGGGCACACCACCACACCTGGCTAATTTTTTTATTTTTAGTGTAGACAGGGTTTCACCATGTTGGCCAAGCTGGTCTTGAATTCCTAACCTCAGATGATCCACCCACCTAGGTTCCCAAAGTACTGAGATTACAAGCATAAGCCACCGCACCCAGTCCTCAGTGTGTTTTTTATACCAAGTTTGATAAAGACTGGATTGTCATGGAGAAAGGGCAAACATTGGTATTCAAACATTGATGTCAGGTAGATTCACAAGTAAATCCCAATTCGGCCACTTAACAGAGCTTTTTGTAATCTTGACCAAATTGCCAATCTATATCTCATCTTCTTTGCATTATTGAAAGGGCCTCCAGAATATTCATATCAAATAATACCAGGGATGATCTAGTCATAGAGAACTCCATATAAATTGTGCCTCCTTCAGTTAATAATGTGACTAGCCCTGTGCTTGGTATACAGTGAGATTAAAAATGGCAGCTGTTAAATAGTCAATGTCCCATCCTCTGCTGTAAACAAGAATGAGGAAGTTCTACAAATGTCAGTGTAGCATAGGGGTAAAAACATGAATGATAGAGCCAAACTACCAGTATTCTAATATTGAGTCATGTGCTTACTATCATGTGACCATGGGCAGTTTATTTTACTCTTGGTGCTTGAGTTTCTTCATTAGTGAAAGGGGGATAATAATAGGAGGATAATTACTTTTTAGGGCTGTTGTAAGCATTAAATAAGTTAATATATATAAAACATTGGGAACAAAATCTGGTACATAGAAAACAATAAACTTGTTAGCTATAATTATTTACAGGTTATGTGAAAAGCTATCCTAAATGTGGTGTTAAGGTGAAAAAGCAAAGTGCTGCATACTTGAAACATATAGGGGAATTTCACATATTTTTACTTACACACATATAAAATTTCCCTGCAAGAATTGCTAAGAAACTAATAACATTAATTACCTAGCTGGAGGGGAATTGAGTCGAAGGTAGAGAGAGAGTTTTCATTGTAGGACTCTTCATGCTTTTTGAATTTTGAGTCTTCCAAATGTATTAACTGTTCAGCAATTAAATTTTAAGATATAGTTAATATTATTATTACAATCAGATTGATATCACTTACCTTATTGCTATTACTATCCTGATCAAATATTGGGTAGCAATTATGATATACCATAATACACAATGTATTCAATGGGGTTCAAGACATGTTATCCCAAAATATGGCACCTTGGCATATTGAATATTTTAAGATGAAGAAATTCGAGAAACAGGATATATGAAAAGGTGTCTCTGACCTTTCCCCCATCCTTCTCCCCTGAAGCAGGTCATAATAACTAGGCAGGATTTCTGACTTTCTGCTGAAGAAGGTTGTAAGGCCTTCATGTGAGATATGCCCTCCCATCCCATATGCGGAGGAAAGGAGTATTCTTATCTCTGAAGACACACCACAGAGAGAAGAATCTCCCCCATCCTTCTCTCCTGAAGCAGGTCATAAAAACTAAGAAGGATTTTTATGACCTTCTCCTGAAGAAGGCTGTAAGGCCTTCATTGAGATGTGCCCTCCCTTCCCACATGTGGAGGAAAGGAGTATTCTTATCTCTGAAGACACACAGCACAGAGAAGAATCTGAAAAAAAGGCTTCGTTAAGTTTCCCCCCAGTTTACCACCACTGGGTTGTACTCTTTGCCCCTTCTCCATGACAATCCACTCTTTATCAAATTTGGTATAAAAAACACACTCAGGGCTGGGTGTGGTGGCTCATGCCTATAATCCCAGAACTTTGGGAGCCGAGGCGATTGGATCATCTGAGGTCAGGAATTCAAGACCAGCCTGGCCAACATGGTGAAACCCTGTCTATACGAAAAATTAAAAAATTAGCCAGGTGTGTGGTGTGACCCTGTAGTCTCAGCTACTCAGGAGGCTGAGACAGGACAATCACTTGAATCTGGGAGGCAGAGGTTACAGTAAGCCAACTTCACACCACTGCACTCCAGCCTGGGCGACAGAGAGAGACTCCATATCAGAAAACAAACAAACAAACAAACAAACAGCAACAGCAACAACAAAAACAGGTTTAACTGTTTCTTCTGGTCTTTATTTCATATTTCCTATGAAGGCTTTGTGTTCCATGAAATTTATATTAAATAAATCTGTATGCTTTCTCTTGTTAATTTGTTTTTTTAATAGGGGACTTAGCCATGAACCTAGGATTAGTGAGAAAAAGACATCTCCCCTCCCCTACATAATACACAAAGGAGATATTGGACCTCTCATTCAAGAGCATTTATTTGGATACAGCAGACATATATAAGCCTGCAACACAAGAAAATACACCATGAAAGGTGTATGTAGACCACATGCTGGGGTGAGTGGAGGGGTTGGCAGTGGGATAGATCGAGGACAGAGCGACCAATTCTTGTTTGCACTCTCAGTAAAGCCTTGAATGATGCATTACCTTTCAAAAAGATTCCAGGTAGAGGAAATGTTATGATTTGATGACATAAAATGGTATATGATTGGGAAACACCAAGAACTGCAAGGCAACAAAGAGCACAGAATATGACTAATGCTGGAGTTTGGAAGTAAGTAGCTTTATTCATGTTTCAACTAAGAATATTTTCTGCTAGCTGGAATAAATAAATAAATGTGTGGGTGTCTGCACACACACGTGGAAGTGTGTTTAGCTAGGAATACATATTGAATGTGAAAGGTAATCATGCAGCAGAAAGGAGAAACTTTATGAAAAATAACCACATTGATTGATCAACCCTACAATTGTAACTTTCAAACATCTGTGTAAGTAGGGTAGCAATTAATAGTTGTTATCTTCTCACAGAATTATAGAAGTCTGAGGCCTTTACAAAATGAGTTTGTAATTTCAGTTTACAAAGCCTAAATCAATTTAATTGTAGAGCATAGATAATATTCTAATGTTTTCTTGGAACTGTCTCCATTAGGATCTTCTGCGAAGTTTCCTCCACATATATGAAGTGAAACACCAGCTCTAGTCCTTCTCATTTGTATTCTGTTAAACAAGTTCTTGAGTCAAAAATTACAAAGGATTTGAATTTAACAAACATTTTCTTAGTATCTGCAATGGGCTGAGTTTTCACAAACATCATTTTTTAACCCTTACAATACTGTGAAGATGTATTTTAATTGCTACTTTACAAATAGGCAGATTGTTTTAGAGATTTATGATTTGGCAGATGAGGAATCAGAATTCAGGTAAGGGGTGTGTGTGTGTGTGTGTGTGTGTGTGTGTGTGTATGCGCACCCACATGCGTATATGTAGGTGAGGGCGGCAGAATGAAGAAAAATAAGGGTCAAATCAATGAAGTTTTCACTACTGTAATATTTCCTCAGGATCGAATTCTAAGTATGTTGTTCTAGAGAGTGCAAGAAGATGTACAGGCATCTACATATTTCCCATAGTTAAGATTACAGTTTGCCTTTGCCAACTTATCTTCCATTTTTTCTGTGTCATTTATCAAATCATTGCTTCTCAGATCCAAATACATGCTTTATGATCTGCCGTGTGACAATGGAGTGAATCTATTTAAGCAATCTCCTTTTCAGTAACTACAATGTTATTTTTTTTCAGTAGAGAGGGCTAGAAGGACATTACAGGAAAAAAGAGCTTCTCGTTCTGTTGCTTATATGGCCTGTTTTTTTCTTCTTGTCACTACCACTGGAAGCAAGAGGAGCATGGGTGGGGATATGCAGTGGACATCCTACCGCTGGCCCATAACATGCGACCACTTGGTGCACTCTCAGTTCCAAGTCCAGTCTGGTGACTGCTTTGCTGCAGCGCTCCATACACAGGCATCACACATCTGCTGACTCTAACATCTCAGCTCCTCTGTGTACCCCCTGTGCAACATCGGCCCTACTGCCTGGAGACTGTAGACCAGCTTTGGCCATGCAACCCCCATGAACTTCTGTCATCTACTGGGCTACAACCACACCTTCTCGAATGAGGCCTGAATCCCAGACACGGGGAGAAGCCACCCTTCCAAGTTTATTTCTTCCTTATACTCTCTAAACCCTAGGATAGGCTTCAGGGTTCTCTTGATATCTTAATAGTTAGTTCCCTAACTATTAAGTTATAGTTAATAGTTATGAGTTATAATTAATAATTATAGTTATAATTTATAGTTGATTCTTATATTAAATTTTTCTTCTTCAAATTATTTTGTGGCTTCTGTCTGTCTCCTCTTGGACTCTCACTGATCCAATCTCTTTGTTATTTTTCAAATAAAGCATATCTAGACTATGCCATCTAGCCTTCATAAAGTAGAATTTTAATGTGACTTTCCTCACTACTAAGAAAATTGAGTTTGGAAGGAAGCAGGAAAGGAGACAGCTAAGGATAATTACCTTTATTTGACTAATATAAAAGTCAAGCAGTTAAAGGTGGTTTGGTTCTGGTCCTGGCCTGTGTCTACTAAGAAGAATTCTAGCTCAACAAAACACCCCTCTCCAGAGTTTGCACATTCTTTTCAGTCAAAATTGAAATATATTTTGTCCAGAGGAAATACTAAGAAAGTCATTTTAGAAATACCAGTTTCAAGGTTTCTGGGGAGAACTGGATATAAAAATCATTTTATAGGTTTCTTTATTTTATTTTATTTTATTTTATTTTATTATTATCATGCTTTAAGTTCTAGGGTACATGTGCATAACGTGCAGGTTTGTTACATATGTATACTTGTGCCATGTTGGTGTGCTGCACCATAGGTTTCTTATTCCACCTGAAGATTTTTAGCAAGCACTTAGGAATGAAGTCTTATACACTATTGTTAAGTTAATACAAATTAATAATTTAACAAAAATTTGAAATTTAATATGTATTACATCTTAAGAAAAATTGCATTTGTGTGGACTATATGTTTGTGCTCTGCCCCAAAATTCATACAGTAAAGCCCTATCCCTAAAAGTGATGGTATTAGGAGGTAAGACCTTTGAGAAGTAATCAGGTTTAGATACGGTCATGAAGGTAGAACCCCCCTGATGGGATTAGTGCCCTCATAATAAAAGGAGAAGATACCAGAGCTTCCCCTCTCAGCCATGTAATGATACAACAAAAAGGCTACCACTTTGCAAGTCAGGAAGAGGGTTTCTCCAAGACCCAAATTTGCCAGTGCTTTGATCTTGGACTTCCCAGACTCCAGAACTGTGACAAAGAAGTGTCTATTGTTTAAGACACCAATATATGGGGTTTTGTTATAGCAGCCCAAGGTGACTAAGACACCATTGTGTCTTAACAAAATGCAGTTGATGATTTAATCATATTGAACTATTTACTTTCAGTTCTCAGAATGGACCATGTTCTCTCAACTCAAGAGTTCTACAAATGCTAGGCCCTTTACCTGAGACATCTTTCCTTTCAATATCCCTATTCTTCTTCTGGGCAACCATGTATATTATTCATATCTCAGCTTAGATATTATTTCCTTCAGGAAATCTTTTCTCTGATCGTATTTCCCCTCTCCCAGCCTCTAACACACAAACACAAAATTATATTGAATTTCCTTTTTATATGCTCCAGTCCTTCAATACAGTATAAACTACCTGAGGGCAAGAATATTATCTCGTTCAACATGTCTACCATTTAATAGGATATCCACAAATATTCTTTCACTACTCTTAGCTTTTTTGGAAAAAAAAAAAAAAAAAAAAAAAAAA
>NW_016804554.1:2229736-2235687 GCF_001698545.2 Rhinopithecus bieti | reverse complement strand
AAAAAAACCTCATCTAGAGTCTCAGCCAGTTGTTCTCACAAAAAGTTGCTCTTAACATTAAAGAAAGGTAACAAAATTCACAGCTAAGATTGGTCTCAAACTCATTTTTCACAACCTGTGAAAGATGATGAGGTATTTGGAAAAGAGAAACACTTGCCAAATCACAGCTATGAGTGGTGATCTCAAAAATTAAATAAAAGTACTCACAAAGGCATTTTTGGATCATTTGCAGATAATCTTTTGGAAAGCATTTTTGTTCATTCTGTGAAGTAAAGTAAATTTCACAAATGAGGAATCTTGGCAGAGTCAGACTGTGAGCTTTTACATTTGTTCTATAATACTTAGGACAGAATAAGAAATCCTTCTAGAAGCATCATTACCTCTGTAAAACTTTAAACACATTTTCTCGAGCCAATATTTACCTTTTGGCAGTTAAGTATGAGAGATTCAACTTCTGGAATTTCTGTCCAATCTTGAATGATGTTGATAGAATGAGGATTTTATGAGAACCTCACTAATAGTTTTATCTAGAAGGTAGCATTCCTTTAAAATATTCTAATTTATCTCTTTAATTGTTCACATCATCAATAAAAATGTATTTGTTTTGTTAGCTGAGAGGAAGAAAAATGACTGCAAGCTTCAGAGTATAATGATGCAAATAGCTCAGACTGTTCAGTATGTGGGAGTTTGTTTCTTGGAATTAACAAGAGGGGTTATGAAGTATGACTGCAGGAATAGAATGTTGCTCTTTGGAATAGTTCGATATTCTAGAACAAGTATAAATTAGCTATTTAAGCCAATAACATTCAAAGTATTCTAAATAGCTGCCAAATTATGAAATACATGAAACAGTGTAGAAGAGACCCAGAAGCTGGTCCTCAAATCACTTAACAATATTTTTCTAAGCTGTGTCACAAACAGATGGACACAAAAATGTGTTCTGTTTTCCCATTCATAGTTGTTCTAGAAAAGAAACACTTTCTTAATATAGAGGCACTTACAGCTGGTGTTACACTTCAGATGTTAACCATTTCTGTTTTTCATCATCAGCTACAGCATAATATGCATATTCACACCTGCTATTAAGGCAGTAATATTAAGGGTAGTCAGAGCTAAACTGTCTCAATCCTTTAGGAGCTTAAGACTGCCAATGAACATATGTAATATGCATAGAATCTAGCCAGTCATGCATTTATTTAAGTACAAGAGCCAAACTTTGCTTATAGACTAAAGAACCAGTGTCACATCACAAACCTTTCAACTCAGTGTGAAAAGTGATTATGATAATATGTATAATATGCATCAATAAGGCACACAGATGTCTAATGCTCACCATCTTTTGATAGGTGTAAATGAGCCAAGAAGTGACTGAGAATGATACGTAAATGTGTTCATCAGGTCACAGAGCTTTCAGACATTCAAATCTAGACATAAATCAACAATCCAAGAAAATGCAGCCATAAGGAGAAAATGGTATCTATAAAGTGCACAAGGAACAGTGAAAGCATTCACACTAACATATCCTAAAAAGGAAGTGTTGCTTAAATTGTGCAGTTGTCCAGAAGAGTGCTTTGGAAGATAGATTATAATGCCTTATATCATCTGATACCAGCTTCCAGTGCATCTCCTACATTGCTCCACTCAGCCATATTTCTGTTTTTTACTTTCTACCCCTTTTCGCTTGAGAAAAGGGATGGCTGTCATTCCTGTACTATGCCTCCCTTATAGCTTTTGCATTAGCGGTTTCCCCCATCTACCTTCACATACCTGACTTCTTATCATGCACGTCTTAGGTTAATTATTTCTTCCTCAAGCAGCATTCACCTTCAACAAGTTCCTTTGACACTTCACCGTATTTTATTTTATGTTCTAGCATTTTATGTTCTAGCATTTAGTGCGCGTGCCTGCTCACTTATATGCTGTTCCTTTTCCACTTCCTGTCAGTAGAAAGTGAGCCCCACGAAAGTAAAATTCTTCGCTCTCTTGCTCATTGCTAACTTCCCAACATATAAAGCAATTCCTACCACACAGTAGGCACTCAATAAATAGTTGTTGAATTTATGATTCTTTTTCACATATTCTTTCATTAGGAAGAAAAAGTAAAAAAATTAATGACAAGCTTAGTGCTTTCAAATAGCAGTATGTAACATAATCTAATACCCGATATCAATTACTTGAAATTTGGAGGAAAGTAGAAGGAGTACAAAGAAATAAATACAATCTAGCAAATCTTTATCTGAATCAGGTCTCCAGAACATTAAAACCAGAAGATATAGAAATACATCTTTTAAGAATTAACTCCAGTAAATCAACCTAGATGCCCATCAACAGTGGATTGGATAAAAAGCATGTGATATATATAAAAAATGGAATACTATGCAGCCATATGAAATGCTAAATCATGTCCTTTGCAGCAACATGGATGCAGCTCTCTAGCTTAGCAGGCCATCGTCCTAAGCTAATTCACATAGGAACAGAAAACCAATACCACCTGTTCTCACTTAAAATCACTATGATTATAGACTAGTAACATCTAATTTTAAGAAAACTGGCCAGGCGTGGTGGCTCACACCTGTAATCTCAGCACTTTGGGAAGCTGAGGTGGGAGGATCACCTGAGGTCAGGAGTTCGAGATCATCCTGGCCAACATGGTGAAATCCCAACTATACTAAAAATACAAAAATTAACTGGGTATGGTGGCGAGCACCTGTAGTCCCAGCTACTAGGGAGACTGAAGTGGGAGGATCGCTTGAACCCGGGAGGCAGAGGTTGCGGTGAGCTGAGATCATGCCAGCCTGGGCGACAGTGAAACTCTGCCAACAAGAAAGGAAAGGAAAGGAGAGGAGGAGAGGAGAGGAGAGGAAAGGAAGAAAACTAATATTTGTGAATAGCTAAACTAGCTTAGGTCAATCACCTTAGATTACTTACATCAGTTGAATTTGCTCAGGTCACTTAGTCAATGAGCAGAGACTGAAATTATTTCATCTTTTTATTGAGTACACAGCTAGTCTATTTGTATGGCCATGTGACTGAATTTGGCTAATGGAAGATAAATGCATGTGATATACGCAACATTCAGGCTTGGCCCACTAAAACCTCCCACCGGATTCCATGTTTTCAGGGGACGACAGAGCCAACAGATGCCTCCCTCAACCTAGTGATTTACATCCATCACGTAATCAAGAAATAAGCTGTATTAGTCCATTATCACACTGCTCTAAGAACTACCCGGGACTGGGTAATTTATAAAGAGATGAGGTTTAATTGACTCACAGTTCCACGTGGCTGGGGAGGCCTCGGGAAACTTACAATCATGGTGGAAGGAAAAGCAGGCACATCTTACATGGTGGCAGGCAAGAGAAAGCAAGCAAGAGCAGAGAAGCTGCTTTATAAAACAACCAGATCTCATGATAACTCACTCACCATCATAAGAACAGCACGGGAGAAGCCGCCCCTATGATCCAACCACTTCCCATCTGGTCCCTCCCCTGACATGTGGAGATTATGGGGATCATAATTTGAGATGAGATTTGGGTGGGGACACAGAGTTAAACCATATCACAAGCTTTTATTGTAGTAAGTAACTGAAATTTTAGGATTTTCTATTTATATAAGTTACCCTACCTTGATTAATATAGTCAATTTTGCATCACTTAAGAATCATAAACTTTTACCTATTCTGATTTACAAACAAATTTTGGCAAATCAATATGTATTAATGTGCTATTTTACATACAAGATTGATCAAATTTACACATTTAATAAATGCCAGGTTCAAAATTTGTACCCAAGATTTTCTGATTCCAAATCCCTGCATCTTTTTACTGCCCCACATCACACAACTCCCATACTTATTTCAATGGAAGAAGAATTGAAAAGTAAGGGAAGTATTGATTTTTGCCAAACTAAGATAACTGAAAGATTTTCTAGTTTTCAGCATTAAGCTCTGAATAATAAGCCACCTAAAACTAAAATGTAGTCTTTAACAGAGCTGCACATCTGTGAATTAAAAGCACAAATTTTTCTATTCTCTTCACATTAACACAATTCAGTATTTATAGTCTCATATTTGGTTTACTTCTATCATATAAAACCAGATAATAGCCAGCAATGAAATGTCATTTTCATAGCTCTGAAGCAAACAGCAAATATCTCTATTTTCAATATTTTATGCTTATGCTATTTAGCAGAGGCTATTTCATTCATTAAAGGGTACTCATGTATTAACATAAAACAAAGTAAGGAGTACCACCATCTGTCTCTTTCAAGGTAGATGCAATATAGCAAATCCATTAACATGAGTGATTTTTTCTCCTTATCTTCTTATGTACATTTTATAGTCATTAGCACATCCTCTGAGTGCATTGAATATTCTCCTCAACACACCTCTTTTCCCTGAGGTATAATATATTATTAACAATGGTAAAACATCTTTTTTTCTGTTCTCTTCTTTTAAAAACATTTTTTAAATTATACTTTAAGTTCTGGGATACATGCACAAAACGTGCAGGTTTGTTACATAGTTATACACATGCCACGGTGGTTTGCTGCACCCATTAACCTGTAATCTACATTAAGTATTTCTCCTAATGCTATCCTCCCCTAGCCCCCAACCCCCTAACAGGCCCCAGTGTGTGATGTTCCCCTCCCTGTGTCCATGTGTTATCACCATGTGTTCAACTCCCACTTATCAGTGAGAATATGTGGTGTTTGGTTTTCTGTTCTTGTGTTAGTTTGCTGAAAATGATGGTTTCCATTTTCATCCATGTCCCTGCAAAGGACATGAACTCATCCTTTTTTATGACTGTATAATATTCCATGGTATGTATGTGCCACATTTCCTTTATCCAGTGTATCATTGATGGACATCTGGGTTGGTTCCAAGTCTTTGCTATAGTGAATAGTGCTGCAATAAACATACATGTGCATGTGTCTTTATAGTAGAACGATTTATAATCCTTTGGGTATGTACCCAGCAATGGGATTGTTGGATCAAATGGTATTTCTGGTTCTAGATCCTTGAGTAATTGCCACACAGTCTTCCACAATGGTTGAACTAATTTACACTCCAACCAACAGTGTAAAAGCATTCCTATTTCTCCACATTCTCTCCAGCATCAGTTGTTTTCTGACTTTTTAATGATCGCCATTCTAACTGGCATGAGATGGTATCTCATTGTGGTTTTGATTTGCATTTCTCTAATGACCACTGATGATGAGCTTTTTTTCGTATGCTCATTGGGCCTCATGAATGCCTTCTTTTGAGAAGTGTCTGTTTATATCCTTTGCCCACTTTTTGATGGGGTTGTTTGTTTTTTCTTGTAAATTTGTTTAAGTTCTTTGTAGATTCTGGGTATTAGCCCTTTGTCAGGTGGCTAGATTGCACAAATTTTCTCCCATTCTGTAGGTTGCTGTTCACTCTGATGATAGTTTCTTTTGCTGTGCAGAAGCTCTGTAGTTTAATTAGATCTCATTTGTCAATTTTGGCTTTTGTTGCCATTGCTTTTTGTGTTTTAGTCATGAAGTCTTTGCCCATGTCTATGTCCTGAATGATATTGCCTAGGTTTTCTTCTAGGGTTTTTATAGTTTTAGGTCTTATGTTCAAGTCTTTAATCCATCTTGAGTTAATTTTTGTATATGGTGTAAAAAAGGTGTCCAGTTTCTGTTTTCTGCATATGGCCAACCAGTTTTCTGTTATTTACCTTTTTATATACTGTCCAAATTTAAATTAATATGATCAAAAAATGCCCACACTTTGTCCAGAGAGATGGCTATCTCATACAATCTGGAGAGAACATAAAATGATTAAAATTCTCAGAAGTATGATTTAACCATTTGGATTTACTGTTTTAAAATATGCATATTTTGGATGCATCAACTCTGTTTCTAAAAATTACTCTAATGAAATAATAATCAATATACCCAAATATTTAGCCTCAATTTTATTCATT
>NW_016804554.1:2218936-2225890 GCF_001698545.2 Rhinopithecus bieti | reverse complement strand
ATTCCTATTTCTCCACATTCTCTCCAGCATCAGTTGTTTTCTGACTTTTTAATGATCGCCATTCTAACTGGCATGAGATGGTATCTCATTGTGGTTTTGATTTGCATTTCTCTAATGACCACTGATGATGAGCTTTTTTTCGTATGCTCATTGGGCCTCATGAATGCCTTCTTTTGAGAAGTGTCTGTTTATATCCTTTGCCCACTTTTGATGGGGTTGTTTGTTTTTTCTTGTAAATTTGTTTAAGTTCTTTGTAGATTCTGGGTATTAGCCCTTTGTCAGGTGGCTAGATTGCACAAATTTTCTCCCATTCTGTAGGTTGCTGTTCACTCTGATGATAGTTTCTTTTGCTGTGCAGAAGCTCTGTAGTTTAATTAGATCTCATTTGTCAATTTTGGCTTTTGTTGCCATTGCTTTTGTGTTTTAGTCATGAAGTCTTTGCCCATGTCTATGTCCTGAATGATATTGCCTAGGTTTTCTTCTAGGGTTTTATAGTTTTAGGTCTTATGTTCAAGTCTTTAATCCATCTTGAGTTAATTTTGTATATGGTGTAAAAAAGGTGTCCAGTTTCTGTTTTCTGCATATGGCCAACCAGTTTTCTGTTATTTACCTTTTATATACTGTCCAAATTTAAATTAATATGATCAAAAAATGCCCACACTTTGTCCAGAGAGATGGCTATCTCATACAATCTGGAGAGAACATAAAATGATTAAAATTCTCAGAAGTATGATTTAACCATTTGGATTTACTGTTTTAAAATATGCATATTTTGGATGCATCAACTCTGTTTCTAAAATTACTCTAATGAAATAATAATCAATATACCCAAATATTTAGCCTCAATTTTATTCATTGCACCAATTATGTTTTTGTTACATATAACCCTTCTGGTCATTAAAAGGAACGTAAAGGACAATATAATAACTAAATATATCTAAGCTTCATTTGTGGGAGGTGAGCTGTGTGTTTTATTTCCTTCATTTATATTCCTTCATTGGAGATATAACTTGGATTTTGCCATAGCTTAGACAACCTAGAGTTACTTAAACAAGTACTACTATACTTTCCTCTTTGTCTTAACACCCTGACTAATTAAAAACAGAAGAAAGAAAATATTTTCCAAAGTTTTGGTATTACATAGTGCACATTCTAAAATTTACTCTAGTTTGAAAAAATGTGCCATTGACCATAGAATGTATTCAATGATTAAACATATTTCTCTAAAATAGATTTCAAGTATGCTAATCTAGTTTAACCTCTTATCTGCAGAACACCTCTAAATCAGTACTTAATATTATTCATAAGGAACACTTTTATGGTGTCCTTAGAAACTCTACTGTCCTCTCAGGAAGTGATTGGCCAAGGGGACACTGAGCTAATGAGGTTAACTTTTGTGGTTCATTGGTTGTGTATTTCTAATTTCATTATAAATATGTAGAAATTTTTCTACGTAGCAGTGATGGTCATGGTTGCTGAAAAATCCTTTATAAAAGATTAATTTTACTCTAACTTCTAGACTGATGATTACTTTTGTTATAAATGCTATATTTTAATGTCAGCTCTTTAAATATGGTGATAAATTTGCTTCCCTAACTATATTGTTCATAATTAAATTAATAGGCAAACAACCAGACAGAACATCAATGCCTTGCGCTGAAGTAATTTTAATCTTGTTTTCTGGAGACATCAATTAAATAATATTTCCAAAAAATTATCCTACATATTATTTATTTATTATCCTACATTATCCTATTATTCTTATTTTTAGTCATAAACTATCCATTATGAGAAAATCTATTCCTAAAATATATAAATACATATTAAGCCCCAATGCTAAACACTTTCAATTGAAATAAATCATATAACTTCCTAATTGGAATGGCCTTACCTCTTTTTCTCAAACATAGTCATTTGGATGGAAATCAGAGGAGAAAGGCTAAGTGCCCAGAGCCCTGGAGTCTTTGTATAAGAATGATCATATGCCACACATGGTTCAAATGGTTCAGTTCTTTTCAAGAATGTCAAGTATTTTATTCCAAGTTCACTCTTACACCAGCGGAAAGCAAGATAAACAAGGCCCCTTGCCTATTGATATATTCTGAGCAAGCAGCAGAGGAGATTAAGCCTGGGTGCTAGGTTTCATGCTAAACACAACTACAGGGTCAAGGATTCTCAGATGTAGCCTTTTGCCATTATTACCAAAGGGGTTTTTATAGACATAGTCAGAAACTTGTATATGTATTAAAAGTCTTCATTTGGCAAATATAAGTATGCAAAGCATATCACAATGTTGTTGGCTACCCTGGTTTGGTAGCTCCCTATTTTTAAGATATTGGGAGTTTCAAAGGATAGACATATCCCAAATCTCTCAGGAATTCTGAGAGGCACTCATCATACTCATTGGTTTAGAAACAAATCTTGACGAGATTTCATTTTGTATTGCTATTCCTTTTTTAAATTAAGTAAGAATTCTATGAGTTCTAAGTTTTCAAAGAATTTAACCGGACCTACAGCAATCTTCTTATGAGTATTAAAGGCTAAATTTGGCTTCTTAATAATCATATATTCTTGAGTTAATTCCTTCTTCATTGTTAAAAAAGTGATATAAGTATCTATATATCTGGTACCTTACAGTGTTAGCCTTCAAACAAGCCACTAGACCACCTAAGATAAAGCATATTAAATGCTCTAGAACCACTTGGAGGGTGAAGGGCTGTTTCACTACATTAGGCCAGTTTCATAACCTATTATATTTATGCATAAATTATGCAGTGAGAGTTCTGTATACTTGTGCTTACACTGCTCTACAGAATTACAAGAAAGAAATCAAGTAGTCTATGGAAAGTTAAACACATGATAAGGCTCTATTTGAGAAACAGTTTGATTCTGGCTGAAGGATAATTGCAGGTTAAAGATTACTGAAAGAAATTATTAAACATTTCACCTTTCACTGAAAATAATGTGGCAACCCCAATTAAAAGTAGGTGGACAATTTAAGTCTTGTGAAAGATGCAGAAACCTGAATAGTAAACTGGATGGTATTACCTAACTGGCTAGAAAACTGTCACTGTAGGTGGATAGGAGAGTGATGTATATGTTCTTTGTGGTTTTGGTCAGGTTCAGTCAGAGGGAGTTTATGAAAGGAACTACCATGAAAGGAACTCCTCTGACTTAAATTGAAGAACTTCCCAGAGGACAGGAACCATTATACTTTGGCAGTCATTAGAGACCTAAGGTAGTCTTCACTGTCAAATAAACAATCAATGAGCTAACTTCCTCACACACATTTAGTGTTTTAGTTTATTTATAGGTAGTGAAACATATTTTTTTATAGTCCTAAAACAGACTGCACCCTAGTTCAATTCCATGGTAATCAAACATATTAATAAGCTTACTATACACAATTGTAAAGAGAAAATGTCTATGGCATTATAAATAAATTGTCAGATATTTTTAATACCTATGCATAGTGTATTAGTTCATTTTCACATTGCTGTGGAGACCTATTTGAGACTGCATAATTTATGAAGAAACAGGTTTTAATTGGCTCACAGTTCCACAGGTTGTACAGGAAGCATGGCTGGAGAGGACTTAGGAAACTTACAACCACAGCAGAAGGCAAATGGAAAGCCAGCATGTCCTAAATGGTTGGAGTACGAGGAAGACAGAAAGTAAAGAGGGAGACGCCACACACTTTCAAACAACCAGATCTTGTGAGAACTGTATCACAAGATAGGACTAGGGGGTGGTGTTAAACCATCAGAAACCACCCCCATGATCCAATCACCTCCCACCAGGCCCTACCTCCAACACTGGGGATTACAATTCAACATGAGATATGGGTGGGGACACAGAGCCAAACCATATGACATAGTTTCCTCAATGAAACCAAACAGGGTTGTTCAATTGTGTCAAAGTCATTGTAGAAATAATAGATTTTCTTAGAAAAAGATTTCCTGCACGTTGTGCACATGTACCCTAGAACTTAAAGTATAATAAAGAGAAAAAAGAAAAAGATGTCCAACTTTCTTGGTACTTCATAAACAAATGAGGATAGCCATGTGACTTTCTTAATACTCAGTAACTTGTTAGGAGCTTATCTGAAAAATAAAAAGTGCCTCACTCCGTTGAGAAAGATTTGTAAAGGAAAGGACGCGATGCACACTGTGGAAAGCAGTTTGAACATTTCTCAAAGAACTTAAAACAGAACTACCATTCAACTCAGCAATCCAATTTCTGTGTATATATCCAAAGGAGAATAGACCATTTTACCAAAAAGACACATACACTGTTATGTTCATCACAATGCTATTCACAATATCAAAGATATAGAAACAACCTAGGTGCCTCTGATGGATTGGACAAAGAAAATGTGGTATATATACAACATGAAATATTATGCAGCCATAAAAAAGAGTGGAATCATGCCTTTTGCAGCGAACTACTGCAGCAACAGTAGTAGTAGAAAACTAAATACCACATGTTATCACTTATTAGTGGGAGCTAAACATTTAGCACACAGAGACATAAACATGGGGATAGTAGACACTACAGACTACTAGAAGGTAGGAGAGGGGAGGTCAATGGCTGAAAAAGTACCTATTGGATATTATGCTCACTATCTGGATGCAATATACCCATGTAAAAACCTGCACATGTACCCCTGTATCTAAAATAAAAGCTGAAGTTTTTTTTTTTCCAAAAAGACCAAACATGATCATGTTGAAAGTAATGGGTTAACTATTTTTACTTGTATCAAATACATATGGCATTTACTAATTTACTATAGATATGTTCCAATTAATGTACTTTGGTGTCCTTTGTAGACAGTATGGTCAACTCTGATTGCAAGACTAGAGAGACACAAACAAGAGGCTGTTCAGTTTGACTTATTCAGTGCCAAGCACAATGACATGAACAAAGCTGTATTGAAAACTTTATTTGATTATGCCAAAGAAAATTTATTTATGACAGTGGCAGATGCTCTTCTGCAGATTTCCATTCCACTTATGCACTTTTTCTTATAGGGTTTTCTGGCATTTCCAGGTTTTCCCAAGTCTTTCCTTAATAAAGCTTTAATCGACTTACTCAGTTTCATTCTAAATCTCGTTTTCAATATTTGAAAGGCATAAAAACCTTTTGAAAAGTCAAATATATGTTAGTTCACATTAAAATACAACTATTGAAAAAAAATACAGTTCTCCACATTAAGATGTAAGTATTTTCTTCGAAGAGGAAAATAACTTCAATTTTATTTATAGGTAGTGAAAATTCCAAGTTAGTCAATGGTAATGCTATAATTGAAACTTGAGCTGGACTTGTTATCTCACGCATGTAATCCCAGCACTTTGGGAGGCCAAGGCAGGAGCATCGCTTTAGCCCAGGAATTTGATACCAGTCTGGGCAACATAGTGCGATATTAGCCAGGCATGGTAGCAAGTGCCTGTAGTTCCAGCTACTCAGGAGACTGAGGCAGGAGGATACCTTGAGCCCAGAAGTCCAAGGCAGCAGTGAGCTGTGGTCATGCCATTTCACTTAGGCCTGGGTAACAGAGAGAGACCCTGTCTCTAATAAAAAACATTTTTTAAACCTTGTATATATTAAGCCCCAATGCTAAGCACTTCCAACTCAAATATATTTCCTTAGAATTTTCCAAGAAAAACATAATATTGCATGTTCATGTCTCATTGCATCAGGATGCATCTAGCTCATTTCTTCTTTACATAGAATGAGATCATGCTTTGATAGGTAATAGTTTAAGGTACATTTATTACCAGTAGTTAGCTGTAGGAATATAAACTAATGTTAATAACATGAATAAAATATAATTTGGATAGTGAAGCTATTGTTATCTTTGCACATATGCACACACGTAGACTTCCATTAGATTGGATAATTGACACTTGATCGTGTAGGCCAGAATCTGGGAATAAAGATTATTGATATGACGATGTCTTGGAGGGAGCTTGAGATACAATCTATACAACTCCTTACCTGTAAACATGTCATGCACTGGAAAAAATACATTTTTAGTTCAATTTTAAAGATCTATTATAATGCATAAATGTTATAAATTATCCTCTTAAAATCTTCCTGGAATGGAATTTCTAGAAGCCTCTTCTAACAGCTTTACACTTTTGTATTTTCATATCAAATTTTGGTTGCATTAAATAGGATTTGATCAATTCCCTCGTTTGACCATTGACAAAGGTGAAGAATAAGGCTTTTTTAAAAGATAATTTGAGCTTCTTATTTAAAATTAGCTTCTTTATTCTAAGAATAGATGTCATTTTAAAAAGAGTGATGTCGCTGCCAAAAACCTGGTTCCATAATCCTTTAGTATTCCAATTGTCTGTCCTGAATATTCCTTATTCTTACATTTGATACTGAATTCCCTAGTCTGCATATCATCTTTTGATGAGCTTTTCTCAATGGTGTGTAGTAATTTTTTAAAGTTCTTTTTACTTCCGTGTTGCAAATATTTTCCCAACGTTTATTTGTTTTCCATAAGCAATATTTGTTTTAATAAGATTATATTGATTAGACTTTTCCTTAATGACTTAACAAAACAAGCCAGTGTTGGTGAAGTGGGCTTTCCTCATCACAATCCTATATTAATTTTTTGTGCTTTTGTTATGATACGGCTATAATTAGCATTTATTTGGTTTTGGTTTGTTTATGGTTTACATTTAGTTCTTTTATCTAAAATGTATTGTGTGTGGTTTGAAGTAAGGGTCTACTTTTATTTTTAAAATCCATGGTAATTGTAGTAACATTAATGAATACTTTATTTTTTGTTCTTTTATTATTTTTTTTAATTTTTTTTTTATTATACTTTAAGTTCTAGGGTACATGTGCATAACGTGCAGGTTTGTTACATATGTATATTTGTGCCATGTTGGTGTGCTGCACCCATCAACTCGTCAGCACCCATCAATTCATCATTTATAT
>NW_016804554.1:2214496-2217141 GCF_001698545.2 Rhinopithecus bieti | reverse complement strand
TGGGGTGGGAGTTACCCGATTTTCCAGGTGTTGTGTGTCTCAGTTCCCCTGGCTAGGAAAAGGGATTCCCTTCCCCCTTGCACTTCCCAGGTGAGGCGATGCCTCGCCCTGCTTCAGCTCTCGCTGGTCAGGCTGCAGCAGCTGACCAGCACCGATTGTCCGGCACTCCCTAGTGAGATGACCCCAGTACCTCTGTTGAAAATGCAGAAATCACCGGTCTTCTGTGTCGCTGGCGCTGGGAGTTGGAGACTGGAGCTGTTCCTATTCGGCCATCTTGCTCCGCCCCTCGATTTTTTGTTCTTTTAAATGCTCCATTTCAAGTTGAACTATCTTTGTTTGCAGGTGACATGATCCTATAGCTAGAAAACCCCATTGTCTCAGCCCAAAAGCTTCTTAAGTTGGTATACAACTGCAGCAAAGTCTCAGGATACAAAATCAGTGTGCAAAAATTGTTAGCATTTCTATACTCCAACAATAGGCAAGCCAAGAGCTGAATCATGAATGAACTCCCATTCACAGTTGCCACAAAAAGAATCAAATACCTAGAAATACAGCTGACAAAGGAAGGGAAGAACCTCTTCAAGGAGAACTACAAACTAGTACTCAAAGAAATCAGAGATAACACAAACAAATGGAAAAACATTCCATGCTCATGTACAGGAAGAATTAGTATTGTGAAATTAAAGGTAATTCATAGATTCAATGCTATTCCCATTAAACTACCATTGACATGCTTCACAGAATTAGAAAAAGCCATTTTAAAATTCCTGTGGAACCAAACAAGAGAACGAATAGCCAAGACAATCAGAAGCAAAAAGAACAAAGCTGAAGGCATCATGTTACCAGACTTCAAACTATATAACAGAGCTACTGTGACCAAAACAACATGGTACTGGTACAAAAACAGACACATAGACCAATGGAACAGAAGAGAGAGCCCAGAAATAAGACCATACACCTACAGCTATCTGATTTTCAACAAGCCTGACAAAAACAAGCAATTGGGAAAGGATTCTCTATTCAATAAATGCTGCTGGGATAACTGGTTGGCCACATGGAGAAGACTAAATGAAACTGTATACAGAAATCAACTCAAGATGGGTTAAAGACTTAAATGTAAAACCCAACAACTATAAAAATCCTGAAAGACAACCTAGGCAATGCCATTTAGCACATAGGCATAGGCAAAATTTTCATGACAAAGACACCAAAAGCAATCGCAACAAAGGCAAAATTGACAAATGGGATCTAGTTAAACTAAAGAGCTTCTGCACAGCCAAAAACTATCATCAGAGTGAACAGACAACATACAGAATGGGAGAAAATGTTTGCAATCGATCCAAGTGACAAAGTTCTAATATTCATCATATACAAGGAACTTAAACAAATTTACAAGAACAAAAAACATTAAAAAGTGGGAAAATGATATGAACAGACACTTATCAAAAGAAGACATACATGTGGCCAAAAAAATATGAAAAAAAGCATATCATCACTGATCATTGGAGAAATGCAAATCAAAACCACAATGAGATGCCATCTCATAGCAATCAGAATGGTTATCATTAAAAAGTCAAAAAACAACAGATGCTGACGTGGTTGTGGAGAAAAAGGAATACTTTTACACTTTGGTAGGAGTGTAAATTAGTTTCACGATTGTGGAAGACAGTGTGGCAATTCCTCAAAGACCTAGAAACAGAAATACTATTTGACTCAGCAATCCCATTACCCAAAGGAATATGAATCATTCTATTATGAAGATACATGTACACGTATATTCACTGCAACGCTATTTACAATAGCAAAGACATGATATCAACCTAAATGCCCATGAATGATAGATTGGATAAATAAAATATGATACATATACATCACAGAATACTATGCAGCCATAAAAAAGAATGAGATCCAGTCCTTTGCAGGGACATGGATGGAGCTAGATCCCATTATCCTCAGCAAACTAACTCAGGATCAGAAAGCCAAACACTGTATGTTCTCACTTATAAGTGGAAGCTGAACAATGAGAATACATGGACACATGGTGGGGAACAACAACACACACTGAGGCCTATCTGTGGGTGGTGGGGGAAGAGGGAGAGCATCAGGAAGGATAGCTAATGGATGCTGGGCTTAATACCTAGGTGATGGCACGATCTATGCAGCAAACCACCATGGCATGCATTTACTTATGTAACAAATGTGCACATCCTGCACATGTACCTCTGAACTTAAAATTAAAATAAATAAAATAGGTGGCTCACGCCTGTAATCCCAGCACTTTGGGAGGCTGAGGCAGGCGGATCACGAGGTCAGGAGATCGAGACCATCCTGGCTAACACGGTGAAACCCCGTCTCTACTAAAATGCAAAAAATTAGCCGGGCGTGGCGGCGGGCGCCTGTAGTCCCAGCTACTTGGAAGGCTGAGGCAGGAGAATGGTGGGAACCCGGGAGGCAGAGCTTGCAGTAAGCCGAGATCGCGCCACTGCACTGCAGACTGGGCGGCTGAGCAAGACTCTGTCTCAAAAAAAAAAAAAATGTTTGAAATAAATAAAATAAATACTCCCTTTCAGGAGTGAAGGATGAATAATTTCTTCACTGCATTGAAATTACAAACTAAACTTTCATAAAAATGTTATAAATATATT
>NW_016804554.1:2197663-2213276 GCF_001698545.2 Rhinopithecus bieti | reverse complement strand
CCAGGAATCCCTAGCCAGCCTTCCCACACCGCCAGGATGTCCCTTTTGCGACCTCACCCATTCCAGTAAGTACTCCGATCCTTTACTGTAGACAAGGCAAGCCTGGACCTACAGCGCCTTCTAGTGGCAACAAGAGGCAGACACCTAGTGGGAAAAGCAAAATTCAAGTAAATTACAACGAATCTCTTAGCAACTATATCCCAAAAAAAAAAAAAAAAAGCCAGACAAAGAAGACTGGAATAAACCCTCCAAGAACAATATATGTTTACATGCACAAAAACAACAGCAACCAGGCAGCCACGACCTCGTTAAATAGACAAGGCAAGAACCAGTAACTGACCCCAATGAAGTGGTGGTATGTGACCTCTCTGACCAATAATTCAAAATAGCAGTGTTAAGGAAAGTCAATAACCGCCAAAATAACACAGAAAAAGCAATGCAGAAGTTTATCAGGGCACTTTAACAAAGACATTAAAATAATTTTAAAAAATCAAACAGAAGTCTTGGACCTGAGAAATACTCAGCATTACTCAGCTGAAAAATTCATTAGAGACTCTCAGCAGCAGAAATGCATTAATTAGAGGAATGAATTGATGAGCTTGAAGAAAGCTATTTGAAAATATAGTCAGAGAAGAAAAACAAAAAGAGAATGGAAAGCAACAAAAATTACCTACAACATATAGAAAATCACCTCAAAAGACCAAATGTGGGAATTATTGGTATTCAAGAGGAAGCTGACTGAGAGCAAGGTGTGAAAATCTTATTCAAAGGAATATTAATAGAAAACTTTCCAAAATTTGAGAAGGACATAAATATCCAGGTACAGGAAGGCCAGAGAACACCAAACAGATTTGACCCAAGTGAGGCTACTCTAAGGCATTTAATAATCACACTCTCAAAGGTCAAGGGCATGGAGAGGATCTTAAAGACAACAAGAGAAAAGACAAATAACATATAAAAGTTAACATGTAAAGTAGTTCCAAGTCTTCTGACAACAGACTTCTCAACAGAAACCAACATGCCAGGAGGGAGTGATCACATTTTCAAGGTGCTGAAAGAAAAAAAAAAATTCTATCTAAGAATACTATATCCAGAAAAGCTCTCCAAATATGAGGGAGAGATAAAGTCTTTCCAAGGCAAACAAAAGCTGAGAAAATTCACCACCACCAGACTTGTTCTACAAGAAATGCTAAAGGGAATTCTTCAATCTGAAAGAAAGAAAATGTTAATTTGCAAAAGAAAACATTTGAAGGTATAAAACTCAGTGGGAAAATTAAGTACACAGACAAACCCAGAATTATCTAATACTGTCATTGTGGTTTGCAATCCACTCATAATTCTATTATGACATATAAAAGACAAATATCTCAGAAACAATAGCTATAGCTATAGCAACCTCTTAAGAGATAAATGGCAAAAATATATAAATTGAGACAACCAAAAGTCAAATCATAGGAAAATAGAGTTAAAGTGTAGAGGTATTTTAAGTTCTTTGTTTTATTCTTTTGTTCATCAAATATAAGCTGTCATCTCTTTGAAATAACTTTTATATCTATAAGATGTATTCTGTAAGCCTCGTGGTAACCACAGTACAAAAACCAACAATATGCATTGATATGCCTTGATTGTTTCCCCACCCAAATCTCATCTTGAATTGTAGCACCCATAATCCCCATGTGTTATGGGAGGAAGCTGGTGGGAGATAATTGAATCATGGGGGCGAGTTTTTTCCATGCTGTTCTCATGATAGTGAATAAGTCTCACAAGATCTGATGGTTTTATAAAGGGTGGTTCCCCTGCACACACTCACTTGCCTGCCTGCATGTAAGACATGCCTTTGCTACTCCTTTGCTTTCTGCCCTGTGAGGCCTCCCCAGCCATGTAAAACTTTGAGTCCATTAAACCTCTTTTTCTTTATAAATTACCTAGTCTCAGGTATATCCTTATAGCAGCGTGAGAACAGACTAATACATATTTATATACTAAACATAAAAAGCAACAAATTAAAAGAACTACCAGAAAAAAACAATTATCCTCAAAGGAAGACAATAAAAAAGGAAGACAGGAAGTGAGGAGTTACAAAATGACCAGGAAAAAAAGGCAATAATAGGTCCTTACTTATCAATAACATTGCAATGTAAATGAGTAGAGTTCTCTAATTAAAATGCATAGGGTGGCTGAATAGGCAAAGAAGCAAGACCCAACTATATACTGCCTCCAAGAAACACATGTCACATATGAAGAAACACATAGACTGAAAGGGAAGGTATGGAAGAAGATATTCCATGGAAGTAGAAACTACAAAAGAGCAGTAATAGCTAAACTTATATTAAATGAAATAGATTACAAGTCAAAGACTGTAAAAGAGACAAAAAAGGCCATTATGTAATCATGAAGGATATTACAAGTAAGAGGATATAACAATTATAAATACATATGCTCCCAGCAAGGGAACACCCAAGTATATAAAGCAAACATTAATATATCTAAGGGGAGAGACAGACTGCAATGTAATAATAGTAGGGGCATTTAACACCTCATTCTCAGTGAAGAGATCATTCAGAGAGAAAATCAACAAAGAAACATCAGATTTAAACTACACACTAGATCAAAGGGACTTAATACACATTTACAAAATATTTCACTCCACTGCTACAGAATACACATACTTTTCATCAGCTCATAAAACATTCTCCAGGATAGACCATATCTTGGGCTACAAAACAAGTTGCAACAAATTTTTAAAAGTAGAAATTCTATCAAGTATCTTTTTAAATTTTTAACTTCCATGGGTACATAGTGGCTGTGTATATGTATGGGTTACATGAAATATATTGATACAGGTAAGCAATACATAATAATCACATCAGGGCAAATGGGATACCCATCACCCAATTTATCCTTCATATTACAAACATCCAATTTTACTCTTTCAGTTATTTTTTAATGTACAGCTACATTATTTTTTACTGTAGTCACCCTGTTGTGCTGGCAAATGTTAGGTCTTATTCATTATTTCTAACTATTTTTTAGTACACATTAACCATCTCGACATCTCCCCCAGCCACTCACTACCCTTCCTATCCTTTGGTAACCATCCTTCTACTTTCTGTCTTTATGAGTGCAACTGTTTTCATTCTTGGCTTCCACAAAATCACAAAATAAGTGAGACCATGAAACATTTGTCTTTCTGTACCTGTCTTATTTCACTTAATACAGTGACCTCCAGTTCTATCTACGTTGTTGCAAATGACAGGATCTCATTCTTTTTGTGGCTAAACAGTTCTCAATTGTATATATGTACCGTATTTTCTCTTCCATTCATCTATTTGTGGACTCAGGTTGCTTCCAAACATTGGCCATTGTGAATAGTGCTTCAATAAACATGGCAGTGCAGATGTCTTTTGATATACTGATTTTCCATCCTTTGGGTATATACCTAGCAGTGGGATTGCAGGGTCGTATGGTAGATCTATTTTTAGTATTTTGAGAAACTTCCAAACTGTTCTCCATAGTGGTTGTACTAATTTACATCTCTGCCAACAGTGTACCAGGGTTCTCTTTCCCACATCCTCACAGCATTTGTTATTGCCTGTTTTTCGAATGAAATTTGTTTTAATAGGGGTGAGATGATATTATAGTTTTGATTTGCATTTCTCTGATGATCAATTATGCTGAGCATCTTTTCATATACCTGTTTGGCATTTGTGTGTCTCCTTTTGAGAAATGTCTTTTGTCCCTTTTCCCTTTTTTGATCGGATTATTAGATTTTTTCCTATAGAGTTGTTTGAGCTCTTTATATATTCTGGTTTTTAATCCCTTGTCAGATGGGTAATTTGCAAATATTTTTTCCTTCTGTGAGTTGTTTCTTCGTTTTGTTGATTGTTTCTTTTACTGTGCAAAACTTTTTAACTTGACATGATCCCACTTGTCCATTTTTGCCTTGGTTACCTGTGCTTGTGAGGTACTACTGAAAAAATCTTTGCCTGGTCCAATGTCCTAGAGAGTTTTCCCAAAGTTTTCTCATAATAGTTTCAGTTTGAGGTATTAGATTTAAGTCTCTGTTCCATTTTGATTTGATTTTTGTACATGGTGAGAGATAGGGGTCTAATTTCATTCTTCTGCATCACTATAGATGTATGAATTTATTTCTGAATTTTCTATTCTGTTCCACTAGTCTATGTGTCTGTTTTTATGCCAGTACAATGCCATTTTGGTTACTATAACTCTGTAGTATAAACTGAAGTCAAGTAATGTTATTCCTACAGTATTTTTTTTTCTTTTTGCTTAGGATAGCTTTGGCTCTTCTGGTTCTTTTTGGTGTTTTTACTGGGGAGGCAGTCAGTGGAGGCTTCTATTTCACTACCCTGCTCCATTTTCTCTCAAGTATCTTTTTCGACCATAATGGACTAGAAGTTGAAATCAATAAAAACAGAAAATGCACAAACACATGAAGATAAAACATGCTTCTGAATGACCAATAAGTCCATGAAGAAATTAAAAAGAAAACAACTTTCTTGAAACAAATAAAAATGTACACACAACATACCAAAATCTATGGAACACACAGCAAAAGCAGTACTAGGAAGGAAGTTTATAACAATAAACACCTATATCAGAAAAGCTGGAAGACTTCAAATAATATTGTGCCTCAGGTAGCTAGGAAAGCAGCAACAACCAAACCAAAATTAGTAGAAATAAAGAAACAATAAACATCAGAGCAAAAGTAAATGAGATTGTGACTGCAAAACCAATACAGAACAATAAAAAGAAAAGTTGGTTTTTGAAAATGTAAATGAAATCAACAAACCTTTACCTGAACTAACATAAAAAAAGAGAGAGGAAGCCAAAATAATAAAATTAAAAATTAAAAAGTAGACATAACAGCTGAGACTACAGAAATACAAATAATCATCAGAGATTATTAAGTTGGTGCAAAAGTAATTGCGATTTTTAATGTCATGAATATCTATACACCAAAAAATCAGGAAACCTAGAAGAAATGGGTAAATTCCTGGATACATACAATCTATCAATATTGAACCATGAAAAAAATAGAAAATCTCAATAAATTAATACTGTGTAACAAGATCAAAGCCATAATAAAAAGTCTCCCATCAAAGAAAAGCCCAGGATCTAATGACTTCACTGCTGAAACCTACCAAACATTTAAAGAAGAACTAACACAAATTCTACTCAAACTCTTCAAAAATATTGAAGAGGAGGGAATACTTCCAAACTCATTCTACAGGCCAGCAGTATGCTGATACCAAAACCAGACAAAAACACACACACACAAAAGATAACTGCAGGCTAATTGCACTGATGACCATAGATGTAAAAATCCTTAACAAAATCCTAGAAAACTGAATTCAACATTACCTTAAAAAGATCATTCATCATGACCAAGTGGGATTTATCTTAGGGATGGGAAGGATGATTCAACATATGCAGCTCAATCAATGTGATATATTACATTAATAGAACCAAGAACAAAAAACATAATTATTTCAATAGATGCTGAAAAAGCATTCAATAAAATTCAACACCTCTTTGTGATAAAAAACAAAAATAAAAACAAAAAAACTCAACAAACTGGGTATAGAGGGAGAAACCTCAAAATAATAAAATCCATATATGGAAAACCCACAGCCAACATCATACTAAACAGGTAAACACTGAAACACTGAAAGCCTTTCCTCTAAGATCTGAAACAATACAAGAATGCCGATTTTTACCACTTTTATTTAACATAATACTGAAATTCCTGACCTGAACAATTAAGCAAAAAAAAAAAGCCTTATTTGCAGGTGATGTGATTTTATATTTAGAAAAACCTAAAGATACCACCAAAAAAATTGTTAGAACTGATTAACAAATATAATATAGTTGCAGGATACAAAATAAACATAAAAAATTAGTAGCATTTATATACACCAATGGTGAACAATCTGAAAAAGAAATTAAGAAAAGAAACCCACTTATAATAGCTACAAAGAATATAAAATGCAAAATATCTAGGAATCAATTTAATCAAAGAAGTGAAAGCCCTGGACAAGGAAAACTATAAAACTCTGAAAAAAGAAATTGAACAGAATACAAAAAAATAGAAAGGCATTCCATGCTCATAGAAGAATTAGTATTGCTAAAATGACAATACCACCCAAAATAATTTACAGATTCAATGTAATCTCTATCACAATACTATTTATCTTCTTCCCAGAATTGGAAAAAATTTTAAAATTTATGTAGAACCACAAAAGACCTCAAGTAGCCAAAGCAGTCCTGAGCAAAAAGTACAAAGCTGGAAGTCATCATTGACTTCAAAATTTATTACAAAGCTGTAGTAACCAAAAGAGCATGGTAATGGCATAAAAACAGACACACACACCAATGGAACAGAGTTGAGAACACAGATATAAATTCACATATTTAAAGCCAACTCATTTTTGACAAAGGCACCAAGAATACAAAATGGGGAAGGGAAAGTATTCAGTAAACAGTGGTGGAAAAATTATATAACCATATGCAGAAGAATGAAACTAGGCTCCTATCTCTCACCTTATTTAAAAATCAAACCAAAATGGACTAAAGACTTAAATCTAAGACTTGAAACTATGAACCAACTAGAATAAAATGTTGGGATAATGCTCTAGGACATTGGTCTGGGCAAAAATTTCTTGAGTAAGAGCTCAAAAGCATGGGCAACAAAAGCAAAGATAGACAAATGAGATTACATCAAGCTAAAAAGCTTCTGCACAGCAAAGGAAACAATGAACAAAATGAATAGACAACCCACATAATGAGAGAAAAAAAATGCAAACAATCCATTTGACAAAGTACTACTAATAACCAGAATATATAAGGAGCTCAACTCAATAGTGAAAACACAAATAATCTAGTTTAAAATCAGCAAAAGTTCTGAATAGAAATTTCTCAGAAGATCAACAAATGAGCAACAAATATACAAAAAATGTGCTCAACATCACTAATCATCAGAGAAATGTAAATCAAAACCATATTGAGATATTATCTCACTCCAGTAAAATTGACTTTTATCAAAAAGTCTGGCAATAATGGATGCTAACAAGGGTGAAGTAAAAGGAGAACTCTTATACACTGTTGGTGGGAATGTAGATCAGTACAGCCACTATGGAGAATGATGTGGAGGTTCCTCAAAAGACTAAAAATAGAACTACCATATATAACCCAGCAATTCCACTACAGGGTGTATATCCAAAAGAAAGAAAATTGGTATATCAAAGAGACATCTGCACTCCAATGTTTATTGCAGCACTATTCATGATAGCCAAGATAGGGAATCAATCTCAGTGCCCATCAATGGATGAATGGATAAAGAAAATTGATACATATATACAACGGAATGTTATTTAGATGTAAAAATAATGCAATCCTGTCATTTGCAGCAATGTGAATAGAACTGGAGGTTTTTACTTGAAATACATCAATCACTGAAAGATAAATATCGCATGTTCTCACTCATATGTGAGAGCTAAAAAAAAGCAGATCTTATTAAGATTGAGAGTAGATTAATGGTTACCAGAGGCCAGAAGGGTAGAGGGGAGGTAGAGGATAAATAGAAGTTGATTAATGGGCACAAATATACAGTAAATTGAAAAAATAAAGCCTAGTGTTCAATAAATCAGAAGGGTGATACAGTGAACATCAATCGATTGTAAACTTCAAAATAGCCAGGAGAGAATAATTTAATTGTTTTTAGCATAAAGTAAAGATAAGTATTTTAGGTGATGGATATCATGACTACCTATGATATCCTAGTTTTTACACATTATATGAATGTATCAGATTATTACACATACCCCCAAAATGTGTACATCTATTATGTATCAATAAAAATTACATTAAAAATAGATTTATATAATATGTAGCCCTTTGTGTCTGGTTTCTTTCACTTAACGTAATGCTTTCAAGGTCCATCCATGTTGTAGCATGTATCAAAACTTTATTCTTTTTATAGCTGACAATATTTCGTCATATGACTGTACATCATTTTGTTCATCCATTCGTCAGTTCATGGACTTTGAGCTGTTTCTATCTCTTGGCTATTATAAATACTGTTACTACGAACATTTTGTACAAGTTTTTGTGTGATCATGTTTTTTCAGTTCTCTGGATATATACTAGGAGTGGAATTGCTAGGTCACATGGTAACTATGTTTAGGTTCTTTGGGAATTCAAAGCCATTTTTTAAAGTGCCTGCACTGTTTTACATTTTCACTAGCAATATATTTTATCCAGAAATGTATGAAGATTTCAATTTCTCCACATCCTCATCAACACTTGTTATTATCCCTGGTTTTTATTCTAGCCATTCTAGTGGGTATAAAGTGGTATCTCATTGTGTTTTCAAATTGCATTAGCCTAGTGACTAATGGTGTCATCTTTTAGTATCTTTTTATTTGTTTGTTGGCCATTTGTATATTTTCTCTACAGAAATTACTTTTCAAATATCTTGTGCATTTTAAATTTTATTTTTTATTAATATTATTTTAATTGACAAATCTCAATTGTATACACTTATGGGGTATAGTGTGATTTTTTGACATATGTACATAATGTGGAATGATTAAATCAAGCAAATCAATATATCTGTCACCTCATTTACTTATCATTTTTTTGTGATGAGACACTTGCAATTTACTAGGCTATTTTGAAATATAGCATACATTATTATTAACTAGAGTCACCCTGCTGTGCAGTAGATCTCAAAAACGTTTTCCTCCTGTCTAACCAAAACTTTATATCCTTTGACCAATATCTCCCCATTTCCTCCACCCCCAACCCTCCACCCCCAACCACCATTTTATTCTCTACTTTTATAAATTCAACTTCCTTAGATTCCACTTATAAGTCAGATCATGCAGTATTTGTCTTTCTATGACTGGCCTATGTCACTTACCATAATGTCCTCTAGGTTCATCTGTGTTGTCACAAGTGACAGACTGCTGAATTGTATTCATGTGTGTGGGGGTGTGTGTGCGACATTTTCTTTTCATTCATCTGTTGATGGAAACAGGTGTTGATTCCATGTCTCGGCTATTGTTAATAATAGTGTAATGGACATGGGTATGCAGATCTCTCTTCAACATATTGATTTCAATTTCTTTGAATCTTTACCTAGAAATGAAAGTGCCAGACCATATTGCCAATTTTTTTAAAACATTGGGTTGACATTTTATTATTGTGTTGTAATTGTTCTTTATATATTATAGATACAAAGCCCTTTTTTAATATATGATTTTTAAATATTTTCTGCTAGTTTGTGGGTTGTCTTCACTTTCTTGACAGTATACATTGAATCACAAAAGTTTTCAATTTTGATGAATCCCAGTTCTTCTATTTTTATTTGGGTTCCTTGTTCTTTGGTTTCATAGCAAGGAACCATTGATTTATGCCAGATGACAGAGAATTATATGCATGTTTTCTTTTAAGAGTTTTATCCTTTTGGGTCTTACAGTTAAGTTTTTTTTTTTTAACATGTTTAAGTTTTTTAAATATTGTATTAGACCAAATTCATTTTTTCCACATGGATATCGAGTTGTCCCAGCAGTACTTGTTGAAGACTCTTCTTTTCCCATTGAATTGTCTTGGCACCCTTGTGGAAAGCCAATTGACTATAGACGTACAATTTTACTTTGGAACTCTCAATTCTATTCCATTGATCTATATGGCTATTCTTATGACAGTAGTTTACTGTCTTGATTACTGTATAGCTGTATAGAAAGATTTTGAAATCCGAAAGCGTAATATATGTTGTTAATATATTAATTAATAGTAACATATAAATACATATTTAGTGTGTTTAACTTCATAGTGTACCTTCTTTGACCAGTGGAAATGTATTCGGATAATCTTTTTCATCCTTTAGACATGATCGGATTAGTCATATATTATTCTTACTTTGTAGTGTAAAAAGAGTTGCTAAGCTAAACTTGTACATTTTCTAACCCAGACCTATAATCTGTTGTTTCTCCAGGTGCTCTGTTTCTTTTTGGTGGAAAATGGTATTTAGAGTCCACAATCTGGACACCTGTGACATTTACTGGTACTAGGCTGATCATTGTTTCTACAACTTTTGATGCACAAAACTAGAAATATTTTTTAGTAAAAATTATTTCAGTAGATCATACAGATACTTTGGACCCTATTAACCTTAAATCTCTGTCATGCCAAAAATCTCAATTCTCAAAGCAAAAATTATTTATTTGCTTTGTTCAACACTACATTCTCCATAATCTCAGAATAACTATCATAACAACATTGTAAGAATTGGTAGAGTTTCTGGTTTCAGCATCTCCTTTAACGTTGTATAGTAAGATCACTCTGTCACAGCTATGTGAAACAGTTCCTACTTATGTGGTTATGCCACCAACTTGATACAAATTTAGGCTCACTTGTTTTATCAATTTTTAATTAACTGTTTTATAATTACGTAAAAGATGTGTCTCCTTTGGAGAAATGACTCCAAGTCTATAAAACAGAGTATAGACTAAGAATTCCACCTTCGAACCAATCCTCTCCATCTGCTGCTACCTTCACCCATATTGGTTTTTTGTAATTTTATGGTTTATCCTTCCATTGTTTTATTTTATCATAAGCAAACATGTTTATGCATACAGGCATTAACATATTCACATTTCTATTCACTTTGCTTCCTTCATTTATATGTATTCTGAAGATAATTTTGTAAGTCTACTTATATTTATTGATATGATCGTTATTTGATCCTCACTTTTGTCATGTTATTTGTTTGTTTGTTTGTTTGTTTGTTTGTTTGACACAGGGTCTTTCTCTGTCACTCAGGCTGGAGTGCAGTGGCATGAACACGGCTCATGGAAGCCTCAACTTCCTAGGCTCAAGAGATCCTCCTGCTTCAGCCTCCTGTGTTGTTGAAACCAAAGGTATCTGCTACCACAACAGCTAATTTTTTTGTAGAGACAGGGGCTCTCTATGTTTCCCAGGCTTTGAACTCATGGATTCAAGCAGTTCTACCACCTCAGCCTCCCAAACTGTTGGAATTACAGATGTGAGCCACCATGCCTGGCCTGTCATATTGTTTTATACATATACATGTTGATATGTATGTGCATTTGTCTTGTATATACATACTTTTTGCTCTGTGATATGTTTTATTCTAGCCTCTTTTTATTTCTCTCTTAGTGTAACTTTTAGTATTTAGGAAGTTTGTAATTTTGTTGTAAGAGTTTATCACTTTGGGATTATATTTTTAGAATCATAATGAATTCACAGCTTAATTTGCAAATGACTGATTTATTTACAATACAGAGTCTTCCCATCCACAGTATTTACATATCTATTTATTCATGTCTTCTTTCAAGTCTTTCAGCAAAGTTTTATATTTTCTTTAAGCTCCTGATATGGACATTACTTAGGTTTCTTTCATAGCATTTTACTGATGCTAGTTTCTGATACAATTACACATGAGTTTTTTCTCTATTTCACTTTCTAATTGGTTATTTCTGTCATAGTTAAGCTATCTATTTTGTATGTTGTTATCTTACTAGACTCTTTTTCTAGTTCAGTTTAATTAACTTTTTTTGTTTTGAGATGGAGTCTCACTCTGTCACCCAGGCTGGAGTACAGTAGTGCAATCTTGGCTCACTGCAACCTCTGCCTCCCAGGTTCAAGCGATTCTCCTGCCTCAGCCTCCCGAGTATCTGCAATCACAGGCACCTGCCACCACACCCGGCTAATTTTTGTATTTTCAGTAGAGATGGAGTTTCGCCATGTTGGCCAGGTTGGTCTCGAACTCCTGATCTCAGGCAATCCGCTGGCCTCGGCCTCCCAAAGTGCTGGGATTAAAGGCATGAGCCACCACCGCACAAGGCCTAATTAACTTTCTATTCTGAGATACTTTTATATTCACATGGAATTATAAGAAATAATGCAGAGAGATCCCTGTACTCTGTACTCAACTTCCTCTAATGAAAATACTAAAAATTCTAAAAATGGTTTTCTTACAATTTAATTACACCTTTGCAAATTCTGTTATTATGGCAGTTCTTATACAGTGACTGTCTCTATATATATTTTATCATCTAAAAAATCTAAATAACTTATTAGATTTTCTCAATATTTCTATGTAATCATTGATATGAATTTCAAATTTTAAATGATATAAACTGAAATATAAATAGGCAAAAATCTGGCATAATTTCCTTGCTGTTCTTTTGAAATAATAAATGCAAAACAAGGCATTTGACAGTTAGCCAAGGACCTGCTAATGTCTGAAGTATATAGACTCTATTATGAATCTACTTTTAAATTCTTAAATAAAATACAATGCATGACTCACATATTACCTGCTCACCAAAAGGTCATCGTGCTCAGGAATGATTGGAGAACTCTCTAATGGTTGTCAGATTCCTGTTCATTCCAGTAGACAAATACCTTTTGCAACCTAAATGCTCAATAGGGAGCTAAAAATACTGCTTTCATATTCACTTCGTGGGCATGTTTCATATTCTGACGGCTGCCTTTCTTTCTCAAAAATGACATACTAACAACACATGCTAAATGTATTGAGATGTGAATGGAATATATAACATTTGTACTGAATTCATTATGTCTCCAGATGCTTTCATTTAGAAAGAAAAGTACAAGTGTATTACTATTCATTTTAGACATGTATTGGTATATTTATATTAAAAAGAGAAATTAACATAAATTAAGCAATCAAATCTAAGAGTGCCATTTGGTTGGAACCTCTGAAGAGCTTCCATTTTACCCATCATCCCCATTTTGCAGACATCAATTTCAGTATGACAACATAGTAACTAAACAAGAATGAGTATTCTTTTGTATTTTCACTTTAAGAAATTTCACAGGATAATCACTTTAGAAATAAATGAAGATAAAATCTTATTTCAATTATACTTACAATGTCCCGACATTTGTGTGTATTTAGACTTACTTTAATAAAGCACATAATAAGATTTTTTACAAGAATGTAACCAACTCTGCATGCTCCTGTATCCTCCCTGCATAGATTTTTTAAAATTAAATATGGAGAATCAGAACCTAAATGTATCTAACAATTAATCTTATATATGTAATCATTTTTTTCATGGGCTCAGATTTTATCAACAAAACACAAATTACATGTTTGATCAATAGTATGTGCATATTCACAAATGCCTGGTCCTCAAGAGAATGTAAGGACATAAGATAATAATATAAAGACGATTTGGCCATCCTACAAAGATAAAATACTTAAAATGCTTTCAAAATTATGGAAGTTTACTTTAATCTTCAGTCATACTACGTTTTCTATAATTTCTGATTCATTGTTGTTTAATAGAAATACAATGTGAGACACAAAGGTAATTTTAATTTTTTAATATTCATTTTCAAAAGTTTAAAAGAAACATAAAAAATATTCCAATAACATACTTTTATTAATCCAATATATTAAAAATATTTTAACATTTAATAAATATTCAAAAATTATCACTGAGACTTTTTGTATCATATTTGTCATGCTTGATCACTGAAATCTGGTGTGTATTTTACACGTTCAACATATGTCAATTCAGACTAGTCCATTTCACTTGCCAATAGCCACATGTGACTAGTGGGTACTATACTGGATAACTCTAGATGAGGCAGATCATTATGCATTACACAGACTATGAATAAGTTCGGCAAATTACAAGATACAGAAGGTGCCAATATTATCTCAAAAATAAACTGCACACAGTACGTCACCTTGTAGTAAGGTATACAGTTTTACTGAATATAAGTCAGCTTAGAAATCAACAAAGTATATTCAAGCACAAACCAACAAAACAAAAATTGCCTGACATTTGGTGCCACCCTTAGAATCATACCTTCAGCCATAACTTAATTTGTCCACAAAGACATAGAAGTTATGGAAAGAAAAGTTGTATTTGAAAATACTTCAAATTGTTCAAATATTAAAAGTTGTTTTTTAAAAGCCTATTTCAAAAGTAAGCAGGGTTTGGCAAAATTTTTTTGTAAAGGGCCATACATTAAATATTTTAGGGTTTTTTTGGCCATACAATCTCCATCACAACCAATCAAGTCTGCAGTAGGTGTGTGAAATAAGCCATTGACAATATGTAAACAAATACATGTGCCTGTGTTCATATGAAACTTTATTTAGGAAAAATAGATAATGGGACCATAGTTTATCACCTCTGGTTTAGACTACCTTCCTTGCAATTAAAAGAGCTCAAACTTGTTGCATATTTATTGGAATCAGCAGGAAAAAATAATCTTAGTCCAGATGTTCAGAAGATGTTATCAGGAACATATTTTCTCTCTACTTCTTGGCCATTTGCCTCTCCAGGTTGAATGCTATTATGACACATGATCTCAGAAGGTGAGAGAAAAACTCTCTGTCCTCTAGCAACTATATCAGTTCTTGAAAGGATATTGAGGCCTTGCTTAAGCCATTTTCCTATCCTTGGATCAATCAACATTCCAGGCCACTCACTGCTCAGCCCTGCTCACAGGAACACCTCTATAAAAGAAGGAGGGGCATTTGATTGCTAGACTAGCTAGATGAGAGAGAAGCAATTAACAAAAGGTAAAAACATCCACATAATTTATGAGAAAAAAGGAAAGTATAGGGCGGGGATAAATTACAGTGTTCACTATGGTGGTTTTGTGTACCTTCAACCTTACATTGAAGGCAATTGCTAAAGACAATATTGCTCAAAAGTCTAATATTTTGCAATGAAAGTCTTTAATAAATATACATATTATATTAATGATATATTAATGACAGTTGGAAGCACTCACCAATATCATCAAATCTCAGGACATTCTCATTACTGACCCTTAACTCCAGTGGAAACAAAGGAATACTAAGCGGAACCAAGACTTTTTCATCTAAAAGCATCAGGCACTCAAGTGAGATACAGGACAAACCCAGATTTTAGGTATAATAGCCTCCTGATAAGCAAAAGACAAATGTACAAAGTATAGCAACAGATACCCAGTGGTACATACTGGAAGAAAATCACCAGAGTGGAAATTTCCAACAGGTTGGTCAAGAAATAAGTCATATGGGGGGTGGAGCAAGATGACCGAATAGGAACAGCTCCAGTCTCCAACTCCCAGCGTGAGCGACACAGAAGACCAGTGATTTCTGCATTTTCAACTGAGGTACTGGGGTCATCTCACTAGGGAGTGCCGGACAATCGGTGCTGGTCAGCTGCTGCAGCCTGACCAGCGAGAGCTGAAGCAGGGCGAGGCATCACCTCACCTGGAAGCGCAAGGGGAAGGGAATCCCTTTTCCTAGCCAGGGGAACTGAGACACACAACACCTGGAAAATCGGGTAACTCCCACCCCAATACTGTGCTTTAAGCAAACAGGCACACCAGGAGAATATATCCCACACCTGGCCGGGAGGGTCCCACACCCACGGAGCCTCCCTCATTGTTAACACAGCAGTCTGCGGCGATCTATCCGCAAGTTGGCAGCGAGGCTGGGGGAGGGGCGCCCGCCATTGCTGAAGCTTAAGTAGGTAAAAAAAGCTGCTGGGAAGCTCGAACTGGGTGGAGCTCACAGCAGCTCAAGGAA
>NW_016804554.1:2158440-2194353 GCF_001698545.2 Rhinopithecus bieti | reverse complement strand
ATAAATGATGAATTGATGGGTGCTGACGAGTTGATGGGTGCAGCACACCAACATGGCATAAGTATACATATGTAACAAACCTGCACGTTATGCACATGTACCCTAGAACTTAAAGTATAATAAAAAAAAAATTAAAAAAAAAAAGAAAAAGAAATAAGTCATATGATCTAGATCAAGGGACTGTATCCTGAATCGAGTCACTGGCAATTGCAAGAATGGAATTCTAGCCTTACAGCATTTGGATTGCTATTCACGTTTCTAAAACATGGTTTCAGACAGCAGAGATAGAAAGAAGAATGAATATTGGGTTTCAGAATAAAAAGCACAATGGTGTCAAGTGCTGCTGAAGGTAATGCTAGCAATTAATACCTGGCTGTCATTCTGGGGTTCCTTTTTTCTCTTCCATCCAAGAGTGAATGACTGATTCTTCAATGAGGGAAGAAGACACAGAAGCTAAAACAAGGTAGAGTCTTAAGACTAGAGGATATTTTAAAGATTGTAAATAAAGTTTCTACTCTTGGAAATTGTTGCTTTTAATTTTAATGATAATTTAAGTTCTACAGGCAATAAATAGAAATTTGATAGTCTTTTGAAGCTTACCTGTAAAAGTAATATTTAATTGTTTTCCATGACATATTTCTAGGTTTTATCCTGATACATAATAGAAATGGAAATATTTTCTATGGTCCAAGGCTGAGAAAATAAAGCTTCAATATCACAGAAAATAGTTTCCGTTTCAACCATGTACTAACTAGGGCATCACCTGAATTGCTGTAATAAAGGGACCCCAAAATATAGTGGCTTAAGTATGACACGATGTGTTTTTTCTCTAACGTAATCCAAAGTAGGGTGGTCTGGTCACCAAGTTTCCGCAGGTTCCCAGGCTGTCGGGAGAGCTCAGCGAACGTCAACATTCATTTCCATCACTAAGTCCAAGGAAACTGCCAATTGTCACCTGTTTTCAGTCTGTGAGAAGCAGAAAAGATGAAAGAAATTAAGAACAAGCAGTTTCTCAATAAGGAAGTCGCAAGGAAGAAGCATCACACATCCTGTCCAGTTATATCTCATGGTGAGAACTTTGTCATAGGACCTTCCCTAGCTGGGTAGCTATGGAGAGTTTGAAGTGGGTTGGGGTTCTATTAAATAAGAAGAAAGACTGGATGTTGGAGCTTGATTAGCAGTATATGCTGCCAATTATTCATGCCTTTAGCATGCATTTAATAAGTAGTTAATGGGGGTCAATTACCACTCAAAACATTTAAAAATGATTTTAAAGAAATAGAATACAGCCCTTGCTCTTGAGAAACACATGGTATAGTGAAGATGTCCATGGAAACAATTTTAGCAAAGTAAATGTATTTTTTTTTTTTTTTGGAGTAGGTATATGAGGTTGTCTGAGCACGGAGGATAAAGCACTATTGTCCACATGGGAAACCCAAGAAAAGATTCCTTGTGGAAGTAGTGTGGTTGAACTGAATCTTTCAAAATGATTAAAAGTTTACTAGGTAAAGTAAGAAAGGGTGCTTTGGTCAGCAAAAGCTAAACAGAACACTGGCTTTGGGGAGCGGGATAGATCTATTTCAGTGTGTGTGTGCGTGTGTGTGCGCATGCACATGTGCGTGTGCCCACTCATGTACATGCGTGCACATGGATATGTGTTTGTGTTAAAGCAGAGAAGTCAAGTGGGGGGAATGATAAATGAGAGAATATGAGTCAAAAGGTATACAAGGACAAGATTATAAGATTATGAGTGGCCTTGTGAGGAATTTGGAGTGGATTATGAAGCCATTGCAGGATTTTAAGCAACAGAGTGATGTGGTTCATTGGCATTTCAGAAATTTCATTTTGGTTGAAGTTGTCTCTTACAAGGGCTGCGAGGGAAGAAATATTCTTCATTTTGATGTAATTCAACAAATATTTATTGAACACTGTCTTTGTGCCAGCCCTATTTCCTCCTTGTTACCCTAGAAAAAGCCCATTTTCAGTGAAATCAAAAGACAGAGGAATTAAATTTGTTGACTAAAGACATTACCCAGTGTGATAAATTCTCTCTTGGGACACCCTAGTCTTTAGAGGACAGAAAGGGTGGGAGAGAGTGGATCCTGAGTAAAATATAATCTTTCACTTATCCTGGTCTCCAGTTTCAACCCCATTGAGTTATCAGAGCAGACTCATCAGGTTCTCATGTAAACAAACAAAAACAAAACAAAATCTTCCAGCAAGTATACCCCTCTAGGTTTCAGACATGACCTGAATTCCAAGGGTAAGTAAACTTGAGAGGGAATCCATAAAACCATCATATCTTTTCAGGAAGTTGGTCTGTCACCCACGAGAGCAGTTCTGAATTTCATGACTGGATATCATTTTATTTATTGTGACTACAGAAGAAACGATAGTATCAGATGCCAGGAAATTACTACTCTCAGTTACTTAAGAAGAGAACCAGCTCCACGGTTTTGCATAATCTGTCACCACTCTTTATGGGTGAAAAGAACTTGAATTGGGAATTTTGTCACTGTATAATTAAATCTGTCTAGATATATTCCAAACTATTTATTTCCATCTTTTGTGTAAAATCTTTATTCTACTTTCTAATGACTTCAGTCAACTCATTAAGAACTATTACAGTATGGAAGATATTAACATACAAAAAAATGAAATAAACAATTCTGGAAATACCCTTCAGAATATTTATTTTCACCACCAGATGGCATTATTTAGTTTTTTAAGGTTAAAGAAAAACTAGCGTAATACCGTCAGCAATAGTTTAATATGAATGTACGATCTTGTCTCAAACAAACAAACAAAAATCATCAAAGAAATGAATTAATGTGTGTCCTTTGTTCCAGCGCCATCCATCTGTACATAATGTTGCTTCCTTTGAAATCAGTTGAAGATTAAATATGTATAAGGTACACACTAGGTGGCACTGAGATAGGAAAATAGGGCCACACGTGCCCATGTTTGGAAACAGATGGTTTGAAAATGAATAAAGGTAATTAATAATAACGATTTCTTGCCTGCATGAAGCAGCTGTCCTCCCCAGAACTCAAGAGCTTCTTTCATCACCTCATTTACCCTCCCAACACCTAGTCATGACATCAAGAATGGAATGGACGCATCTATTTGTTTTGTTTGGTTTTTGGAGTGTTTTTTTTTTTTTTTTTTTTTTAACCTCCATACAGTAATAACCCTTTCTTACACAACAGACTTACATTGTTAGATGGTTACAATCACAACATATGTAAATACCTTGCAGATTGTTCTAAATAATGAAACTAAAACTTCCATACCACAAATACATAGAATTGTTTGAGCTTGTGGGGAAGGAAGGTAGAATAACTTGGAAATATCGGTTATAGAAATTCAGACCCAAGAGTACTATTCTATGTGACAGATAGCTTTTTTAAATGTGGATTGAGATTGAGATGTGTTATTCATATAAGATTTGAACTAGAATACGAGATATCTGATTACTAAATTAGATAATATTTTGTTTGATTTTTCCCCACTGAACTATACTACTTCCTTTTCAGAATCCCAAGTCTTGTGAATATTAAGGGACCTACAACCTTGTTTTCTAAGAAACATTAGAACTTGAAATCATAATTGCTTACATGTTAATCTAAGGAGAGTTTTAATTTTTTAAACATCTATTTACTGATAAGTTGTTATCTGATAAGAGTATACCAGCTCGGGAAGTAATATTTTTTTTAAAGGTAAATTTAAATTGTCAGCACTTTAGAAGAAATTAACTTAAAACTTGTGTCCTATTATGTGCTAAAACAGTGTCTCAAAAAGTAGAAGCTACAAGTGTTAGGATGCTAACAGAAAAGAGTGGAGTAGGTCCAAAACTCCTTTTTAAAAAATGCTAGCTAGATCCTTTGATCTATAATCTTTTCTATTATCCAGTGGGCTGCTTCCAACTTTTCACTCCAGCCCCATTTTCTCCTTCTCTCAAACCTGCAAATGTCCCCAGCTGATGAGAACAGGCATCAATTACTGTGTAATTTTTTCTCCTTTATTGAATAGAGATCATAGGATGCCTCAAAGGGAATAAAAGCCTTCAGAACCAATGTCCAAGAGACACAGCCCTCTTCCCTTAGGCAAAGCCCTTGAAGTTATTACTAGTTCTGACAAACATTTAATCCATTATTTTGAAATGGTATTGTGATTTCTTTTTCTGATTCTGTAGATCCCTGCAAGAGAAGCAGTATTTTTCCATAAATCACATAAATTACTTCCCTTTAACTCTCTTCCCTTCAATAGTTGCCAATTCTGAATACACTTCTACAGCTTGTATGACATTATTGGGATGTGAATGACCTGCATCAAAGAAACCTGAAGAGACATTGGGATTTCTGGGTCATGAAATCAGCGCCAGTTTAACAAGTAACGTCAAAGAAACCCAAATCATCCCAAGGTCTGCATGAGATTTGGGCTAGTTCTTTGGCTAATTGCTGGTCTAATGAATCTTTGGAATGACCCAGCAGTCCAGAACACTTTTGTAAGCTCTTACTAGTTCTGAGAGTGTCATGTTTGAATCCACAGTCATTATTTACTTTATATATCTTGAATAGTTACAGGCCCTACTTCCCCCATACAATCCTAAGTCTTTACCCCAGTCAACACATGAAATTATTCATCATTCAAAAACCTTTTACTAATGTTATACTACATTGCAGACAATGTAGCCTATACATAAAACATAATAAAAAGAATAAAACAGATTCTCAAGCATTTAGATTCTAATGACTTTTGGGGGAATATCAGAGAGAATTGTCAGGCAAGAAAAGTGTCAAGTAACCTGGATATGAGAACAAGGGTTCTGTAGAGCTCCAATCTATTCCTTTTTAAAGTTGTTTAATTTTCAACTTCAAATTCAGAGCCAATAGACGCTAAAGGAAACCGTGTGTTGTCAGATGAGTTCAAATTCCATGATTTATACTTACTCTTGGGTGACTTGGGTAAGCTATTTTAATTCTCTCAGCTTTCCTTTTCTCATCAAGTGCATGAAGACAAACGATGACTACCTCGCCAGATGGCTAGGAGGATTAAATGAGATGGTATCTGGAAAACACTTAACAGTATGCTTGACCTTCTACCAAATGTCCACTAAGGACATTTTAGGGTTAGCGTTTATTGATCAGCATTTTTTGAGACCAGGATCTTTGCCAGGTAATTGTTCATCTACTAGCTCACTATTTCTACACATCAACTTGGAGGTAAACCTTATTATTCTCATACCAAAAGGAGATTCAGAAAGGAGGCTTGCATAATGTTACACAACTAGCAAGTTGTGGGGCTAGACTCAAAATCATGCCTTTTCATTTCAAGCTTAGGGTTTTTCCTTTATACATTTTCAAGGAATACAAGATTGTCTTGGAAAAGACATTCCCCAGAGGACTTTCACGGGTGCTCAGAGTTATTTAGTCCAGTTCTGCAACCCCACAGGTCAAGGCTGTGCTGCTGAAGCGTGCCCTTGTCAGGTTTATGTAGGGAAGATAGAATAAAGCCTCTTCCCTTGAGGTGAAGCAGAGAGCATTTATGCTTTTCCCCACAGAGCATATGTTGCCACAGTCTGCAGAATAAGAAAGAAAGAATTGAGTTGATTGTTCTTTGTGCGGTAATGAGATGGGTGGATTCCCAAATTTATTAGTACCCCAAATGTGATGGAGCGATTGGCATAGCCAGATACCTAGAAGTGTTTCTCTATGCCTGCTCTTTAGAACAAACCCTCAAAGGAGACAAAAGCTTCAGCATGAAAGGCATGAGAACAAGCAACAAATGCCAGAAGCCTATCAAAGGACTTGGAAACCCTGAAGATCAACTCTTAGCTCTGAACTAAGCTGTTCTCTGAACTAAAGCTGTTCTCTGAAATAAGGCCAGCATTCTACCTGAATTTGCCTTTAGAGATGAATCACATGATGAAAGGCAGATGTGTCCATGTATCATTAATGAACTCAGAATCTGGTACTTGTATTAGTAAATGTCTTGATTCAAAACAATATTGGAAGCAGAATGTCTAATAGGTAAATTATCAATTGGATTTATTTTAGCACTGTAACTTCACCATCCATCATTCATGTGCCAAGAGCTACCTGGTAACAGTTTTCATTCAACCACTTTAGTGGGTTGGAGAATACTAATTGCTCTATTTTGTTTTCACTTTTACTCAGCATCCTTTTTCCCAACTCTTATCTATCATTGATAAGATTTTTAATTTACTAGACAGAAAATTTGATTCTAAATTCAGTGTAACACTTTGCACATACATTAGCAATATATAATATTCTTTGGAACTCAGCAAATATTTAAATTTTACATGCCTAGATAGTTTGAAATCAATGTCCTTAAATATTAGCAATTAAATAATGAGATATTGTGCTGCTCTTCCGAATTTTAACTTTACTTTCAATTTTAAATAGAACTTTTGGCATTGCGGATTGGTGTGTGTATTTGTGTGTATATGTATATAGCAGGGTTCATAAAGCATTAGATCCCCCAATATTTCTAGAAAAGAGAATTACATCTTGAATATATATTTGTTTACTCCCAACTCATTGTTTCTCCAATGGTGTTCTCAACTACTCTTGACCCAGATTTTTTACCTCAGTTACCTCCCTTGAATACTCCCACATCACACAGTACATATTTCACTTCAACCCTTTTTTAAACTCAAAACTTGAACTGTCACAATTTTCCATTCCCAGTGCCATTTAGGAGTCATGGAGGAACACCTTCTCTTGGCTTCTCATTTCTAAAGGTTCCAATGCCTTCCAAAGGCGCAACTTTGGCATATCTCCATCATAAACATTTGTCAATTACCTTCATAATGACAACGCTACCTTCACCTGTAACTTCCAGAAACTTCTCCCACCTTTCTAGATAACGTGGTACTGAACACACATTTTTCTTCCCAACCTCCTTCATTTGTCATCATTCTAAGTAACAAAAAATGTATTTATGAATTATGAGCCACCTCAATATCATGCTATTCATGCCCCTCCTTTCATCAATGACACGAATCTACCTCTATCTCTGGACATTTACATTGCAAAGGGATCACATTATCTATCAGCACTACACTACAACCAAGATATCAAGTTCACTGCACTTTTTCTTGATCACAGCCTCTTTCTCCTCACAACTCACAGAACTCCTCCCTCTCGTGCTTTGCAGTCACTCAAACCTCTACACTTTACTCCACTCTTGATGCCCTTTTGGCTTTACTTGGTCCTTTCATCTACTGAATTTGTGGGTTAACTTTTGTAGAGATTCTCTCTCTTACTTAAACTATCCAACAATATGCTAAGATCCACAAAGAGCAGAAAAATGTGATATGTAATCCTTATTCATAAGTAGTTTACAACTTAAGACAGGAGTTAAGAAATTCATGTGTGGATATTTCTACTTATTTGTTTTTCAAAGTAATGACAGTAACTTTTGCCTTAATTTCCCTCGGCGTTAACACAGTCTTCTTTCCAGTCATCTGGCTTCTTAACTGTAAACTCCATCTTCACATTTGAAAATACTTATGCCTGAAGTATAGAGAACTAAAGAAAAATGACTTCAGTTTGCTCTCTTTTCTTATAGAGATTTTATAAAATGTTCTTGCGTCCACCTGGAAAGTACTTTTCCTTAATTATTTTGAATACTGTCTTTAAATTTTGTGGCAATTAAAATTAAGAACTGGTTAGCCACTTTTGATGGTTAATTTTGTGTGCGAACTAGTTTAGGTCATCGTGCCCAAATTTTTGGTCAAACACCAGTCTACATATTGATATGAAAATATATTTTAGGTATGATTAACATTTAAATTGGTGGACTTGGAGTAAAGTCGATCACTCTCCATAATGTGGGTTAGTCTCATCTAATCAGTTAAAGACCAAGAGAAAACACTGAGGTCTATCAAGGAAGGAGGAATTCTACCAGCAGACTGCCTTCAGACTGCAGCCACAACATCAGCTCTTCGCTGGATTTCTAGCCTGCCATCCCGCCATGCAGATTTTAGAATTGCCAACACCCATGATCATATGAGCCAATTACTCAAAATAAATCTCTTGAAATATTATGTGTGTGTGTGTATATATATCAAGATTATATATACATATCAAGATAATATACAGATATATCAAGATAATATATAGAAATATATATCTCAAGATGTTATAAATATATATCAAGATAATATATAGATACATAGATCTTATTTGTTCTAGAGAAACTTAACTAATACACCATGTTATATTGTGTGAGCAGCTTATGACAAAATAATGTTCTTTGATACAGAAATCTTTCTTGTAATGAAATCATCAAGAAATTCTGCTGCTTGTTTCACAAACCAAGCAGCATAATTCTCATTATTAAAATTCTGTTAAAACAGAAAAATCTAATTGCGGCATTAATAATCAAATATTAGGCAAAATTCAATGTGTTGGTTTCATTTAAATAAACCGAATTAACTGTCGATTCTCTTGGGTAATGGGATTATCAAGATAATTACAGAATTTCAAATATGGCAGAAAGTGACTTACAAATAGCACTCAAAAATTCATATCAATCTCTCACATATACATTAATTCACCAGTGAATTATAAATATCTATTTTTTTCAACAAATTTTGTAGTTTCTGTTTTGAGTTTATGAGGCAAAAAGCACCAGAGCACCATTAGCACATCAAGTAGAGATATTTTTCACTGCTTACTTAGTGCCAGTCACCTTCAGAATAAGGAAGACAAGGATTTGCTAGACTAAGGGAAAACATGGCTCTAACCCAATATGATTCACTTCTCAGGGTTGGAAGGACAAAGAAGACGTTGTGTCTTGGATGTCTTTTTGTTGTTGTTATTGTTATAGCACAAAGGAAAACTAATCATAGCCAATACTAAAAAAATATCATGCTAGTAAAATGAACTGTAATTGGAAACAGAACAGATCTCATAGAAGATAGAAGGGCAAGAAATCAAGCCACAATAAGAGGAGACCTGGGAGGAACTAAATGAGTTCAAGTCTGTAGTGCCTGATTATTTTCATAATGAGGTGTTTATGAAATTAACAGAGACCTTATGGGTCAAATAGCTGTTGTGTTTGAGAACATGAACAAGATTGGACAGGTTTAAGAAGATTCAAAAGAACCTTCAGCTTCTGCTTCAAAAAGGAAAATGCAGTAATAACCTAGAAAATCATAAAGTCAAAAACTTAGCTGGAAAGAAGAGTGAGAGGAAATCAAGGCAAAAATGATTGGCAAGACCCTTATAAAAATCAGGGCAATGGGCGATTATCTGCTTGTTTTCTTAAATAATAAACTTAAAATAATAATTTAATTAATGACAAGGTATTGGTCTTGGTATATTTGAGCAGAGATACAGATTTTAGTCTCTTAAAAATTTACTTAAGATTCTGCATGATATTCTCCATCAATATTACGGGAAAATAAGTTTCTGCAGGACAGCTATAGTATCTGCTAATTTATCAAACATAATTGGAAAATGAGGTCTACTCTCCCTTTCCACAGTGAAATTTTTAGAGGAGTTAGGAAAAGAGGTGTTGAAATGTCTATAGAGAGATATTATGACACAATTACATGTACAGAATTGCTATTCAAACACCTTAAGTTTAAATCCTCATTCTGTTTCTTACAAGGAATGCGATCATGAGCAATTTGCAAAATCTCCCCAAGATTCACTTTCCTTATCTGCAAAATGGGAATAATAATAGTATCAACTAATGAAAAATTAATGGGATTATACAAGTAGAAGATTTGGCAGAGTGACTGCTCAATTAATGATAGCACTAGGTAATTTAATATTAATCCACCTATTTCCCACTAAACTGTGAGTCCCTCAAGAGCAAAGATTACACATTGCTCTTCCATATGCCCACTGCATATAATAAGATGTCTAACAAACTACCGGCCTGGTATAAATTCAAGATTTCATATATAGTGCTCACATTTCATACTTAATAACTTGTATGAGGCAGATACTCCAAGTTAATAATAACAGGAAACAAGAACAGTGTGTACTGGACATGAGACAGTCTGGGAGAGGCAGGAAGAGAAAGTATGTGCCACAGGAGGCAGGAAGGGAAGGGATATGCCTGAATGGAGGGAAGAGCCGATCAGTTCTTCATTGATCAAGACAAGTAAGCATCATACATCAAGGCAGGTAGGTTAATAAAATGACAACAGAAACACGAATGCAGGCGTGAGTTTCATTCTCGACCCAAGTACCTTCTACCCCAGCCCATTTTATAATTCCTATTGAAATCATAGATATTTTCAAGATGAAACTGCTACCAACTGATAGACTGAAGCCCTATGGTTGTATGTGGATTTTATGACTAAGAAAGATATATACTAGCTGGGGCCGCATGTGTGATTTTACACTTAGAAGAACTGAAGGGAAAATCAGATAACCATCTAACAATTTCTTCAACAAATTCTGTGGAATGCTTGTTACGTACTAGGTGCTAAGGACACAAGTATACATGAAACTGCCTGCTTTCTATCTGTTTATTGGAAAACGCTAACAGGCAAATATGTAAACAAAAAAGTACAGCAATGTTAGAGAAGAGCCATTGAAACACATGCAAAACTCTGTCAGTGCACTGAGAATGAAAGTCTTAAAATGAACTTGACAGAGGAAGTACTGTCTGAGGGGGTCTGTGTCCAGGGCGTGTAGGCTACTCAAGACTAAAGGAATAGTATCAGCTACCGATCTGAGGCTACACAACACCAAGACTTGACACTGACTTGTGGCACCTCCATGCTGTGACCTGGCATTTACAATCATTACAGCTTTTAAGATAGCTATCTTACTCATGCTCACAGTTTTTTCACTTTCAGGTTTCAACTGTTAGGTAGTCGAGGTGGCTAGGAGTCTTCCCTTATTGTGTTATATGGGTTAATAAATGGTTGGAGTGCCTGAGGGAGCAGCTATCAGTTAAGTCATTAACGACTATATTATTCCATTTTCACACTGCTGATAAAGACATACCCAACATTGGGGAACTTACTAAAGAAAGAGGTTTCATTGGACTTATAGTTCCACGTGGCTGGGGAAGCCTCACAATCATGGCAGAAGGCAAGGAGGAGCAAGTCACATCTCATGTGGATGGCAGCAGGCAAAGAGAGGAGCTTGTGCATGGAAACTCTTGTGTTTTTGTTTGTTTGTTTTGAGATAGTGTCTCACTCTGTCGCCCAGCCTAAAGTGCAGTGGTGCGATCTCAGATCTCTGCAACCTCTGACACCCAGGTTCAAGCAATTCTCCTGCCTTGGCCTCCCGAGTAGCTGGAATTACAGGTGTCTGCCACCATGCCTGGTTAATTTTTATACTTTTAGTAGAGACAGGGTTTCACCATTTTGGCCAGGCTGTTCTTGAACTCCTGACCTTGTGATCCACCTGCCTCAGCTGGAAACTCCTGTTTTTAAGCCCATCAGATCTCATGAGACTCATTCACTAACACAAGAACAGCACAGGAAAGACCTTCCTCCATAATTCAATCACCTCCCACCGGGTTCCTCCCATGATACATGGGAGTTGTGGGAATTACAATTCAAGATGAGATTTGGGTGGGGACACAGAGCCAAATCATATCATTCTGCCCCTGGCTCCACCAAATCTCATGTCCTCACATTTCAAAACCAATCATGCTTTCCCAACAGTCCCTCAAAGTCTTAACTCATTTAAGCATTAACCCAAAAGTGCACAGTCCAAAGTCTCATCTGAGACAAGGCAAATTCCTTCTGCCTATGAGTCTGTAAAATCAAAAGCAAGCTAGTTACTTCGTAGATACAATGAGGGTACAGGTATTGGGTAAATGCAGCCATTCCATATGGGAGAAATTGGCCAAAAGAAAATGGTTACAGCGCCCATGCAAGTCCAAAATCCAGCAGGGCAGTCAAATTTTAAAGCTCCATAATTATTTCCTTTGACTTGAGGTCTCACATCCAAGTCACACTGATGCAAGAGATGGGTTCCCATGGTCTTGGGCAGCTCTGCCCCTGTGGCTTTTCAGGGTACAGCCTCTCTTTTGGCTGCTTTCATGGGATGGTGTTGAGTGTCTGTGGATTTCCCAGGTGAACGATGCAAGCTGTCAGTAGATCTACCGTTCTGGGGTCTGGAGGACAGTGGCCCTCTTCTCACAGCTCCATTAGACAGTGCCCCAGCAGGGACTCTGTGTGGGTGGTCTGACCCCACATTTCCCTTCTGCACTGCCTGAGCAGAGGTTCTCCATGAAGGCCCAGCTCTTGCACCAAACTTCTGCCTGGGCATCAAGGCATTTCCATTCATTTTCTGAAATCTAGGCGGAGGTTCCCAAAACCCAATTATTGACTTCTGTGCACTTGCTCAACACCATGTGGAAGCTGACAAGGCTTGGGGCTTGCACCCTCTGAAACCATGGCCTGAACTCTACATTGGCCCCTTTCAGTCACAGCTGGAGTGGCTAGGACACAGGGCACCAAGTCCCTAGGCTTCACACAGCACAGGGACCCTGGGCCTAGCCCATGAAACCATTTCCTCTTAGACCTCCAGGCCTGTGATGGGAGGGGATGCTGTGAAGACCTCTGGCAGGCCCTGGAGACATTATCCCCATTGTGTTGGGGATTAACATTTGACTCCTCGTTAAGTATGTGACTTTCTGCAGCAGGTTTGACTTTCTCCTCAGAAAATAGGTTTTTCTGTTTTACCACATTGTGAGGCTGCAAATTTTCTGAACTTTTATGCTCTGCTTTCCATGTAAAACCGAATGCCTTTAACAGCACCCAAGTCACATCTTGAATGCTTTGCTGCTTAGAAATTTCTTCCACCAGATACCCTAAATCATCTCAAGTAGAAACGTTCCACAAATCCCTAGTGCAGGAGCAAAATGCTGCAAGCCTCTTTGCTAAAACATAACAAGAGTAACCTTTGCTCCAGGTCCCAACAAGTACCTCATCTGCATCTGAGACCACCTAAGCCTGGACCTTATTGTCCATATCGCTATCAGGCTTTTGATGAAAGTCATTCAACAAATTTCTGGGAGGTTCCAAACTTTCCCATATTTTCTTGTCTTATTCTGATCCCTCCAAACTGTTCCAACCTCTGCCTGTTACCCAGTTCCAAAGTTGCTTCTACATTTTCTGGTACCTAATCATAAACATCCCACTCCTTGTACCAATTTACTGAATTAGTCTGTTTTCACACTGCTGTTAAAGACATACCCAAGACTGGGCAATATACTAAAGAAAGAAGTTTAATTGGACTTAGAGTTCCATATGGTTGGGGAAGCCTCACAATCATGACAGATGGCAAGGAGAGGCGAGTCACATTTTACATGGATGACAGTAGGCAAAGGGAGGAGCTTAAGCATGGAAACTCCTGTTTTAAAACCCATTAGATCTCATAAGCCTCATTCACTAACATGAGAACAGTGCAGGAAAGACCCGCCCCCATAATTCAATCACCTACCACTGGGTTACTCCCATGACAGGTGGGAATTGTGGGAGTTACATATCAAGATGAGATTTGAGTGGGGACATAGAACTATACCATATCAACAACCTTGGGAGAATATCCAGAAATAGTTCATTGTGACTGATACTATGATAAAAAATCCTTGCGTTTTTCTTTGATTTGAATATTGGGAAGCAATTATGCTTACAGAATCTATAGGTTAAAGAAAGTCCAGAGGACTGAATTTACAATCATGATGAAATCAGACTACTGATTAGAATAAACTTGACTAGATAAGTAAGGACAAATACTAGCAGACTTAGGCAGAAATTTCAAAATTAGGGAAAAGAATGTAGACTTAACTGTGTATTTAAAAAGATGGCAGAAAATATATTAGAGCAATAGTATATAATAATTGTCCTATATGCTATGAATTGTTAAAAGATTTCTTGAACTTGGCCAAAAAACGATCATATTACTGAAAGAACTTGAACTAGAGAGTAATTAGTGGAGTGCCATAAAAATGTGTCATAGCTCAATGCTCTTCAACTTCTCCTTATTTCCCATAAACTAGTCACTTCAAATGTCCAACTCCAACCATAATGGAAATACTAAGCACACTCTTTTCAATTACTTTTATAAGTTTGTAGACATTCTGTTCTGTTAATGCCTCAGTAATTGTTAGGAAAACACAATGTCCCACTTAAACTAGTGTTTCTCCATCCATCCGTGGCAATGGCCCAATTTTTATTTCTAATCCAGCAAAGATCAGTGTATTTATAAAATATTATAGAAAAGAATTTCTAGGTAAATAAAATTACATAATTAGACATATAAAACCACAGGTCCGAATTGTTTATTGTTACATTCAACAGACACAAATTATTCTGTCAAATTGCATATAAGAGTTTCTAAATACTTTCAACGTCTTTACTTATCTCATCATTGATCAGTAACAGTCATGAGTCAACACAGATCCAAGAATTGCACTTAGAGTAGCACTAACTTAGGTCCTGGTGTACACATATCTATAATGCGGAAAAAATGTCTGGGGGAAGAGGCAGAAAAATATATTGAAATGATGTTAAAAGCCCAGGACCAGAAGTCAGAAGCCTTGTGCTCCCTCCATACCAGTTCTTTCAGTAACTAAAACTCCCTAGTCCTATATTTTTTGGCCTGGGAAATTATGGATTCGTCTAAATGATTTTAGCAGTCCTGTCTAACTATTAAATGCCATGTTTCTATGAAATGAAGTCTTCTGAAGAAAAGAATCGGCTAGGTTTTTACCTTGAAGAAAATAAAGTAGTAAGAATTGTTAACTATGTTGTCCACTTTATTTGCATGAATGCAGTTCTTTCTCTTCTTCATGACCCACACAAAATCACATGTGGATATAGGCATAGTGATTTTGCCATCCGAATGTCCACCTTTAACCACCTACAAATAATTGGAAAGACTGCAGTAAACTTTAGACACATCTAAATCTTCTATTGACATCTCCCTAATAATTATAATTTTGGTGCTGGTGCCAGTTGTCATGTAAATGAAGTTTTATTATACTGAGAACCAGGATCACAAGTCCCACATCCATTAAGCTTAGAACAAAAGGGCATAGACTTCAATTTTACTGTCAGTTATTTATATACATAATGTTATTTTCTGTTTAAAGCAAGTGTTGCTCAGCTCTGGAATACTTTACCCGCAAAGGTTATGTACTTTCCTTTCTTGAAGATCATTAAAGAGAAGGCACTTTTTCCTTCCTGAAGTGGCCTGGTAATGACTAATGTAAAAGCAGAACAGTGAACAAAAGAGACTCTAGCACTGTGATTTGTTGTATTGTTATGTAAGCCTTGACTTAAGAAAATATTAGCTGATAATAAGATTTAGCTTAATTCGCCTGGAAATAAGGATATTTCTACTCTTCAGCTCCAGTGTCTTTATTTAAGACCCAGGTTAGCTTTTTCAAGTTCTCTGTTTGTACCAGCAAGTGTGTCCTGGAAGTTTCTCTCTTGTGCTCCACTTCCATCCTGACTTTAGAGTACTTCTTCTTTAGGTACATTCTATCAGAAATTAGTTTTAAAAATATAGACAAAGGCATGAGAACAGGTAACTTTTCTGGATCACTGAATATTCTGCCCAGTGGAGAAATTATTCCAGCCCGGCCTTTCTTAACAATGACACATCATGCCCATCAGGGTTCAGAGGTTAAAACCTGTCTACATATGCTGACTCCAAAAACTTCTGAAAAGATGAACTCTTATTTCTCAGCTACAAATAGAAAACTGGAAAATTTTTGCCCAAATCGTCCATCTTAACTAAATGGTCCATACTACCTAAAATATTCATCCTACCAAGTTCTAAACAGTAGAAGTAAAAAATTTGCCTTTGCTTGCACCAAATGAAAATGTTGTATGGGAAAAGTTCTATATAAGAATTGAAGAAATTCACTGAGCCCAACAAGTCAGTTAATTTCCTTTCAACACTCTATAGCCACATGGAATTAGAGTTTCCAATTACTGACTCTGTACTTGAGCACGTGGTGTATTGAGTTACTGCTATCTGACTTAGATGAAATTGTGTTCCAAAAGTTCATTCAATTCAATTCAACACTATGTGTCCTAGCACCTATTAAGAGCAATCCACTTGTGTGGAGTAGTGAGTCACTACACCCTAGAAATTCCAATCTAGATGAGGAGGAAGGCACACATACATAGATTACTCTCACAAAGGTCAAACTTTGATAACTGCCATGAAAGAGGCTCGAGACGCCTAAAGAGTCAAGGGAGAAATTGATTCAGTATGAGGGTTTTTTAGATGCTAGGGCCTCAAGAATGAGTAAAAATATTTTTAAAAATATAGTTTCTACTATAAAAGTAATACAACTTCACTGTGAAAAATAAAACAAAAAATAAAAGTCATATACAATCCCACCAGCTGACAATAATTACTTTGAACACTCATGCTAACATTTTTATCTGTACATATGTCAACACAAATATTCTTTAAAGAAAATTTAATAGTCATCAGTGTTCAGAGGTGTACTCTCTGGTAATCTGCCTTTCCCCTTAACAATACATAATGAACATTTTTCTATGTCATTAGCTATTCTTATGCAATAGTTATGGCTCATAAGTTTCATGTTTTCTTTTATTTCTTTTCTTGATTATGGCTGCTTAGAATTTGACCTTAAGAGGGTCGTGAGACCATGTTTTAGTTAAGTGAGAAGAAATCTATTTAGCATGTTTCCACAGGTTCAGGTTAACGATGCCATGCTACAAATACCAACTATTGACTGACTCACTTCTATATCTCTATTAATACCAGATATTATTCTATCAAATAATTGCAAATAAATTTTAACCAATTCTATGTTTTGGGGCATTTAGGTTGTTTTCTATCCCTGTTACACATAACTCTATGATGAATCTCCTTATGCATATATACTTGCTCATTTGTATAATTACATTGTAATTAGATTAGATTTATAGCCTAGTTGGCTATCAAATTCTAGATTGAAGATCTATGTATCTCTATGTACATTGAAAATATTCCATTGCATTCTGCAATCTATTAGTTTAAATTTTATTTCTCATTTTTTTATGGGGTAAAAAAAAAACTTTCTAGGATTGCTATGCTGAATTGGAATATATGCAAAATTCTAAACTTTTTTTTTAAAGTATTGCCAAATTATAGTGCCAAAAAATTATGCCCATTTAAAACCTTGCAATTGTACATGAATGCACTAATTTCCTTGTTTCTTTTCCTATATGAACACTATGTTTTCTTTTAAGTATCTGCTCACCAATTTGACCTGGAACATGATCAGTTTTATCAGTATTTTAAGCAGTTCACAACTGTAAGCAAGTGCAGGGAGTAAAAAAGGGTTCCAGGTGCCCCAGGCCCAGTGAGAAATCACAACAGTGAAAAGGACACTCTCTTAGGACTCCTGAAAGACATGGGGCACAAAAAAATTTCTGCTATATACTATTATTAATGTTTCATCTATTACATCAGAAGTTACAAACTTCTCTTAGAATATATTTAAATATCTCACTCTAGTTGTGGTCCTGTCCACTTGTCTTTCTAATTCTGTCAATTTTGGCTTTATATGAGGCTATACTGTGAACGAAAAACAGTTACGACTATTATATCTTTGTGATGGACTGTCCATTGTATTATTTTGTAGTATCATTGTCTCTATTCATACCTTTTGCTTTAAATTATAGTTTCTATAAATTGCTATACAACTTATTTATAAGTACTATAAAGCAGGAATTTAAAAAATTTAATCTAACCATCATTCTTTAACAGGTGAATTTAATCAATTTGTGCTATTACAATTTCAGATGTATGTGGACTTATTTCTAACATCTTTATTTTGTGTTTTCTGTTAACTACCTCTACTTGTTTCTTTTCTTTCTCATCTCTTGCCTTTGGTTGATTTGCTAAAGTATTCTATATTTTCTACTTAAATCTATGCTAGTTTTAAAATCTTAGATTTTCATCTTAACATGTATAATTAGCCATATATTGTTCTAACAAAGCTATTATTCCACATTCTGATCATCCTCCCAACATAGCAGTCTTTAACATCACCACACCCTATCATATTATTTTGTTTAAAATATTAGTATATAGAATTTTTTTAACAGCAGGTTTTTTAACTGTTGCATAATTAAATTTACCAATACATTATCAGTTTCTATGTTTGCTGTTGTTTCTTGCATCCTTTGCCTTCATTCATGTTTCATCTTGCAAAGTTAACTGGAATCTATGAATCATAAACTCTTTATGGCTTACAATGTCTAAAAATGTTTTACCTTTGCTGACATTATAAATTTATAGCTTAGTTGGCTATCAAATTCTAGGCTGAATATCTATGTATCTCTATGTACACTGAAAATATTCCATTGCATTCTGCAATCTATTAAATTTTATTTCTCATTTTATTATGGGGTAAATATCCAGTAGCTTTAAACAGTATTTTTTAAAATTTTGACACTTTGCAGTTTGACTATAGTTTTCTAGGCATGGGTGTATCATTATTTATTTTGTTACTCAGAGTTACTTTGATCTTAGGGCTCATTATTTTCTTCAGTTTGGGAAAATGTTTAGCAACAATCTCACTAAATATTGCTTCTTTGTAATTCCCTCAACTATTCTTTCTATTAATCCCCTCTCTTAACTGCTCTTTCATTTTATTTGTTTTGTGTGTGTGTGTGTGTGCTGCTTTCTGGGTCATTCCTTCCAATTTCTTATTTTTCTTATAGAGTTTATTCAGTCAATTGCAGCAGAGGATTGTATTTCCAAAGATAAACACAGCACTGTCTCCCATCACACGTGATTTTTTTTTTTTTTATATTCTAGTTCATTTTTTTTTTTTTTTTTTTTTTTTTAACTTTAAGTTCTAGAATAAGGTACATGTGCCATAACGTAGACAAGGTTTGTTATAATATGTATACTTATGCCATGTTGGTTGCTGACATCACTCGTCTAAGCACCAGTCATATTCACTCTTACTATATTCTTGTATAACTAATCCCAATGCAAGCACTCCTCCTCCCCCTTCCCCCATCCCCAAACTTCATGATGTTAGGCAGTGCGTTGAATGTCCATCCCGAGTCCAAGTGATCTCATTGTTCAGTTTCCCCTATGGAGTGAGAACATGCGAAAACGGTTTTTTGGTTTCTGTTCTTGTGATAGTTTGCTAGAATGATGGTTTCAGCTGCATCCATGTCACCTACAAAGGACGCAACTTAATCTATTTTTATGGCTTACATAGTATTCCATGGTGTATATGGTGCACATTTTCTTATCCAGGTCTGTACAGATGGATCATTTGGGTTGATTCCAAGTCTTTGCTATTGCACACGTGATTTTTGCAATGAAACTTTACCAATCCTGCCAGGGAGAGATTGAGTCTGTGTTCCTTCGCCATGAACCTAGGTCAGTGCTATACACAGCTGACCAATAGACTGTGGCAGAGTGACACTGTGCCCATGCTAGTTCTTCAAGAGGCCTTCCATTTTTTGCTTTCATATTCTCCTCAGTAAACCAGCTACCGTGTTTTAAAGAAGCATAAGCTACCCATCTCGGCCTCCCAAAGTGCTGGGATTACAGGCTTGAGCCACCGCGCCCGGTCACGAGGTCAGGAGATCAAGACCATCCTGGCTAACACGGTGAAACCCCGTGTCTACTAAAAACTACAAAAAATTAGCCGGGCGAGGTGGCGGTCGCTTGTAGTCCCAGCTACTCGGGAGGCTGAGGCAGGAGAATGGCGTGAACCCGGGAGGCGGAGCTTGCAGTGAGCTGAGATCCGGCCACTGCACTCCAGCCTGGGCAGCAGAGCGAGACTGCGTCTCAAAAAAAAAAAAAAAAGAAAAAAAACAGAAGCATAAGCTAGATTACTGAATGATGAAACACAAGGTAGAGAGAAAAAAGCAATGTGGTGAAAGCCTGAGACTTGTGAATGAAGGATTTCTAGGACCTTCAAGCACAGTCCAGGCACCGTCTGACCGCAGCTAAATAAGGCACCCCAGCCAATGTTCCTAATTGAGCACTCCCCCAAGGTACCAACCTAGAATCATGAGAAGACTTGCTTTAAGCCACTAAATTCTGGGGTAGTCTCTTAAACTGTAATGAATAACTGAAGTAATTGCATTGTTATTTCAATGACTATTTTTTTTTATTTCTAAGAAGTATAATCAATTATATCTAATATCTACCAGTTTCATTTTTGTCTGTGTTAATAAATAATTTGGTGTCTTTTAAAAGTGGAAACCATGCCTCACTCATCTGTTTGAACACCCAGAGCAGACTTATTTCAAATCTTTTTCATCTGGATTAATTTCTTGCTTTGACTCCTGATTTTCTTTGTGTCTCTTCTGACATTAGATTTCTTTATGACTTGGGCAGGAGCAGGGATTGAAATACATTGTGAGTAATAAGCTTTTCCTTTTCCTTTTTAAACCTCCTCTTCTATATCTCTCCCAGTCTACTGATTTTGCAGTTGCTCATGAGGAGATATAATTTATATTAGAGGAAAAATTAACCTATATACTACTCTATTCCATTTTAAGAGACTGATAAGACTGACACTAAGAAGTGAGCCAAAGGGATGGAAATCTACACGACTTAGAATAAGAGGATAATTAACATATGAGAATGGTCTTCCAGACAAAAAAACTCTCAGGTAAATGGGAGGAAGTTAGAATCCACAGATAAATTTTCCAGGCTTATTTGCCTGAATGCAAAACCTTTAGATTGACCCAAATCTTCAGAAAAGTCTACCACCATGAAAATGTCTTCTCTGTGTGATTCAGGGAAAGGGGGCCAAGTTCTATATCTTGATTTGTGTAGAGCAGAAGTAGGAGGACCATTTAGTTAAGGAGGTGAGATACAAATGAAATGAACTATTGAGAAAGTTAAAAACTTGTAACCAGAAAGGACCACAAGAATGTCAATCCTCAGGATTAAAAGTTATTTTAGAAGGACCTGGGGCTTCCCATGGAACAGGAGCTTGAACCAATTTTGTTGGAACCTCAAAGAAAAAATAATAGCCTTCCCTGAAATTTGAGTCACAGTTTAAGACTGTTTTCTGTCCTGGCAGAATAACAGAATCATCTGGGGCCTGTTAATAAAACTCCAAATACTCAAGCTGTACTTCAGAATAATTAATTCAGAACCTTTTGGGATAGCACCCAGGCATCATTAGTATTTCAACATTTCCCAGGTGATTCTAACATACAACCAAAGCTGAGAACCACTGGTTTAAGTCACAGAAGTATCTTTAAGGAAGTCTTCTAACTTTTGAACAAAGGGCACTGGAAGAGAAGTGAGTAAATCAGGTGTTCTAAGAGATGGAAGAAAAAAAACACTGAATCAAAGATATGGAGAAGATGTTTTAATTTTGCAATAAAATTGAGTGTATGAGAACATAGAGACCTTCAAATTTGACTAACATGAAGGCATCATTTTGCTGTGTAAAGTGATTTGAGAAAATAGTGGGGACAAAATTTGGACTACAAAGTTTTGAAATAGAAAAGAGGAAACAGAAGTAAATGTTGACTACTTTTTCAAGATATTCAAAAGGATGATGAGACCATGACATTGAAAAAGCACTGAAATAACTAGGAAGCACAGATACCAAAAGGAGGCTTTTATAAATCAAAACCAAATTTGAATAGTGGGAACATTCTGACTATTCCTGACAGCACACTTTTTTTATAGTCATAAGTGAGAGTTGGGCATCATGTTTATATAAGAATTAAAAACACTCCTTTGCTTTTCCCCACGGGAGGAAGAATAGAGAACACATATTAATTACAGCACAAAATAGATGTAGCTGTAATTTAATCAACTCAATTATTATTTATAGGTGTCAGTGGTTTACTCTTCTGTTTAATCTACCACCCATTTGTATAGGTTTCATAATGTAGAATTCCAGAGAGTAATAACTTATTGAATTCAAGTAAGCAATTTATACCGATGTGTGAATGATGTGAGTTTCTAGACCCCTTAGAGAGATTTGCCTTCTAAAATGTAGAAAGCATATTAATATAAATGAAATTCTATTTGACTATCTGAAAAAGAAATTTACAGCAGAAGACTTGCAGCAGAAGGCCTGCAGCCAAATCTGTGCTGCAGCTGGAAATGAGTTTTTCTTTGAAGTCAACTTCTGAAAACTGGCCCTAGTTATTTGCTGCTTCCACTTCTGAACCCCAGGTTACTTAAGAATGCCACTTCCCCTTTATTGGGTCTCAGAATGATTCTGTTCCCAAAAGAGATGATGAGAGGAAAGTAGGAGTGATAGTAGCTATTCTCATATGTGAATCAGTGAAACATACAATTAGATTCAGAATATCAATCAAGAAATTGTTCCAGGTGCTTTGCAAGAAAAATAAATTAAATAATATTATTTTTTAACTTTTATTTGAGGTTCAGGAGTACAAGTGCAGGTTTGTTGTACAGGTAAGCGCGTGTCATGGGAATTTGTTATACAGATCCAAGTTCTAAGCCCAGTACCCAATAGTTACCTTTTCTGTTCCTCTTCCTTCTCCCAGCCTCCACCCTCAAGCAGGCTCCAGTGTTTGTTGTTCCCCTGTTTGTGTCCACAAGTTCTCATCATTTAGCTCCCACTTATAAGTTAGATCATGCAGTATTTGGTTTTCTGTTCCTGCATTAGTTTGCTAAGGATAATGGCCTCTAGTTCCATCCATGTTCTTACAAATGACATGATCTTGTTTTTTTTACGGCTGCGTAGTATTCCATGGTGTATATGTACCACATTTTCTTTATTCAATCTGTCATTGATGAGCATTTAGGTTGATTCCATGTCTTTAATATTGTGAATAGTGCTGCAATGAACATTCTTGTGCGCATGTCTTTATGGTAGAATGATGGATATTCTTCTGGGCGTATACCCAGTAATGGGATTGCTGGATCAAATAGCAGTTCTGTTCTTAGCTCTTTGAGGAATCGCCACACTGTTTTCCATAATGGATCACTATTTTACACTCCCACCACCAGTGTGTAAGTGTTCCCTTTTCTCCACAACCTTGTCAGCATCTGTTATTTTTCGACTTTTTAGTAACAGCCATTTTGATTGCTATGAGATGGTATCTCGTTGTGGTTTTGATTTGCATTTCTCTAATGATCAACTATATTGAGGTTTTTTTCATATGTTTGTCAGCTGAATGAATGTCGTCTTTTAAAAAGTGTCTGCTCATGTCCTTTGCCCACTTTTTAGTGGGGTTGTGGTTTTTTCTTGTAAATTTGTTTAAGTTCCTTATAAATACTGTGTATTAGACTTTTGTCAGCTGTGTAGTTTGCAAAAATTTTCTCCCATTCTGTAGGTCGTGTGTTTACTCTGTTGATGGTCTCTTTTGCTATGCAAAAGTTCTTACATTTAATTAGATCTCATTTACCAATTTTTGCTTTTGTTCCAATTGCTTTTTGTGTCTTCATCGTGAAATCTTTGTTCATTCTTATATCCACAATTATGATATTGCCTAGGTTACCTTCCAGGGTTTTTATAGTTTCGGGTTTTACATTTAAGTCTTTAATCCACCTTGAGTTGATTTTTTTTATATAATGTAAGGAAGAAGTCCAGTTTCAATCTTCTGCATATGGCTAGCCAGTTATCCCAGAACTATTTATTGAATAGGGATTCTTTTCCCTGTTGCTTTTTTTGTCAGCTCTGTCGAAGATCAGTTGGCTGTAGGTGTGCAGCCTTATTTCTAGCCTCTCTATTCTGTTCCATTGTTCTATGTCTGTTTTTGTACCAGTATCATGCTGTTTTAGTTACTGTAACCATGTAGCATAAAGTCAGATACATGATGTCTCCAGTTTTGTTCATTTTGCTTAGGATTGCCTTGGCGATTCAGGCTCCTTTTTAGCTTCATATGAATTTTTAAATAGTTTTTTTCTAGTTCTGTGAAGAATGTCATTGGTAGTTTGATAAGAATAACATTGAATCTGTAAATTGCTTTGAGCAGTATGGCCATTTTAATGATATTGATTCTTCCTATCCATGAGTATGGAATGTTTTTCCACTTTTTTGTGTCACCTCTAATTTCTTTCATCACTGTTTCACAACCCTCATTGTAGAGATCTTTCACCTCCCTGATTAGCTGTATTCCTAGGTATTTTATTCCTTTTTGTAGCAATTGTGAATGAAATTGCATTCCTGATTTGGCCCTCAGCTTGGCTGTTGTTGATGTACAAAAAATACTAGTGATTTTCATACATTGATTTTATATCCTGAAACTTGCTGCAGTTGTTTATCAGCTGAAGGAGCTTTTGGGCCACAACTATGGGGTTTTCTAGATATAGAATCATGTTGTCTGCAAATAGGGATAATTGGACTTCTTCTCTTCCTATTTGGATGCCCTTTACTTCTTTCTCTTGTCTGATTGTCCCAGAAAGAACTTCCAATACTATGTTGAATAGGAGTGGTAAGAGAGAGCATCCTTGTCTTGTGCCAGTTTTCAAGGGGAATCCTTTCAGCTTTTTCCCACAAAATAATATTCTTACAAATCATACGACATGCTTGTATATTATTATTTTCTTATCTCCAAACCACCCTTCAGAACAATCTCTGCCATCCAGACCACTTGGATCCTGCCTACGCAGAGACTTTTCTGCTTTCCTCTTGAATGCACATGTCTTTCTGGATAAAAGGAAAAAAGGTAACATTGGATTTTCAGTTTCTCACTGTACTTTCATTTTTCTCCATAAAACTCTAGAGCCTTTGGAGAGAACAACTATTTCCACATATCCTGGAGAAAGGACACTCAGGATTTTCCAGAGGAAGTACTGAGATGTGCTCAGTGAATAGCTGCAGCAAGCCTTTGTCTAGGGGTTATGAGATTTCCTGGTCTACGAAGTTACGTGTGAACCGTGAACAATCTCTCAGGATAGAAGTGTGCCAGAGATCTTTCAGTTACATAATTAATTAAGGGATCTTACTTGAAGATCAATTATCAAAAGTAAAGTAATTTGAGATTTGATGGGGCCACTCTTGAATAAAATTTAAATAGAGTTTCAGAATAGAACTAATTCCACAATACCAGAGATCATGTTTTCATGATGCCAATGTGTCTCTAGACTCTAGAATGGCCTCTGTTTCTGATATTTACACTACTTTGCTCTCTTCGTTTCTTTTGTTATGATTCATCATTTATTGAATACTTTTCATATGCGGGGTACTTATACATAACTTGTCTTATTTAATCTCCACACATAATATCATAAGTGAATATTTATGTCCCTGTCTACAGATGAGTAAATAGAAGCTCATATGTATTAAGTGGTTTACTAAAGGTCACAGAGCAAACTAGTAACGAAGCTAAAATTTTGGTATCAGATTTATTTGGCTCTTATATTCACCTTTCATTATATAAATTATATTAATTCTGTATATGTTTAAAGGAGCTTCATAACTACATAAGATGGGACATTTTAAATCCTCTGTTCCAGTAGAATTTCAATTCAGTGCTACACAAAGCAGTGAGCTTACTGGATAGGTTAAAGGAAAGCTGAAGTAAGTTACTGGTAAAATAGAGTTGCATAGAGAATAAGCAACATTGTTTCTTAGCCATAAAGGTGTCCTTCTGGAGAGATAGAGCATGCCATTATTCTGGCTTGAGATTAACAGGTCAACCCAGGTGCAGTGACTCACTCTTATAATCCCAGCACTTTGAGAGGCTGAGGCAGGTGGATTATCTGAGTTCAGGAGTTCGAGACCAGCCTTGCCAACAGGGAGAAACCCCATCTCTACTAAAAATACAAAATTAGCCGGGTGTGGTGGCACATGCCTGTAATGCCAGCTACTCGGGAGGCTGAGGCAAGAACAATGCTTGAACCTGTGAGGCGGAGGTTGCGGTGAGCCAAGATCTCACCATTGCACTTCAGTCTGGGCAACAAGAGCAAAACTCCATCTCTAAATAAATAAATATACAAAAAATTAGCCTGGCGTGGTGGCAGGTGCCTGTAATCCCAGCTATTCGGGAGGCCGAGACAGGAGAATCACTTGAACCCAGGAAGTGGAGGTTGCAGTGAGCCGAGATCCTGCCCTGCATTCCAGCCTGGGCAACAAGAGCGAAATTCCATCTCAAAAATACAAAGCAAAACAAAACGAAACACAGAGTAACAAGTCATACATAACACCCTAGCTTTGATTTAAGGAATAATTTTAGGAGTGTTAGGCTGAATTTATGTGGTTGACATGGAGGCTCAACATAATAAGATTGATTTTACTGGCTGACATCAGAAATGGGGGAAAAAATTCTGTTATTTTCATCTTGCGATCCTTGGGAGAAAGTGGTAGCAGTTTAAGATTTTGAAATGGTTGTGAGATGAGGAAAATAATAAATTGGAAAACTTAGTAGAGTAAGTGGATTTGTGACCAAAAAAAATCCTCATTTTGCACAAATTATTAATGAATTCTATTTGTGTGGTTAGCACTGCCAGGTGCTGTGTTAGGTGGACAAGCACAATACTTCCTCTCCAAGAGCTTATACTACGATTAGGAAGCAAGGCATAAATACAACAAGATATAGTTTAGTGTCAAAATAAATCTATAAAATTCAGAGAAGAAATAAAGAAATGAGGAGTAGAGTGCTCATTCAGTCAACTAATGTGTTTATTAAATACCTCCTATGAGCCAAGCAATATAAGATAATTAACTCTAGGGCTAACCAGTAGAGGCGTTTTACACGTGAGAAGTTTGAGATCAACTTGAAAAGACTAAATATTTAGTTAGGCCAGTAAAAAAATTAAAAAAAAAAAAAAGTGTGGTGGGGGGCGGGCGCTGTGGCTCACACCTGTAATCCCAGCACTTTGGGAGGCCGAGATGGGCGGATCACGAGGTCAGGAGATCGAGACCATCCTGGTTAACATGGTGAAACTCTGTCTCTACTAAAAATACAAAAAATTAGCCAGGTGTGGTGGTGGGCGCCTGTAGTCTCAGCTACTCGGGAGGCTGAGGCAGGAGAATGGCGTGAACCTGGGAGGCGGAGCTTGCAGTGAGCTTAGATCACGCCACTGCACTCCAGCCTGGGCAACACAGCAAGACTCCATCTCAAAAAAAAAAAAAAAAGGTTTGGGGGGGCAAGTGACTTTCTAAATGAGTAAAGATTTTAAAAGTAGCAAACTTATTACAGCTTTAAGCACTTTACATATATGAACTCATTTAATCATGAGAAGAATTCAATGAAATAGGTACAATTAGCATTCCCGTTTTACAGATGAGGACCCTAAGCTCAAAAAGATTAAGCAATTTACTTCCTAAGACACATAAGTAAAAAGTGCTATAGCCAGCATTCAAATGCATAGAATAAAAGCTTTCATTGCTTTTATTTACAGCCTCTTAGATTCCGTGTTAGGAAGGACCTGGCTGTACAAAGAACACAATGTTAGCATGCCTTAGTAGGTTTATCACCAGAAGTCTGGATAGCATTGAGCATTAGAGCTTGGTAGTTCTGATTAATTTTTAAGGTAGTGGTCCTCAAACTTCATGGTACAGCAGATCACCTGGAGGACTTCTTAAAACACTGGTAGTTGAACTCCATCGCAGACTTTTCAATTAATTAGGTGTGGCCTGGGTCCCAAAATTTGCATTTCCACGAAGTCCCCAGTGGTGCTGATGTTGCTGGCCTGAAGATCACACTTTGAGAATCACTAATTAAGAAAACAAGTTCCCAACCTTCCTCACAAATCTTATTCCTGGGGGCCTTTCGTCACTGAGCATAGAGGATCTGTATCAGACCTCTCTATTTCCACATCCCAGAAACGTCAAACAACATACCTAGAATTGAAATCACTGTCTTCTCACTGAAAATATGCTCTTGTGTTTTTGCCCTCTTAAGCGATGGCACAAGTTAACTTCATACTTTTGAAGTATCCTTGACCTTCCTATCTACCAATATCATCAGGTTGATTTTCCTCTTAAATACTTCTTTCAACAAACATTTATTAACCACTGCCATGAGCTTCATAAATATTTCAGGATGGATTTAGACCCAAAGATACTGAATACTTCCAAATATCACGACCAGATAGCCTCCCTCACTGTAGTAAGAGAGAACACCCCCTTGACAGTCTTAGCAACGTTGTACAAAACAAGGTATTTATAGGATTTGGAGGTCTAACTCAGGTAGTGTAAAAGGGCCCTTCAAAGTAGAAAATGGATTGAAATGCAGCAGGGGTCAGGACATAATAGCTTCATCTTGCTCATCGGAGCAAGATGAGGGTTTTAATGAATAAATTGCTGTTTGATAAGTGAGCTATTTGCCTTGTCAAGCAGAGTGTTATCTCAGATAAATTGCTTTGCAGGAATCACCTGATGCAAAAAGTGCAAACTATTTATTGGTTACCATCTTATCTTTCTTGGACAAATGTTTCATGGAAAAAAATACTAACTCATGTTGACACAGATGGTCTCTGTTCTTAGTCCTGATAGCTATGTCATGTTGATGTAAGTGACTGCAGTTCTCAAAGACTCTGTGCCCTAGATTTAAGGAACTTACATTCCTGTGAGCAGGCCAACAGGGTTCCAAAAAAACTCTTCCTTGAATTAAAATTAACTTATTTGTAAGGTAGAAAGTGTCCACAAAAGAAGAAATATCTGAATCTTCTCATGGAAGTCTTCACAGTGGAGGTAGCACAGACTTTGAATAAATCGGGAATGAGGGCATTACAGTATGCAGAGGAAGAGGAATACAGAAAAGCCCCAGAGACATGGGATATCATGGCATCATCTCTTCTCTACCCGCACGCATAAGCTTTGGGGTCAGACCCTCCTTTTTTTCCTAATTATTTTTAAAGTCTCTGAACTGATTCTCCTGTCCCTAGTCTTGTACATGGACATCCCAATTCACCCTGTGCTCTACAGCTAGCGATACATCTATCTGTAACCCCAGCACCTTCTCTTAAGCCCATGGAGGGAACTATATGTAGTGTTCCTCTGGGGAGGGGAAAAGATAGTGAAGGAAACATTCTGCCTCCTTCTCTGGCTGGGTGAGGTCCCATTTGCTGCCCAATCTCTCATTATAAAAGTGTACATGGCCGGGCGCTGTGGCTCACACCTGTAATCCCAGCACTTTGGGAGGCCAAGACGGGCGGATCACGAGGTCAGGAGATCGAGACCATCCTGGCTAACACGGTGAAACCCCGTCTCTACTAAAAAATACAAAAAACTATCCAGGTGAGGTGGCGGGCGCCTGTAGTCTCAGCTACACGGGAGGCTGAGGCTGGAGAACGGCGTACACCCGGGAGGCGGAGCTTGCAGTGAGCTGAGATCCAGCCACTGCACTCCAGCCCGGGCGACAGAGCAAGACTCCATCTCAAAAAAAAAAAAAAAAAAAAAGGGTACATGACTGCTTTTCCGGGATGGGAGGGGGGTTTTTCCCTTTTCTGACTAATGAACTCAAATGTATGGGACTCCAAAGAAGACCCAAACAGGTCTTTACTTAACGTTTCAGATGATAAAACACAGATTGTATAGAGTGGTGGCGTGAGGTTAGAATAGACTACAGGTGGCTTTGCATCACTTATTTTACCTAACCCTCACTCTTGTAAATGATCACTAAGGTTTCACTTCGTAGACTCCCAGCACGTTTACACATGGATTTCCCTCCAGTGGCAGGGTCACCCCATAGACTCCTTCTTCATTCTCCCCGGTGCTATTCTCTTCTTTCATCCCCAGTGCTTGGAGATTTTAATTCCTTTTCCTCTTCTCTTCTTGGATAGTAGATCTTCTCCCAGCAATTATCAGACCTTTGGCCTCTTTTGGGATCTTGAAAAACTTTATGGTCTCCCACTTGTATGCTGAGGCTTGCTGAGTTAAGGTGTGAATCAGTCACAGCTATTCTCTTCCCATCTGCTTCCAGTGCTGATTAAGGGGAGACAGAGAATTTCCAGTTCTGAGAAGAGGAGAGAAAGAATATTGGGGCTGATTGTCCACTTTGTACTGCAGCTTAATTTTATTTTCTGTTTTTCTTTAGTGATACCTTTTTTTAAAAATTCAGATATCTTCTCCAGCAAGAGTTAATTTCCAACCAATAATAGTTACTGTATCTATATATGAAATTCCCATCACCTCTTCTAGAGGAAGGTTTAACTTTATTTTGCCTTTGCTCTTTTAAAGTATCTTTCTCTAACCAACATGAATCATATTATGTACCCGTCTTCCATTAACTTAGCTTTGGGCGGTGTCATATTCAATTACCCCTTCTCAACTCCTGGCCTCCTCCTCCTCAACTACAGTGAAAAAACACAAGGAGAGTCCTATGACATAGCTCACCACATAACCAATCTACTTAAAACCCTCCAAGTTTTCTCACTGCCCATGAAGACAGCACATGCTCCTGTGAAGAGGCAGACACTACTTATCTCCAATCAATAGCTGCCATGAGAAAATGCAGACTAATTATGGCAAATTTTCAAGAGAAGCCAAAAATCACAGAGTTTAAAGGCAATATCCCATTTTTAAACCTTGGATAAAATAAATGAAAATAAAGCAAAGCTGAAACAAAACAACTCATCACAAAAAAAGTATATATTCACTCTCTGTCCTAAAAGATCAAATTCAAACTTCTGGTCAGGGCAAAGCCTCCTAATAAACTGGCCCCTGCCTCTTCTCCAGCCTCATCTCTCATTACTTTTCATTAACTAATGAATGCAACAGCAATATTAAACTGTTACCAGGTTTTAGAGCTCCTGCCTCCTCTGCCTTTGAAAATGTCTTCTTTGCCTGGAGTCTTTTTATAAATATTAACTACCTAGCAAATTTCTATTCCTGTATCAATACCCTTTGGACACATAATCTCCTCTTACAAGTCTTCCTGGATCAACTTCCCAAAATCATTCTCGATGGCATATTACTTCTGTACCCAATACATATTTTTATTGTTGTTGTTAGCTTCTATTTATTGAATGCCTATTTTGTGCCAAAAATGATCAAACAAAGGTAGGGAAGAATAAAGTAGCTTATGTAAAAACACAGAGTTAGAGCAAGAGCAAGAGCTCAGAGCTCTAACTCTTAATTAAGTAATTAAGTCCTGTCTGTCTCCAAAGTCTACTATGCATCATCCACTACCACATTCTACTGCCTATTTTTTACATGTATTATTGTTTAGATCAATTCTCTCATCCCTTCACTGAGATTAAGTGACAAGCATAATGTTTTATTCATCATTTTATCATTAGTACCTAGGATATAATATGCATTCAATAAATGTTTGTTGAACTGAGCAGAACTGTTTTAAATGCAGATCATATCAGTTTTAGTATTACTCTTTTATTGATTAATCCTTGATATTTATCTAAATTTAACTTCTTTATTTTGAATCATTGAAAAGAGGCTCAATGTGATGTTTTGAAAAGTTATTACCTTACAAAAAGTAGAATTTTAATTATTTTAATAACAATACCCTTAATTCAAGTAACCATTTTCTGGGCATTGTTTAAGAAGCAGAATATTAGCTTGTCAGTACCCAAATTTCAAATATTGATTTAGCATAAAAAGGCCAAATTTGGAGAATGAATTTTAACTATTGATTTCAGGCGAACATACTTAAGCTCTAGCTGGCATGTCCTCTGTATCCTGAAGAATTTTTACAGAGTGGATCAAACTGTAATTGTGTCTTCCTGGATAAGGTGTTGATGACTCATGCGTGTCTTATATATGGCAAGATGATCTGGCTTACCCACTGTTGATAAGGCATATAGACATCTTTCCAGCAAGGAGGAGCCATTCATGCTCAACCTTTTAACTGTCTCCCCAAGTTGCTCACAAGAGCAAAATACAGAGGCTAAGGAAAAGAGAGAAACTGACTTGACAAAAACCTTCAGCAAATGGGATCTATGAACATAATCTTACCTCATCAGGCTCAAATTCAGTATTTAATTACCTTTTCCCTTCCCCAGCATCTACAAGGAATCTAACATATTCTCATGTGTAAGGCTAGAACTCTCAGTGTGGGAGGAAAGAGGAATTGGGAGAAAGGGAGAATCTTACCCAACAGGCCATTCAGAATATCAGGAGGATATATGGAGTTTCTCACCATGTGATTCTGATCAAGCAACCTCGTGATGGGCTGAATCCCAGCTTCCTTTTTGGACTGTTCCTGTCACAGGGAGAGGATTTATTCTAGCAGAGGATTTGGGTACAGAGTACCCATTGAGACATTCATTCTGAGATTGAATTGATATGGATGTGGATAGATTACTTCTAGGAGATTTAGTTTGATATATGATGACAGTAACTGTCCTGAGATGCTAAAAATACTTCAGCCCTAACACTTTGTAAAAAGAGGTAAAGGTAATTATTCCAATTCAAAAATAATGCCCTTTATTTCTTTCTCTTGCCTGATTGCCCTGGCCAGAACTTCCAATGCTATGATGAACAGGAGGGGTGAGAGAGAGCATCCTTGTCTTGTGCTGGTTTCCCAGGGGAATGTTTCCAGCTTTTGCCCATTCATAATGACGTTGGCTGTGAGTTTATTACATGTGGTTCTAATTATTTTGAGTCATGTTCCTCCAATACCTAGTTTATTGAGAGTTTTTAACATGAAGGGATACCGAATTTTATGAAAAGCCATTTCTGCATCTATTGAAATAACCATGTGGTTTTTGTCTTTAGTTCTGTTTATGTGATGAATCATATTTATTGATTTGCATATGTTGAACCAATCTTGCATCCCAGGGATGAAGCCTACTTGATCATGATGGATAAGATTTTTGACGTGCTGCTGGATTTAGTTTGCCAGTACATAGTTAAAGATTTTTGCATCAATGTTCATCAAAGGTATTGGCTTGAAGTTTTCTTTTTTTGTTGTATCTGTGCCAGGTTTTAATATTAGGATGATACTGGCCTCATAGAATGAGTTGGAGAGGAGTCCTTCCTCCTCAATTTTTTGAAATAGTGTCTGTAGGAATGGTACCAGCTCTTTTTTGTACATCTGCTCAAATTCAGCTGTGAATCTGTCTGATCCTGGGCTTTTTTCGGTTGGCAGTCTATTTATTACTGCCTCAATTTCGGCACTTGTTATTGGTCTGTTCAGGGATTCAATTTCTTTTTTTTTTTTTTTCTTTTTTATTATACTTTACGTTCAGGGGCACATGTACAGAACATACAGATTAGTTACGTAGGTATACACGTGCCATGGTGGTTTGCTACAGGGATTCAATTTCTTCCTGGTTTAGTCTTGAAAGGGTGTGTGTGTCAGGAATCTACCCATTTCTAGTAGATTTTCTCCTTTATGTACATAGAGGTGTTTGTAATATTCTCTGACTGTTATTTGTATTTCTGTGGGGTCAGTTGTGATATCTTCCTTGTTATTTCTGATTGTGTTTATATGAATCTTCTCTCTTTTCTTCTTTATTAATCTATCTAGCAATCTATTTTATTAATTTTTTCAAATAACCAGCTCCTGGATTCATTGATCTTTTGAATGATTTTTTTATGACTCAGTCTCCCTCAGTTCAACTCTGATTTGGGGTATTTCTTGTCTTCTGCTACATTTGGACTTCATTTGTTCTTGATTCTCCAGTTCTTTTAATTGTGACATTACGTTGCTAACTTGAGATCTTTCTAACTTTTTGATGTGGGCCTTTAGTGCTATAAATTTCCCTCTTAACACTGTCTTAGCTATATTCCAGAGATTCTGGTATGTTGTATCTTTGTCCTCAATAGCTTCAAAGAACTTCTTGATTTCTACCTTAATTTTCTTATTTATGCAAAAGTCATTCAGGAGCAGGTTATTCAATTTCCATGTAATTGTATGGTGTTGAGTGAATGTCTTAGTCTTGAGTTCTAATTTGATTACACTGTGGTCTGAGAGACTGTTTATTATTATTTCAGTTATTTTGCATTTGCTGAGGAGTCTTTTACTTCTCATTATGTGATCAATTTTAGAATAAGAGCCTGTGGCAATGAGCTATTGATATGTTTTGGCTGTGTCCCCACGCAAATCTCATCTTGAATTGTAGTTGTGATAATACCCATGTGTCATGGGAGGAACCTCGTGGGAGGTAATTGAATCATGGGGGTGGTTATCCTCATGCTGTTCTCATGACTGTGACTGAGTTCTCACAACATCGGATGGTTTTATAAGGAGTTTCCCCACTTCACTCACTCTTGTTCCTGCTGGCATGTGAAGAAGGATGTGTTTGCTTCCCCTTCTGCCATGATTGTAAGTTTTATGAGGCCCCCCGCAAGCCCTATAGGCCTGTGAGTAAATTGAACCTCTTTCCTTTGTAAATTACTGAGTCTCAGGCAGTTCTTTATACCAGCATGAGAATGGACTAATACAGAAGTACTTTCTGTTGTTTTGGGGTGGAGAGTTTTGTGAATGTCTATCAGGTCCATTTGATCCAGAGCTGAGTTCAGGTCCTGAGTATCTTTGTTAATTTTCTGTCTTGACTATCTCTCAGCGGGGTGATAAAGTCTCCCACTATTATTGTGTAGGAGTCTAAGTCTCTTTGAAAGTCTCTAAGAACTTGCTTTTTGAATCTAGGTACTCCTGTGTTGGGTGTATATATATTTCGGATAGGGTAGGTCTTCTTATTGAATTGAACCCTTTACAATTGTGTAATGCCCTCCTTTGTTTTTTTGATCTTTGTTGGTTTAAAGTCTGTTTTGTCAGAAACTAGGATTGCAATCCCTGCTTTTTTCCATTTTCCATTTGCTTGGTAGATCTTCCTCCATCTCCTTATTTTGAATCTATATGTGTCTTTGCATGTGAGATGGGTCTCTTGAAGACAGTGTAGCAATGGGTCTTGGTTCTTTATCCAGCTTGCCACTCTGTGTCTTTTAATTGAGGCATTTAGCCGATTTACATTTAAGGTTAGTATTGATATTTGTAGATTTGATCATACCAACATGATGTTAGTTGGTTATTTTGCAGACTTGTTTATGTGGTTGTTTTATAGTGTCACTGGTTTGTGTACTTAAGTGTGTTTTTGTAGTGGCTGGTAATGGTCTTTTCTTTCCATATTTAATGCTTCCTTCAGGAGGTCTTGTAAGGCTCGTCTGGTGGTCATGAGTTCCCTCAGCATTTGCTTGTCTGAAAAGGATCCAGAAAAATGGGATACATTGGAGGTGTTTTAAGTATAACTATTCTCTTAAAACATCACAGCCAAATGACTTCCTTCCTTTCCTTTATTTATATGGTCCACATAAGGTAAGAGTTTGTCCCCCAGCTCAGCCATTTAATCACCCATATTGGTGAGAAGAACATATCACTCAGCCTTTTATCTTCTTATGCCTTTTTGGGAGTTCACGAAATTTGCTAAGTTTGAGAAACTACTTTAAAGGCGTCTCTCCTCACTATTACTTACTCCTGGAGCTATTCATCTAGTATCTTTTTAGTACAGGAGCAGAGGAGCTAGAGACCCTGATAATACAATTATTTCACATCCCCTTATTCTCCTTCCCAATCATACAAGTGCTGCTAAGGTCCTTGATGTGACGGGTCAAACACTACCAGGGTTTGCTGCTGAGTCTAGCCTACCCTGACAGATCATTTCTTTGAACAAAGGAATATTTCTCCCAAGAGCACAATATAATCCCTAAAGATTATATGACAGCTAAGAAGGCTTTGCCCGTTCAGAGCACAGAGAAAAACAAAACAAAAATTATCTCTGGGATAGGAGCTAAGGAAATGGGTTTTGTCACATCACACACAAATAATATTGATGAGTCTCAGCACTGACACAACCAGAATGCCAAGTTAAAGGATACAATAAATATTTAGAAAGGAAATACCATATGTGAATATGCTGGGTTTTGTTTGACTTTGAAAACTCTATTGCGGAGAAATTGTGGGGTGGCGGAGCAAGATGGCCGAATAGGAACAGCTCCACTCTCCAACTCCCAGCGCGAGCGACACAGAAGACCGGTGATTTCTGGATTTTTAACTGAGGTACTGGGGTCATCTCAATAGGGAGTGCCGGACAATCGGTGCTGGTC
>NW_016804554.1:2150862-2154509 GCF_001698545.2 Rhinopithecus bieti | reverse complement strand
GGGAAGGGGAACATCACACACTGGGGCCTATCATGGGGAGGGGGGAGGGGAGAGGGATTGCATTGGGGAGTTATACATGATATAAATGATGAATTGATGGGTGCTGACGAGTTGATGGGTGCAGCACACCAACATGGCACAAATATACATATGTAACAAACCTGCACGTTATGCACATGTACCCTAGAACTTAAAGTATAATAAAAAAAAAAAAAAAAGAAAACTGTATTGCATTTCATTTGCTGGGATGAAAATATTTTAGTAGAAAGAGAAAATAATAAGAGGCCAAGAAAGAACTCACCGTGTTTCTAAATTTTTCTTTCCGTAAAGGCACAAAGTGGAAGCAATGTATTCAAAATAACACAGGAGGCCTGCAACCTCAGGAATGTTGACTATTGATATCAAAGATTTGGAGGGCTTCTTTGAGAGTAGGCATTGGATAATCATGGGAAAGACGAAGCAAGAAAACAATCCACTCTGAATGAAGAGAAGACCATACAAAGATTGAAATTGGGTCACCATGGAGAATTTCAGTTCTTACATGCAATTTAATGACAAAGTTATTGCTAGTCATTTTCTAAAAGTTAATCTCCATTACAATAACCTCATAATCAGCTTCATAGATGCTAACAGACACATCCTATTATTTTGTCTCTATCAAGTTTCTAAAAGAATATGGAGGGAATCCGCCAAATGAAACAATATTTGGCACAACCAGTCACCTGGAGAATATGTAAATTTCGGTATTGGCTTAAAAGTTAAAACATCAAGGATATAAGCTTTAACTATGTGTTCCTCCAGCAGAGTTCTGGGTACGCATTTGGGGCATAATAAGTAACAAAAAAGTAAATTAATATTATTCAATGTTTATTGAAATATTGATATGTATATATATAAATTTAACTCTTTTAGAGGTAGAAGTTTTCCAAATTTGCCCCACTCAGTCTTTCATCAAATCTCTTTTCTTGGGTGTTTGCTCCATTCTTTTCTACATTGCATAATGCTTCTCTAAAATCTTTCAGGGTTTATTTCCTTTTCCATGAAAAAACATTTTGTCACATTAAATCGATTGAGAAAAGCAATGATATTTCTTATAGCACATGAAGGTAGATTCTGTGGCCTAAGCATATGCAGTCTGTTTTTATTAGCACAATAATTTGATTATTTGGGATATAGGAATGACTAAAATTTGCATAATTCACACAAATAAGGCAAAGATAGCCAATCAGGATACACAAATTATTTTCCTAGAGTTCAATGTTTTAAAAAAAGCAACCACAACAGCTAAATCAACAGCTAATGATCAGATGACAGGATGACAAACCATAAATACATCCATAAATATATGCTGGATATCACTGCAGCCTTCAAGACATGTGGTCTTCCTCTTTTATTTTTTTTCTATCTTTTGATGATATGTGAAGGTAAACCTACACAAACTTTCCTTCTAAAATATACATCACTTTCAGTATTTCAGTGTCCCCTGAATCTCAGACTCATTTTACAGGAGTAGCAATTTCATACGCTGTAGAAAATAAAGAATAGGAAAGGGGAACACAGGAAAAATGTATAAGTTACAGAAATGTCTTATGATATGTCAATAAATTAGTATGGAAACCCACTTGTTAATCCTATTCATCCCCCCCAAAATATTGCGTAGGACCTATAATTAGGACCTATTATTATACACTGGTTTAATATTTATTGGGCTCCTACTTACCAGAGATGGTGGGACACTTATTATAAAATGTCAAAGTTCAGAAGTCTTCAGAAAGTATTTTCTATTTAAAGATGCATTTGTTATTGAAGGAAAACATCTTACAAAGGAAGTTTAAAAGAGAACCCAGAAGAATATTTTTTCAGATGGACCACAAATAAGTTCTGATTTCCACATGTTCTACAACTCCCCAGAGCTGAGAAGCTAAAGACAGTTCTACAATGTCATATTTCAAAGGCATCACAGGGCTTTGCTACTAATGCAATAAAGTGGTTTTTGTCTTGGAAGCAAGCAGCATCATGAATAACATTGTCATCAAGAAACTATGAGCCAATAAGCACCATTTTGTGTTGTAATGAAGCAGGCTTGCTTGATTGTGAATGCAGATTTGCCTACTCCACTTAAGTTGGCATTTTGTACAGACTAGAAGAAATGTGTGGTATGAGATCAATAAAGAAGTAACTAAAAGTAAAAGGCTCTTAATGATTGTAAATGAAGCTGAGAACAAAAACTTAGATCTCAATAACCTAGAGTTATGACTCTAGGGCTATGGTCTGTTAACATCTGCTTCTTGGGTAGTAATGTTTTTCTTTCAAAATAACACTGCTACATGAATCAACAGCTTCCAAAGGAACTATTTCATGCCATCCAACCTTAGGTCTCAGACCTGAAAAAGCTCATTGATATTTGGTAAAGTCTCAGTTACATAAGTAGGAAGTTATTTTTAAAGCCATACCAGATGCTACAGTTCCTCCTCATTGCTCCCACATGGGTGTGCACTGTTTACTCAGAATTGAGCCAAAAGCCCTGAAACAAGAAAGTTAAGTATGATTCCCTGACAAACCAGGAGAACAGAGTTGCATGCAATGGATCTGTAAATATTTCTTTTAGTTTTATTATTTGGCTGATGGCTTTTGAGCTGGCCACATTTGCATACACACACACACACACACACACACACACACACTCGCACACTCAGAGATTTTCCTTAGGAGGCTCATGGTTTTCCTTCTGCAACTGACAGGAGAATTTCTTCCTAATTTAAATCATTTTTATAGCCTCCTAAGTGAGAACTAAAACATTTACAGATAAACTACAACCCTACCTCATCATTTTGCCAGGAGAAATGTAGAGTAGTCCATGTTCTTCTGCCAGAAATAATCTTGGTAATATAAAAAGGGTAATTAATTTAGTCAAATTGGAACTTATGTTAAAAGGAATTGTTATTATCATGCCTTATCCATGATTTGAAGAGTTTTTTATTATGTATTTTTTTTCTGTAACTTGGGATTCAAATTTGATCTCTAGTAAAAGAAGCTAAAGAAATGTTCAATTACCAGATCTCATTGAGAAGGTAAGACTCTGACTGTATTTGGAGTTGTCAAAGATAAAATGTCACAACTACATAGACTTGTCTTACATTTCTCCAGAGAATGTATTTATTTGCTATTGTATCCTTCATATCAAGAACAGTAGCTAGACAGTATTCAATAAATGAGTGAATAAAAGGTTCATCCTCAGATATCAAAACAATCCCAATTTTTAAAGCCATAATTATTTATTTTTTATTTCCTAATAAGTCAAGTGGTGAGTATCATTGCTTTTGTAAATCATCTGTATTATCTCCCACTATAAAGTTTTATGTTATCTCACCTCTTATTGCCTGACATACACTTTATTATTAATAAACACTATGTAGTACTATTATTTACCATTTCCATGTAGAACTACCAATATTATCATTTAGCATATTTTCATGTAGAATTACCACTGTATTTATAAATAAGGTTGAAGCACTCCTTTGCTTAAAATTTCCTGGAAATGCCTGTACAATGCATAGAACAAACATCAACCTCTTTGCCAAGGCTTAAGAAACCATACATGAATAAGCTTTTTTTTTTTTTTTTTTTTTTTTTTTTTTATTTTAACC
>NW_016804554.1:2040488-2150621 GCF_001698545.2 Rhinopithecus bieti | reverse complement strand
TTTTTTTTTTTTTTTTTTTTTTTTTTTTGTATTTTGAACCTTATCACCTATCATTCTTGGTCTACATACTGAAGCACATTTTCACTTTAGGAATTCTGGCTTTCAATAAAGGCAGAGTAGCTTATATCAGACTAACCCTCCTGCTGACAACAATTAGAAAGTTAAGTGGAAAAAAAAGCTACTATTCGAAGCCACTAAACAGTGACAAAATTGTCATAAACTAAAGGGCAATCAGTCTTTGGTAGAAGGAAACTCCACTGATGGAGATAAACACTTATATGCCTTTCCCTTGATACATACAGCTCAGGATAGCTAGAACTCAAACAATACATTATTACTGGAAAAATCAGATGAGAGATCTGGGGGCTGCCCGAGTGGCTGGATATTGAGAGGCAGAAATTCTGGAAAGGAGGGTGTTACAGAAAGGAAAACCTCAAAATCTGTGTATAACCCTCATTCAAACTAAACTGCCAACATTAAGGGTGAGACTCCAAGGAGCTTGCAGGAAGGCAGCAGTAAATATTGACTTTAGTGGATGCACACTATAGGAGACTCAAGATTTGGGAATTCGAGTTATATCAAGTTTGACTGGCTTATGAAATACATCAGGATTTATATTAAAATCTCAGAAGACGCTGGGTGTGGTGGCTCACGCCTATAGTCCCAGTACTTTGGGAGGCCAAGGCAGGCAGATCACGAGGTTAGGCGATCAAGACCATCCTGGCTAACACACAGTGAAACCCGTCTCTACTAAAATTACAAAAAATTATCCAGGCGTGGTGGCACGTGGCTATAGTCCCAGCTACTGGGGAGGTATAGGCACAAAAATCGCCTGAACTTGGGAGGCAGAGGTTGCAGTGAGCCAAGATCACGCCACTGCACTCCAGCCTGGGCGACAGGGTGAGACTCCGTCTCAAAAAAAAAAAAAAAAGAAAAGAAAAAGAAAAAAAATCCCAGAAGAACCACACTTTAGGATTAAAGACTACAACCCAAGACTAAGTGATTGAACAACTTAACTGCCTGATAGAAAACAACAATTGAATCCAGAGTCTCTATTGTACCAATACAATATCCAGTATGTAATCAGAAATGACTAGATATATGAACAATTAGAGAAATATGTGACCCTTAGTCAAGAGAGAAAGAATAGTTAATAGACTAAAACAAATCAGATCTTAGTATTAATAGACAACTTTAAGGTAACCCTAACAAAAAAGCAAGAGAATCTGAAGGAAAAGTTGAATATAATGAGATTAGGAAATTTCAGGACATATGTGAAAACTGTTAAAAAATGAACAAATAAGAAGTTTAAAACTGAAAATATATATATCCAAAGTAAAAAATATATACATTGAATGAGATTCATACTGGATTGGATACAAAAAAAATTAGTAAACTTGAAGATATTCAAAATAAATTACGCATACTGAAGCACAAAGGGAGGCATGACTGAAAAACAGTAATGAGCAGAGCCTCTCATGAACTTGGGAGAGCACTATGCCAAGATGTATGCTGAGAGCAGTTGGTTAACCTCATGGCAGAAGGGAAAGACCAGGGTCCTCTGATTTTTAGGATGACAGCCCTTGTCTTCCTGAAAGCAGCTAACTCTTCTGGCACTCACAACTAAAGCTTCTGTGTACCGGAACTCAGGTCTGTCATGGGCAGAACAGAGGCTGGCTAGACTTCTTCTCAATTCCCACTCCTACTGACCCTTCTTTCAGTCCATAGTTCCATTGGTTTGACTTCTGCTTCTGCTGCTATGACAGATATCTGGCTCAACTTGTTTTCATGCCACACTGAAATCCTAAACTTCACAGCCTCCTTCCTGAGCACTGAGCAGTCTCATTGGTGTGACCTGGCCTAGAAAATGATACAGTTTCAACCAGAGGGGTGACCACTTTTCAGAATCACAAATGGGAAATAAGACAATACCTTCTCTTTGTCTGCCATCCCTTCCTACTGCTTTCACTCTTAATACCACAGGTACTCTATAACTAGTATGGAGAAAGGAAATCTTTCTTGTTTTCTCTGTGATCTCTAACAAAATTACCAGGCCAAGAAATAATATGTTTATGTCCTGTACCTCTTCTCCTCTCCTTTCTGTCCTTAAGATTTATTCTGTGGCTTCATTGTCAAAGGCAGAAGGGGAAACTCCTCTATTCTACAAAAGAATGATTCAAGTTTAACACCCGAGCTACTAAAAGCAAAAGGAGGATAGAGGACATTGGGAAATCCTATCTTAAGACAGTTGACTGGCTATTGTGTTACTTTATAATCTTATTTAGCAAGGAAGAATCTGACTGTATTAGTTTATTCTCAAGCTACTATTAATAGTAAAGACATACCCAAGTCTGGGTAATTTATAAAGGAAAGAGGTTTAATTGACCTGCACTTCTGCATGGCTGAGGAGGCCTCAGGAAACTTATAATCATGGTAGAAGAAGAAGCAAACATGTCCTTCTTCACATGGCAGCAGGAAAGAGAAGTGCAGAGGGAAGCAGGAAAATCCTCTGATGAAACCATCAGCTCTCATGAGAACTCACTCACTGTCATGAGAATAGCATGGTGGGGCTGCCTCCATGATCTAATCACCTCCCATGAGGTCCCTCCCCCAACACATGGGAATTACAATTCAGATTACAATTCAAGATGAGATTTGGGTGGGGACATAGAGCCAGACCATATCACTATTATCTGCCTTTGTACTCCTTTTCAGCAAAGTCTACTGTCTCTCAAGACAGAGGGACTGTCAAAGATTACTAGCACAAAGGTGGAGGGGGGTGGGAAGAATGAGGGGAAGTAAAATAATTCTTTTCAAAATATTATTATTCTCAATATTTTGTCTTATTTATGACTATGCAATATGAACAGATCTATAATTTTTGCTTTATTATATTATTATTATTATTATTATTAAGATGGAGTTTCACTCTGTCACCCAGGCTGGAGTGCAGTGGCATGATCTCGGCTCATTGCAAGCTCCGCTTCCCAGGTTCATGCCATTCTCCTGCCTCAGTCTCCCGAGTAGCTGAGACCACAGGCGTGTGCCACCATGCCTGGCTAATTTTTTTGTGTTTTTAGTGGAGACGGGGTTTCACCATGTTGGCCATGATGGTCTCGATCTCCTGACCTTGTGATTCACCCACCTTGGCCAGAGTTGTAATTTATAAATCCATTTCAGGATAACTTTAATGGTCATATGAGTCTTGAAGTCCCTTGCATTTACAAAGCTCATTATCACAGGATGCTGTTACTGGGGAGGGGGACAGCTATGGTCATGAACCTTACGATATTGCTTTATAAAAGTGACTCCTCTTTTTTCCCTAACTCTGAATCTCTGTCACCATATCGAATGTAAGTTTCTCAGGATGAAATTGAGAGTAATTTTCAGCCCTGAAATTTCCTAGTAGATTCTTTTCTCCAACTTTAATTGTCACCTCCTGTGGACCATTCTAAACTGTATCAGATTTCATTCATATCAAGCATTGAATTATGGATCTAATGATCACGCTAAATTATGATTATTTTTAATTCCCAGGCATGTGTTTATTATTGAAGGAATTCTCATTCTTCTTTTCAAAACACGTTCTCAAGTGAATCTAGTGATAAATTTACAAATTTATTTATGGTAATCAGAAAAGAAGATTTAGCATAATGATTGATGGCATACTCATTTAGAGACAGATGTTCAGGGGATTTAATTCAAACAAAGAAAGTTTTTAAACTTCTCCATTTTGACACACTCTCTCTCTCTGTCTACATATATATGTGAGTATGGGTGATATATATATCGCAGAACAATTCCCTCAGGAGCAATGAATTTCAGATGTGTTGTCTCTGCTGTTTTATTAATGACACTATCTGGTGGGCATCAATGAGTCACACAAGGGCTGCAACAGACTTCTGTCTTTTCTTAAATGTCTTGTTCTGGTTTCTATAAATATAGCAAGATAAAAAACAACTCATGCACATAAACCTTAGGCTGATGTAGCAGCTGAGTTTTATGTGTGTAACTAGAATTCTAAATATTTAATGTATAGGGTTCTTTCTAATTTTGGAAGAAATATGAAGGCAGTGCTCCTGAAATCCTACATGCTAGTCTATCATTTAAATCCAAAAGTGAAGGATTATGGTTCGAATGACTTCAAGTTGGCATTTGATGGTTTAGCGGAAATGGAGCCATTTCAGAGAAAACCGCACATTTTCTAAAAGAGAAGAAATTTTAGCTGTGTATTTTATTTTCTGAATAGTAGCCATATTTCCCGTGATCAGAAAAGCATAACATAAAGCTAAACAGCACTGTGAAAAACAAAGTTATTCCTCAGAAACAAGGTGTAATATCTATAATTGGAAAAAATAGAACTACAAAAAATATGGAAAATATTTTCTATAATAAAAATATTAATCTCATAATATTGTGAAAGCATCACTACTCTCTTCCTTAAGCTTCGTCTATCACAATGTGTAGTCTATATATTTGCCTTAATAGTAACAGAGTGTGAAAAATAAAATACTCACTGATCAAATACAGTAGGAATAGCTGTAAAAATTGTCTAGGTCAAAAAAGAAAAGCAGGATGAGTTTGAACCTCACCAAAATAACTATCTCTGGATCTCTGTCTCTCTATTTCTTCTTGGTTTTTTCACTGCTTCTACCTGGAAAACCAAAAGCCCCAGAGGTTACATGAAAAAATATTTTAAACCTCATTCAAATTATTTAATAAGAAAATCCATACCTCCTCAAGGTAACAGGGATGGGTCTATCAGACATAAAAAGTGCTAGAAGATAACCAGTTTCCTCCTCCTAGAAAGATTATGACAGTACCGGGCCTGAGGGATCTTTGACTAATACATACAAAATGAAGATTTATTTAGGTAGCATCAAGACTATATATCCAGATAATACCAGGGTATTTGGGCAGGACAAGCAGTAACATTCCTGTGTTTTAAAAAAGGAAATACCTTTTACATCATTAGAAGCGTACATCTCACATGTGGTTCAGGAACCAGTTTTTCCACATTTATCTTAAATCACATTTGAGGTACTGAATCCTACAAATAAGTATAATTAACATAAAAAGAACACATTTAATGAGATTTTAAATAAAAAACAGCATTGAAATCTGAGGCTTAGCCAGATATCTACTTAAAATTGACTAAACTGTTTCAAACGCTGTGTCTTTAAATTAATTTATGTTGAACACAGTGGGTACCAGAGTCAGTTCTGGTTACTATGACAACAGACACTGAAATTTTAAAGATCCAGCACCAGGCTCAACTCCCTGAAAAGAGGGTTATTTTACATTAAAATTACATACCACTTCAACAGTTTCAATGAAACATGTTAAACAGATATACATGCAAGTCATCTTTTAAAAAGACAATTTAATTAGTGTATATGAGACACAATGCTTATCATTTTAACTTAAATTTCCTCCTAGCTAGATTTAAAGAATGAATTAGAATCTAAATTTCAGAAAGCAAGCAACTAATTATCAAAATGCTACACTAGGGAAGAAGAAAAGATATCTAAACTAATCATGTAATAAATATACCATAGACTATCAGTCTACATTATTTGCTTTGCAAATATATCTTTGGTTACTGGGCCAGTTTCATAAGATGGAAACTTAACAGAACAACCACAACAATAGAAGGGGGAACATGTATTCATATGAACACATTGAATTTTTTAGATTAATAAAATGCATAATGATTTCTCTAAAGAGTCCTTTAATAGGCTGTAAGATTACTGGATTTGAAAATGATTGTGTTTTGTATTATTCCAATACAGTTTTTATGGGTCAAGGCTCATCAACTCTGCCAAATAAATATACTGACTAATGTAGCCCAAAAAACAGTCACCCTGTGTATATGAACCGAGTGAAGGGAAACAAGATGTGAGGGACTGTCAATCGGTGCATGCCAAAGAGGAAAGCAAGGTAGAGGCCTCCTGAAGTGTCACTCCTCCCTGTCTCTCCTTCCATTCAAGCACGAAGGGCAAGGGAAACACCTGCTTGGTTCTGACTGAATGCACATCATGATCACCCAGTTTCCCAATCGGTCTTTAAAAACTCTCACGTGCACACACTTTTCAGGACAGGACATTTTCCTGTTGTTTAGTCTGCTAAAGTGTGACATCAGTCTCGATCTGGTTCATCTTGAGATATTGATTAAAATCGGTGCCCTCTATTATGTCTCTGATATCTGTCTCTGAATAAGGTTAACTTCATTCAAAATAGAGATATTTCCTTTTTGTATTCATCTTATAATTCTCAAATTAGGTTCTTGAATCAAATTTCATTTTTACAAACCCATGTTTGAAAGCAAAATGAGAGGTAAGGAAGACTGGAAAGGAAAGAACTATTTTCCTCTCCATAAGTAGGTCCCCAATACTAAAGATTTTCCTAACACACAAGAATTGAGTCTATGAACGATCTCAAGCATCTAAGGGATTTCATTCAGTTCGTTAACTACTTTCAACATTTATAAGGATGCTTAAATATTCCACTTTCTTATCTCAATTTTGCTACTCCATAAAGACAAGAATTAAAAAGAAAGAAAACACTATTGGTCTCCAAAATATACAGTGTCCTTGGAATATAGACTATGAAGACAAAAATCAATGAGAATGTCCACATTTCAAATATATTTTAGAGATGGAAAATCAAACTATTTTAATATGTGAAATCCAATATTGCTTCTCCACTCTGAAATTATAGGACATCAATTATGTTGAAAACATGTTCATCATCGGAATAAATTACTCATGATGTTTCAGAAGAAGAAAAGTTTCTATTCGGATAAAAAAAAAAACATGGCTCAAAATCTTCATTCATGTTATGTAAGCTTTCATTTGTTTCTTTTCAAGTGGTTTGAAAATTTAAAGAAGCTGCTAAAATCCAGTGGGTACAGAACTATAAACAAGATACTAATTTTGTATTTTTAAAACTGTGTGTTCATGTAATCTAAATGGAACAGTTTGTTCTATTAAAACCATCCTTCAGTTTGCAAGAGTCCTCTTTAGGTATTTATAGGCCTTGAGATAGGCTCCAACTGTTATAGTTTACAATGACTTTTCACACATTCCTGGTTAACTTGTCAGCAACAACATTTACAGATGTGTTACATGGCATAAGAAATTATTTTTATTTAATTTGTGTCTCTTAAAAATCATTCAGTGACCATGTAGAGTAAATAATACACATCTGTTTAACATTACTAATGAAGCATTACAGTCTAATGTATACATAGCCTCCCTTTACCCAGTCAAATTTTAAAAAATATATATATTCAACAACCGTCATGAGCAAGGCACTGTAAAAAAAACATATATAACAGGTAAGACTCTCCCGATAAGGACCATGCAAATGATGCTGAGAGGAGGTAGTAAAAATGCTTTTTACCTGAATGGGTCAGGAAAAACGTTTTGGAAGAGGTAGGTTTGTTCTAAAGCTTGAATTTGCAGAGTTTAGGAGCCTATACAGATGGGAAAGGAAGGACTTTCCAAGAAGTAGGGCCAGTACAAACAAAGACACAAAGGGAGGATGTGTATGCTCTTCCAAAGATCCTAAAAAGACCTGTTGGTGGATTGAAGCTCTATCCAAGAAAATTTCAAATCCCAGTCTAAAGAATGTGGAATTTGTTATTTAGGCAAGAAGATTTTGGAGCAATGAAATGGCAAGGGGTGAGGTGTTCAGTAAAATCCACGTGGCAGAAAAAAAAAAAAAAAACTGTAGATGGACTGGAGTGGCAAGCCATGAACTGAAGACACAGTGTAAAAGATTTAGTCCAAGTGAGGCTGAAAGGTCTGGACTAGGGCAATAGCAGGATAACTATGACAAAGAGAGTTTAGAAATATTGCAGAGGCCTGGGCACAGTGGCTCATGACTATAATCCCAGGACTTTGGGAGGCTGAGGTGGGAGGATCACTTGAGCCCAAGTGGTTGAGGCTATGGTGAGCTGTGATTGCATGCCACATTTTTGCCCTCCAGCCTGGGGAAGAGAGAGACCCGGTTGAAAGGAAGGAAGGAAAAGAAATACTGCAGAGGTAGAATGAAGAGAATCTGGTAAAGGCCAGATTGAGGTCCCCATATTTAACCGTTAAGAGACTTGATGTGCTAAAGAATATGACTATATCAGAGTAGATACTATTAAATCACACTGCATTTTGGAATTGCAGAGCAAATAGTAATGTCTTCATTTTGTGCTAACTACCGTGATCTTCCTTTGATTCTTCATGCCCACTCCTCTGCTAAGTGGGTAAAAAAATGAACTAAGTAGCCAATTGTTTAAAGCTTAATAAAATGCAATGAGTAAAATAATCCATTTAGGTGATGCTTAGTCTCTATAAGATAAAATGTTCTTTTCTTAGATAATCTCACCTTCTCTCTTCTTTGCTCTGCAAGTGGTGAATGGGTATATGAGTGAAAAGATATGGGGAACTTCTTATACGACCTCACAGTGCTGAGAAACTATAAGGTCCTTATGCTATCTTTCATCCTCTGACCCTTGGGTGATGCCCTTGGTTATCTCATTCCTTGGGGTCCTGTGGACCTCCAGGACAGAAGCACAGGAACTTTGAAGTTTTTTTTGTTTTGTTTTGTTTTTTTCAACTTTTTGATATTCTTGGCTCAAGTGATGCTCCTAGTGATGGCTCCTGGCTATCCTGAGTGCACCTAAGCTTCTCCCACGGGCCTATAGGAGGTCTGCCTTAAACACCACTCAGCCCCAGCTCAGGCTGTCCACTCAGCAGCCCTTGCTGAGAAGCCACCATTCCCCACTGCACAAAACGCCTCTGGAAAGCTTTCAAATTAGACTCTTTTCTACACCACAAGGAAAGCAAGAACAGGCTGGAAAAACTAACCACCAGGATCTGAGTGATGAATCATGCTGGAGACCATCAAATTTATTTGACTGTAAATGCAATCTATATCAGTACAGGGCAGTCTGTTAGATGATGTGGGAAACAGGAGTCCTCTGCTATCCCTATAGTATCCTCACTAATATACCTGTCCCTCTCCAGACCAATTCCAAATAAGTGAAAATCTGGCAGACATCTACATGTCTCTGCTCCTGGACCTTTTCTCTTACTCATCTCATAGCATTTCAAGGTGAGGAAGAGGCAGCTTTTCATTTATATCTTTTTTATCATAGTCTCCTTCCAGGTTCCATCTGAGCCCCATGACAGGCAAAGGCTGAGACCACCAGCTTGACTGTTAATATAGCTTATTGACGACATGGTACAAGAAATTCTGTTGTTAATATGGCAACTGAGGGAACCAAAAATTTAGAAAATCCTTCCTCAAGACAATAGTCTGGCTTGTAAGAATATTAACTTGCTGTACAATCCTATGTTGCATACCAAAAGCTTAATATTACCTAAATATCTTAATTTCCCAGAAGCAGGGATGCCTCAGGTAAACTAGTTGAAAGACCTCGTATGAGGAAAATACTGAAAAGCACATCAATATGTTTCAAAATATTACCCATTTTACAAATGGATCTATGCAATTGGCATTACATAGTTTTTCCAAAATGAGTAATTATGGAGACTTCAAAAATGTTCACAATTAATATAATATATGCTACTCAAAAGTGGATGATCTTTTAAGACTAAACAACATTTATGTCTATTCAATACAAAAATTGAATAAGCACAATGATGCTGTATCTAACACTAGGTGTGAGAGCAAGAATCGAGGGCTTGGTATTTCAGTCAACAGGTTAAATAATTTAGTAAATTTCAATAGTCAATGAATTGATTGACTCTCTGATATACAAACTGAAGTTACTAAAGCACAAGAAAAAGGTTAGAAAAAGAAGCATTTAACTTATGCTGATAACATTTGCCTCTGTACCAGTTACTGGTCTTAGATGTAGCCATCAACCAATGACAAATGAGAAACTTGTGGACAGCACACCTCAGCTTCATTAGCTCTCAGGTGTACTATCTACACGGCAGCTCAGTTTTCTAGTGAAAATGACTGCCAGTTTAGCCACAGTAGTGACTTGCTTGATCACAAACTCTTTTCCAACTTCCTTTTCTTTGCTGTCTAACTCGCCCACTCCCTTGCTGCTGTTTCTTGGGATGACCTGGAATAAGCCACTTACTCTTGCATCTGTGTCTCACAAAATGCTTCACAGGGAAATAAAATAAAGACCAGAGCTCTTGACCATGGCTTGCCTTCTTTGTCTGCCTGAGAGGAATCTCTGAAGCCTGGGAGCCTAAATCATACAGCAATTCATGTCTGAAGTATTCTCATATCTCCTTTTTAATCCTTCAATTAAAACCAGAATGACAAATTTCCCATTAATAAAACAGAGTGGGTGTTTTTCCCCTGACGATCCCCTCTTCCAGTAGTGCAGCTGGCACAGAGATGTCTCAAGGCTCTTTGAGAAGGTCAGTGAGCTCTGACTCAGCCCTGTCCTCCCAGATTTATACTTGGAGCTAGCAGGTTCTTCAGCCCAAACCCGTTTTTATATAGAATAAAAAATTCAGCTAAGTAACTAAAAATCTTCACTGTCTAAGAGTCAAAGGATTTTAAAAGTACCAAGTTCCCAGGAGTCATTTTCCAAACTTCATGTTGTCTTCATATTTCTACAAAAGAGTATCACCAAGTCTCTTTTTAATCAATAAAACACACTCACTCACTCAAAGTGTTTGTTTGAGTGTTCATTTAAACTGGAAGTCACACGTCAAACTATGCATTTCAAATCCTAGCTACAATTTTTGCTGGCAATGACACCAAGCATAATATTTAACCCCTTAGGCCTTCATTTCTACTTTCCCAAGTTAGAAATAATAAAATGCTTAAATTTTACAATGGCCTTTAAGAACAAATGAAATAATTTGTAAAGTCTAACACATAGTAAACGTTTGTGTTAATTTCCTTTTAAAACATATGGTAATACTTCCTTCATTCAATGGACATTTATTAAGTATCTGTTTGTTGCTAGACCCTGTGATGAATAAAATACAATCTTCCTCCTACCCTCCAAGAGCTTATGATCTATTGGGGAGAAAAATATGTGTTTTAAATTTAATAATTAAAATGTATATAATATATTACATTATGCTCAATATATTATTGCAAACATATGTATTAAAGTGAATAATTATAATAAAAAATTAATACAACAGTAAAAGTGCTATCTAAAATTTCTAGGCCACAGTAGTGTTCAGATACTTGTGTCTACGTATCCTATATATAGCAGATTACATTTTATAACTTTGTAAATCTTAAGAACCATTCTCTTGTCACTACCAGAGTGTTAATGTTTGGATGGTTGATACTGAAGAAAATGAGAATGAAAGTGCTGTGCAAGACCTGGGTCATGGTAAATGTGAGGAGAAAATTATGTCCATGTAAGGTTTTGTAGTGGTCTAAGAGATATGAATTGCTGTTCACCTTATCATGTCACTTCACTAAAATTGCCATCAGTGTCATAAACTGATATCAATTAGCTAAGTGCTTAGGGGCCTGGGAAGTTTAAGATTCTCCTGACAAAAATACCTAGTAACATGTTTTGTTGATCACTGCAGCAAAAAGCTCACCCTGCTTCCTGTCCTACACATTTCTAGCATGTTTTGTTCTTGTCTAAGAGAGCATTTTGTGTATGTCTGTCATGTCCTTGACCCAGCTTACCCTAAACCTGTTAATTTCCGTAGCTGATCTTCACATACCATTCCTTACATGGAGAGTACACAGCACACACACACACCCTCCCAGAACTTCTCTCACACCCTGAGAGACGAATAGGGTGCCATTGGCCTGGATCATTCACAAGAGGATGAGTCTGTTGATAAAGTGACTCAAGCTCCACCCGCAGATTTGGTGAGGTGTCTAATTAAGGCAAGCAGAGACGTAGCTGACACTCACAACTCAACCATAAAGCATTTATCACCTTAATACCTAGGTCTCAGACCTGATTTTTAAACTGTTCCTGATACCCTATGAGATCATCACCAATATTCTTACAGGAATGATAAAAAGATGTCTCTCCACACGTGGAAGGCCAATCAAGGCTTCATCCTAACCTGGTCCTCTCATCCATGTAAAAGCAAGTCCTTAATTTTACAAGAACAATTTGCTTACAAGACATGCACTTCTCATAATTATTCTTACTTCTGGAACATTTTCAACCTTCTTAATCTTAATTCTTCAGATATCAGATATATCTTTTGTAAGGTCAAACATAGCTTTATTTATGCTATTGAATAAGCATCATATTTTCTGTTATGAAAAAATACCAATTCTGCAATTAAACATCAAGCTGACCACTTTTATTTTTTAATTCTAGAAAAAGCTTTTTGTTTTCCCATAGGTTATTGAGGTACAGGTGGTATTTGGTTACATGAGTAAGTTCTTTAGTGGTGATTTGTGAGATTTTGGTGCATCCATCACTAGAGCAGTATACACTGCACCCAATTTTATCCCTTGTTTCCCTTCCACCCTTCCCGTAAGTCCCCATAGTCCATTATATCTTTCATATGCCTTTGCGTCCTTACAGCTTAGCTCCCACATATCAGTGAGAACGTATGATGTTTGATTTTCCATTCCTGAGTTATTTCATTTAGAATAATAGTTGGCAGTCTTATCCAGGTCACTGTAAATGCCACTAATTCATTCCTTTTTATGGCTGAGTAGTATTCCATCATATCTATCTACCTATCTATGTATATCTCTATATATCTATAGATAGATAGATAGATAGATAGATAGATAGATAGATAGATAGATATCACAGTTTCTTTATCTACTCATTGATTGATGGGCATTTGGGTTGGTTCCACAATTTTTCCATTGCAAATTGTGCTGCTATAAATATGCATGTGTAAGTATCTTTTATGCATAACGACTTCTTTTCCTCTGGGTAGATACCCAGTAGTGGGATTGCTGGATCAAATGGTAGATCTACTTTTAGTTCTTTAAGGAATCTCCACACTGTTTTCCATAGTGGTTGTACTAGTTTACATTCCAACCAGCAGTGTAGAAGTGTTCCCTGCTCACTACATCCATGCCAACATCTACTGTTTTTTGCTTTTTTGATTATGGTCATTCTTGCGGGAGTAAGGTGGTATCGCATTGCAGTTTTGCTTTGTATTTCCCTGATCATTAGAGATATTGTGCATTTTTCATATGTTTATTGGCCTATTGGCCATTTGTATATCTTTTTTGAGAAATGTCTATTCATGTCCTTAGCCCACTTTTTGATAGGATTGTTTGTTTTTTTTCTTGCTCATTAAATTACCTGCTCCTGAATGATCATTGGGTCAAAAATGGAATCAAGACGGAAATTAAAAAATTCTTTGAACTGAATGACAATAGTGACACAACCTATCAAAACCTCTGGGATATAGCAAAAGGTGGTGCTAAGAGGAAAGTTCATAGCCCTAAATGCCTACATCAAAAAGACTGAAAGCGAACAAACTGACAATCTAAGGTCACACCTCAAGGAACTAGAGAAACAAAAACAAATCAAACTCAAACCCTGCAGAAGAAAGGAAACAACTAAGATCAGGGCAGAACTAAATGAAATTGAAACAAAAAATACAAAAGATAAATGAAACAAAAAGCTAGTTCTTTCAAAATATAATAAAATTGATAGTCCATTAGCAAGATTAACCCAGAAAAGACGAGAGAAAATGCAAATAAGAAATGAATCGAGACATATTACAACTGACACCACGGAAATACAAAAGATCATTCAAGGCTAGTATGAACATCTTTATGTGCATAAACTAGAAAACCTCGAAGAGATGGATAAATTCCTGGAAAGACACAATTCCTAGCTTAAATCAGGAAAAATTAGGTACCCTCAACAGACCAAAAACAAGCAGCAAGATTGAAATGATAATTTAAAAATTACCAACAAAAAAAAGTACAGGATCAGATGGATTCACAGCAGAATTCTACCAGACATCCAAAGAAGAATTGTTATCAATCCTATTGACATTATTCCACAAAATAGAGAAAGTGGGAACCCTCCCTAATTTATTCTATGAAGCCAGCATCATCCTAATACCAAAACCGGGCAAGGACATATCCAAAAAAGAAAGCTACAGACCGGTATCCCTGATATCCTGTTGTTAAGGATGCTAAAATCTTTAACAAAATACTAGCTAACTGAATCCAATAACATATCAAAAGGATAATTGGCCATGATCAAGTGGGTTTCATACCAAGGATACAGGGTTGGTTTAATATATGCAAGTCAATAAATGACTTAATTATTTATTAATAAACCACATAAACAGAATTAAAAATAAAAATCACACGATCATATTAATAGATGCAGAGAAAGCATTTGACAAAACCCAGCATCCTTTATGATTAAAACTCTGCAAAATCGGCATACAAGGGACATATTGCAATGTAATAAAAGTCATCTATGGCAAACCCGCAAGCAACATAATACTGAATGGGGGAAAGTTGAAAGCATTTCCTCTGGAAACTGGAACAAGACAAAGCTCCCCACTCCTCTTCAATATAGTAATGGAAGTCCTAGCCAGAGCAATTAGGCAAGAGAAATAAATAAAAGACATGCAAATCAGTAAAGAGGAAGTCAAACTGTCACTGTTTGCCCATGACATGATCGTTTTCCTCACAAACCCTAAAGACTCCTCCAGAAATCTCCTAGAACTGATGAAAGAATTCAACAAAGTTTCTGCATATGAAATTAATGTACACAAATCACTAGCTCTTCTATACACCAACAGTGACCAAGAGGAGAATCAAACCAAGTACTCAACCCCTTTTACATCTGCAATAAATAAATAAATAAATAAATAAATAAATAAATGACATACTTAGGAATATACCTAACCAAGGAGGTGAAAGACCTTTACAAGGAAAACCACAAAATGCTGCTGAAAGAAATAACAGATGACACAAATGGAAATACATCCCATTCTCATGAATGGGTAGAATCAATATTGTGAAAATGACCATACTGCCAAAAGCAATCTACAAAGTCAATGCAATTCCCATCAAAGTACCACCATCATTCTTCACAGAATTAGAAAAAACAATTCTAAAATTCATATGGAACCAAAAAAGAGCCTGCATAGCCCAAGCAAGACTAAGCAAAAATAACAAATCTGGAGGCATCACATTACCTGATTTCAAGCTATACTATAAGGCCATAGTCACCAAAACAGCATGATATTGTTATAAAAATAGGCATGTAGACCAAAGGAACAGAATAAAGAACCCAGAAATAAACCCAAATACTTACAGCCAACTAATCCTTGACAAAGCAAACAAAAACGTAAAGTGGAAGGCTGGGTGAGGTGGCTCACGCCTGTAATCCCAACACTCTGGGAGGCCAGGGCAGGCAGATCACTTGAAGTCAGAAGTTCAAAACCAGCCTGGGCAGCATGGTGAAGGTCCATCTCCACCAAAAAAAAAATACAAAAATTAGCTGAGGGTGGTAGCACATGCCTTTAGTCCCAGCTACTCGGGAGGTTGAGGAAAGAGAATTGATTGAACCTGGAAGGCAGAGGTTGCAGTGAGCTGAGATCACCCCACTGCAATTCAGCCTGGGTGACAGAGGGAGACTCTGTCTCAAAAAAAAAAAAAAAAAAAAAAAAAAAAAAAAAAAAAAAACACCACAACAACAACATAAAGTGGGGAAAGAACACCCTAAGAACACCCTTTTCAACAAATGGTTCTGGGATTATTGGCTAGCCATATGTAAGAAAATGAAACTAGATCCTCATCTCTCACCTTATACAACTCAAAATGGATTAATGACTTAAATCTAAGACTGGAAACTATAAAAATTCTAGAAGATGACATTGGGAAAACCCTTCTAGGCATTGACTTAAGCAAGGATTTCCATGACCAAGAACCCCAAAGCAAATGCAATAAAATAAAGATAAATAACTGGGACTTAATTAAATGAAAGAGCTTTTGTGCAGCAAAAGGAACAGTCAGCCAGAGTAAACAGCAACCCAGAGTGGGAGAAAAAATCTTCATAATCTATACATTTGATAAAGGACTAATATCCAGAATCTAAACAACTCAAACAAATCAGGTAGAAAAAACTTCTCTTTGAATTATTTTGGGAGAAAGTCTTCATGCTTATTAAAAAAAAAAAAAAAAAAAAAAAAAAACCTTTAGGAATTACCTTTTCCAGTATAACTCTTTTCTATCATAAATTCAACCAGTCATTTATTGGCATGAAGAAATGTCAAAAGATCAGAAAGAGGTGGTAAGAGCCAAGGAACCAACACCACTGTTTTGAGTTGTATGTTGTTTTCATTGTTGTTGTCATTTGGTGTAATTCACAAGGGAGTTAAGAAAACAAGCAGAGTCCTGAGCAAATAAGAGCCAGGAACTTACCATTTGGAGAACTTCCGGGATGTTCCCCATGGAATCATCTGTGATGCTTCTTCTCACATGTGACTTTCACAGGGTAGTGAAGGAGGGTGAGATACACAATGGATTATCCTAGTTCACTAGTAGAGACAATGTGGAATACACCTGAAAAGCTGAGTCACATATATAGAGGAAACATGATTAACTGAATAATTGAAAGTTATTACTAGCAACTCAATTATAGATGGATAACCTGTGAGAGGCAGCACTGGAAAAAGAAGGCAGGTCATAGAGATTGAGGAAGAGGCTTTTTACTGTTTTCTTTTGAAAAGTATATCCCCCTATCTAATAGCTACTATGACCCAATAGTGGTACCTGCATCGCTTAAACTTGAGAGCTACCTATGCAGTACAAGCCCTTCATTTTACAAATTAGAAAATGGAGACTCAAAGATCTTTCCTAAGATCAACCCACTATTTAGTGACAGACCTTGATTCAAATGTAAATTTTCTGCCTCTTGTCTCGGTTCTCTTTTTACTCTGCCTTGGTTAAAATACATCCAGAATCTTAATGGTTTTATCATAATCAAGAATAATTACGCTTTCTTATTTAAGTACATTATGTTTCAGGCACTATAAAATGAGCTTTATCTAGAATATCCCATTTAATTTTGCAGTGGTTTAAATGAGATAGATACTGTTCTATCTATATTGCACGAATAAAACAAAGCTTGATGATATTGAATTATGAGCAGCATAAAATCATATAACTAGTAAATAGTAAAACCACCATTTGGATCTATGCCTGTCTAAATTCCACTAGAAGGGGCAAGTTGTGAAGATTAACTGTGACCCAAAGATCTACACCTGTACTATCTCTTCATCTCCATTACTATGGCCTTAGTTGAGGGTTTTATCTTTGCTTAGACTATTGCAATCGTTTTCTAACCAATCTATTTTTATTTCTTCCTTGCCAGTCCATCTTCTACACCTAAAACAGAATTATATTTTTAAAATCCATAATTCATTATCAAATTATCCTGTTATTTCTCAGTTCATATAGTTAAGAAACATCAGAGTAAGAACCAGAGACCCTGGACTTTCTTTTAGTTTACTTAGATCTAGGGTTCTTTTCCCTAATTCTCATTAATTAATAAAAATATAATAATTATTAACAACATAATCATGAAATATAATCACCCTTTATAACACATTAACCCTAAAGATAGTTCCTGAAATGTTATATAGTTATTAGAAGATGAAGTTATAAGTTTTTTTTTTTGTTTTTTTTTTTGTAGAGACAGAGTCTTGCTCTGTCGCCCTGGCAGGAGTGCAGTGATGCGATCTCCGCCCACTGCAAGCTCCACCTCCCAGGTTCACGCTATTCTCCCACCTCAGCCTCCTGAGTAGCTGGGACTACAGGCGCCCGCCACCACGCCTGGCTCATTTTTTATATTTTTAGTAGAGACAGGGTTTCACCTTGTTAGCCAGGATGATCTCAGTCTCCTGACCTCTTCCGCCTGCCTGGACCTCCCAAAGTGCTGGGATTACTGGCCTGAGCCACCGCGCCTGGCCAAAGTTATAAGTTTAATCTTACTACATGTGACATTAATCCACTGCAAATGCCTGGAGAAAAATCAGTGATTAATAGAAAATCCAAATAAGAGCAGTACAATCGACAAAAGTTATGGGATAATCTCATTTATAAAAATGGACATATAAATGTTAGCAACTTGGAATAAAAAAATACTTGTGACTAAACTAGGCTTATTCTACAAACGCAAGGATGGTTTAAATTAGAACACCTAGTATTGTAATTGAGCGCATTAACAAATTAAAGAAGCAAAACCCTCTGGTTATCTGAATAGATGAAGAAAAAAATGTTTTATTAAATTCAATACTTAAGATAAAAATTTTGAGCAAACTTGGACTGGAACAGGGTTAATGTCTTGGGGTTCAATCCTAGAAACCAGACTAAATAAATTAGTAGTGACTAAAATACTACGTAGAGGTCTGGAGGAAGTTACACAGCGAGCATTTTGTTCATGCTCTAAGTAGCCTGTAAAAGGCACTCTAATCTGGTAACAAGAGATTAAGAAGGAGGTGAACTTTTTTGGTATTTTCAAATCACCCACTACATTAAACAAATTATTAAATATTATTGTGTACCCCAGCCCAAGTTTTGTCACCCTGTGAGGCTATACCTTTTTTTTAAAGTTCTACTGCCCTTTATATGGCACTTTTAAACCTCCAATGCTTCAGTGTGATATGAATAAACCTGGGACCACAAAAAAAAAGAGGAGGGAAAGAAATGAGGAAAGCCTGTTTACACACACACACACGCACGAGATCATACCAAATACTCTTAATGGGGCAGAGTTACACAAACTACTTTTTGTCACTGCTTACTCATTATTTCAACAGCAACAACAACCCAAATCATATAGTTTAATCTTTACTTTTGCCTTCTAACTAATAAATTCCAACATAAAGACCACATCAAAAACCTCAGAAACGTAGTCCCCTTTAGGGAGAAAGAAGAAAAAAACCCCACCTGTTTATAGTTACAGAATTATAAACCTAATTGCTAAAAAATACTTAGGAAATTATGTAGGGAACCATGATAAGATTGATTTAATCTGGGAGATGAAGCACTCATAGTAATTTCTTCATTTTGTTTATGACCAAATTGTTTACAGAGTCTTTGCCAAGTTATATGATTATGGTGACAAGTAGTGGCAACGTCCTAGGTCTTTAAGAATTACAAATTAACACTGTTTGCCTTTAAGGGACAAGTGATTTGAGACTATAATTGGAATGAATCATTAAAATTTTCTCTTTTCCCTTCAAGGAACAGTGAAATACAAATAGAATCAGCCCTGAATAATCCAAAACAAATGAAAGAAGTCATGACACAGATAGTCCAAACGCAAGAGGAAAGAAAATAACTGGTACTTAACTTTGGAAAGTACTATATATGGTTCCCAGGGTGGACAATTGATTTTTGTGGCAGCCCTATTTATAGAGCACCTGTGGCCAGGCCCTTGGACAAGGACGTATCTAAGTCAAAATACAGAGACAAATCTCTAAATTTAAAACATTTTATTTGGGAGGCAAGAATTCCATTTTCGGACATACACACAAACCAGGTGGTCTTCAGTATGTCTAAAGAAAAAAGAAGTTTGGGAGTTTTATTAGAAGGAGAAATGTTACATACTATTTTGAAGGAAAGCTCATTGGCACTCAAGAAGCTTTGGGAACTGGCAAGCTCTGGTTGGTGAGTGACTGTTATAAATGAAACCAGCCTTAGAGTCACAGCAGGTCATTTCAGCAGCTACTAGGTAAGACTCATCTTAGGATTATGGAAGGCCGTTTCAGCAGCTAGATTTGGAGAAAATTTAATTCTTAGAGCAGGTGCTATGTGCCCTGAGGGCTTTTATTCCTTCTGGACCCTCAACTCTGATTTGGTTGGGTATGTAAGAATGACCCAATTTGTGTAATTAACTTTCACCAATAATACTGATGCCAGTTCAGGCAGAATTGTCTTAAGTAGAAAGTCATCCAACGTGCCCATTAAATTGTTTGGTACATTTTAAAAAGAACAACTAGATTATAGTTTAAAAGAACAATTAGATCATAGGCAGGGCAGAGGCAATAATTTATATATGTATTAACTGAGCTTACTTAAGCACACCAATAAAATATATCTGGCACCACTTTTAACATTCCACCAAAAGTACTCAAAAAAATTTGGGGGAGAATAAACTAAGCAAAGTAATCTCTCACATTAAGGAGTATTTATCATATGAAAGGCACTGTGCTAAGCAACAGCACTCTTATATGTAGACACACCAATTACAGAGAGTCGGGCACTTTTGTAAGGAATTTATATGTATCCCTTCATTTAATCCTTGTGTAAATCCTATGAAACAGCTACTATTATCATACCCATTTGGCAGGTGAGGAAACGGGGCATAAAGGGATAATTTTTTTTTTATTATTATTATACTTAAAGTTCTAGGGTACATATACACAACTTGCAGGTTTGTTACATATGTATACAAGTGCCATGTTGGTGGCTGCACCCATTAACTCGCCATTTACATTAGGTATATCTCCTAATGCTATCCCTCCTCCCTCCCCCAACCCCATGACAGGCCCCAGTGTGTGATGTTCCCCATCCTGTGTCCAAGTGTTCTCATTGTTCAATTCCACCTACGAGTTTTGGTTTTCTGTCCTTGTGATAGTTTGCTCAGAATGATGGTTTCTAGCTTCATCCATGTCCCTACAAAGGACATGAACTCATCCTTTTTTATGGCTGCATAGTATTCCATAGTGTATATTGCCACATTTTCTTAATCTAGTCTATCATTGACGGATATTTGGGTTGGTTCCAAATCTTTGCTATTGTGAATAGTACTGCAATAAACATGATGTGTATTGTCTTTAATAGTAGCATGATTCTATAATCCTTTGGGTATATATCCAGTAATGGATTGCTGGGTCAAATGAATAATTTCTTATTTCTAGAATCCTGAGGAATCAGCATACACCTGTCTTCCACAAATGGTTGACTGAGTTTACAGTCCCACAACAAGTGTAATAAGCATTCCTATTTTCCACAATCACGGCTCCGGCCTCTCCGCCATCCTGTTGTTTCCCTGACTTTTTTAATGATACCATTCTAACGTTGTGACATGTATCTCATTGGTGGTTTTGATTTGCAATTCTCTGATGCCAGTGGATGATGAGCATTTTTCATGTGTCTGTTGGCTTGCAATAAATGTTTCCTTTTGAGAGGTCTGTTCTATCCTTTGCCCACTTTTGATGAGTGTTTGATTTTTTTCTTATAAATTTGTTTAAGTTCCTTTTAGATCTCTGGATATTTAGCCCTTTGTCAGATGGATAGATTGTAAAAATTTTTTCCCATTCTGTAGGCTAACCACATAGTTGGAAGTAAAGCAATCCTCAGCAAATGTAAAAGAACAGAAATTATAACAAAGGGATAAGTTTACCTAAACACTCAGAGCTGGGGAGTGACAGAGTAAAACCCCAGGCATTTCCCCATCCAGTGGTGGGTTTTTTTCACCACTACCACTGTAATGACTCCTGATGTGAACAAGAGGCAAAGTGCCTGCATTTTATGTTCATTAGATGGTTGTTTGTTAGAAATAGTAATTTTGGGGCATAAGGGTCAACCTAACACTTTCTGACCACAGAGTAGATGCACTTCTGGTTCCTTGAGCAAACATTGGCCCACACATCTCTGATACATATTTTCACATATCTCTAGGAATATTTTGTCTCTTATGTGTGTCCCTTAGAAAGCAGGATGTTCAAAAAGAGAATTGTCATCACTCCCTAACAGGCTTCTGACCTAGAACAATACATTTTGATATATTTCTTAAGCCTAAAAGAGGAAGTGGGTGGAGGGGGTGGAGAAACACAGAGCATAGAAGCCTACAATGTTTGCCCCCTAGCAGAAACACTAAATTTTAATACCTATCTACATATAGAAAAACACCATCACAAAAATCACAAATCAGGTGAGCTATCATAGTACCTGGTTTTAACTTCATATTGCTGAAGCAGGCATTGAAGAGGTTAGTAGAGACAGTCTTGAATTGCCAACACCACCCCTTCCCCATCCCCCAGAAGCAGACATGCAGCATGGAGACGGGGTTGTGTTCTTGTGAGAGGGAACGTGCATGAGTGCATGACTGGGGGACTTTACATCGAATGCAGTGCTACCCTGTCATAGCAGAGAACAAAGCCAGCCTGGGCCCAACTAGCACCTACCCATAGAGGGAACATTTGGACTAGATGAAGCCAGAGGGGAACTGTCAATCCCACCCATCTGAACTTGAGTTTCTTGGCAAGCCTTGCCACCACAAGTCAAAGTGCTCTGGAGTCCTGGGTAAACTTGAAAGGCAGTCTAGGACACAAGGTCTGCAATTCCTAGGCAACTTCTAGTGCAGAGGTGGGCTGAAAGCCAGTGGACCAGGATGGCACATGACTTAGAGAGGTACCAGCAGAGGGATTAAGGGGGTGCTTGAGGCCCCCTTTCCAGGCCTAGCTCATGGATGACATGTGTAGATATATCCTGGGCCAAAAGAGAAGCCATTGCCTTGAAGGGAAGGATCCAGTCCTGGCAGGATTCATCACCTGCTGACTAAAGACCCTTGGGCCCTGAATAACCAGCAGCAATACCTAGTTGGTACACTATGGGTCTTGGGCTTAGAAATGTGTTGGCTTCAGGTATGTCCCAGCATATTACAGCTATAGTGGCTATGGTGAAAACCTTTTTCTGTTTGAGAAAAGCAGAGGAAAAAGTAAAGAAAACTTTGTCTTGTAGCTTAGGTACCAGCTCATCCATAGTGTGGTAGAGCAACAGGCAGGCTTTTGGAGTCCCTGAGTCTAGGCCTAGGCTCTTGGACAGCATTTCTGGACCTGCCCTGAGCCAGAGGAGAGCCCATTGACCTGAAAGATGAGTTCAAGGCCTGGTTGCATTTGCCACAACCTGACTGAAGAGCTCTTTGGCTTTAAATGAACATCAGCAATAGTCTCGCAGAAACCCCCACAGGCCATTGGTGGTGGTGGCCACAAGGAGAGGCTCCACTGGCTGTGGAAAGGGGAGGGAAGAGCAGGAAGGACTTTATATTGTGGTATGAGTGCAAGTTTACCTATAGTAGAATAGAACATCAGGTAAAATTCTAAGGGTTTTGACTCCAATCCCTGGCTCTCAGACAGCATCTCTGTGTCCACCAGGGGCCTAGGAGAATTCGCCATCCTAAAGAGATAGACACAAATCTGGCTGGTTTTGCCACTTGCTGATCACAGAACCCTAGCGACGTGGGTGAGTATAGGTTGTAGCCAGGTTGTGGTGGTTACAACAGGCCTTGGGTGAGACCCCACTGTTGTGCTTGTGCTTGCATCACCACACCTCCAGTTCCAGAATGCTCAGCACAGACAGAGAGACTCCATTCATTTGGGAGAAAGTAAGGGGAAAGAAAAAAAAAGAATCTCTGCCTGGTAATTCAGAAAATTCTTCCAGATCTCCTCCAAGACCTCCAAGGCAGTCCTTTATGACTCCGCAAAAACCACAGTGTTATTGGTCTTGGGACCCAAGTCCCTTTGAATACCTGGAAAACCTCCCCAAGAAGGACAAGGACAAACACCCAGTTGTGAAAACTACAATAAGTATGTAATTCTTCAAAACTCAGATGCTGATGAATATCTACAAGCATCAGGACCATTCAGGAAAACAGGAGCTTACCAAACACACTAAATTAGTCACCAGGGACCAATCAGGAAGAAACAAAGGCATGTGATCTTTCAGACATAACTCAAACTAGCTGCTTAGAAGAAATTCAATCTAACACAGGTAAGAAATTCAATCTAACACAGATAAGAAATTCAAAATGCCACCATTTAAATTTAACAATAAGATTGAAATAAATAATTAAAAAGAGTCAAGCAGATATTCTAGAGCTGAAAAATGCAGTTGACATACTGAAGAATTCAGTAGAGTCTCTTAATAGCAGAATAGATCCAGCAGAAGAAAGAATTAGTTAGCTTAAAGATAGGCTATTTGCCTAAAAGAAAAAAAGAATGAAAAAGAATGATGCACCCCACAAGATCTAGAAAATAAACTAAAAGGGCAAATGTAAGAGTTATTGACCTTAAAAGAAGGTAGAGAAAGAAAAAGGGGTAGAAAGTTTGTTCACAGTGAAAACACAGAAATCTCCAAAGCTAGAAAAAGATATAATTTCCAAGTACAAGAAGATTATAGAACACCAAGCAGATTTAACCAGAAGTAGATTGTCTCAAGGCATTTAGTAATCAAACTCCCAAAGATCAAGGATTAAGAAAGAATCCTAAAAGCAGCAGAAGAAAAGAAACAAATAACAGATAATGGATCTCCAATACATCTGGCAGCAGACTTTTCAGTGGAAACTTTACAGCAGAGGAGAGAATGATATGATATATTTAAAGTGCTGAAAGAAAACATCTTTTACACTATAGTAGTATATTCAGTGAAAATATCCTTCAAGCATGAAGGAAAAATAAATAATTTCCCAGACCAAAGCTAAGGGTCATCAACACCAGAGCACTCCTACTAGAACACTCCTATCTTTAGCATTTCTAATGGAGTTTTATTAGTTTTCTTTTTGTTTGTTTATGCAAGCAGTGTTAAGTTGTTATCAGGTTAAAATAATGGGTTATCAAATAGTATTTGCAAGATGCATGGTAATCTCAAATAAAAAAAAAAAAATTGGATACACAAAAAATAAAAATCAATAAATTAAATCATACCACCAGAGATAATCATGTTCACTAAAAAGAAGACAGAAAGGAAAGAAAAAGGAAAGAAAAATCACAAAACAAACAAAAAACAAATAACAAACTGGCAGGTGTAAACCCCTACTGATCAATAATAACATTGAATGGAAACGCTACAATGAAACAATAGAATAGTTGGATAGATTTAAAAAAAAACAAAACCAGTGATCTGTTGCCTACAAGAAACACACTTCACTTATAAAGATACATGTAGACAGTAAATAAAAGGATGGAAAAAGATATCTTTCCCTTTATTTACTGTCTATATGTATTTTTATAAGTGAAGTGTAATGCAATGTAATAAAACCAAAAAAAAAGCAAAAGTCACTCTTTTATTCCATTACATAATTCAACATAATAAAATCAAAAAAGAGCAGGAGTATATAAGTATATACATATGTAAGTATATACATATATACATATATAAGGAGTATATAAGTATATGCATGTATATACTTACATATGTATGTATTTACTTATATCAGACAAAATAGATTTCAAGAAAAAAGCTATAAGAAGTGACAAAGAAGGTCACTATATAATTATAAAGAGGCCAATTCAGCAAGAGGATATGATGATTTTAAATATATATGCATCCAACACTAGAGCACCTAGATTTATAAAGCAAATATTGTTAGAGGGTAAGAGAGAAATAGAACTCAATAAAATAATTGCTGGTGACTTCAACATCCCACTTTCAGCATGGGAAAAATCTCTCAGACAGAAAATCAACAAAGAAACATCAAATTTAATTTGCACTGCAGAACAAATGGATCTAATAGAAATTCACAGAACCTTTCATCTGATAGCTGCAGAATACACATTCCTTTTCTTAACACACGGATCATTCCCAAGGCTAGACCATATGTTAGGTCACAAAACAAGTCTTAAAACATTTTTTTTTTAATTTAAAGCATATCAAGAATCTTCTCTGACCACAATGGAATAAAAGCAGATATCAATAACAAGAGAAATTTTGGAAACTATACAAACACATGGAAATTAAACAATATGCTCCTAAATGACCTGTGGGTCGATAAAGAAATTTAAAAAGAAATTGAAAAATTCTTGAAACAAATGATAATGGAAACAACATACCAAAATTTATGGGACACAGCAATAGCAGTACTTAGAGAGAAATGTATAGCTACAAGTGCCTACATCAGAAAAGAAGAAAACCTTTGAATAAATAACCTAACCACAAATCTTAAAGAACTGGAAAAGCAAGAGCAAATCAAACTCAAATTATTGAAAGAAAAGAAATAATAAAAAAGCATAGCAGAAATTAATGAATTTGAAATGTAAAAAAAATACAAAAGATCAATGAAACAAAAAGATGGGTTTTTTGAAAAGATAAACAAAATTGACAAACCTTTTGCCAGACTGATAAAAAAAGGAGAAGATCCCAATAAATAAAATCAGAGTGACTCCTATGAGCAAACAAATGTCAATAAATTGGAAAATTTAGAGGAAATGGATACATACCTGAAACTATAAAACCTACCAAGGTTGACTCAAAGAAATCCAACACATAAACAAACCAATAGCAGGTGATGAGATTGAAGCTGTAATAAAAAGTCTCACAGTAAAGAAAAGCTTGGGATCCTATGGCTTCACTGCTGAATTCTACCAAAAATTTGAAGAAGAACTAATACTAATCTTACTCAAACTACTCTGAAAAATAGAGGAGGAGAGAATACTTACAAACTCATTTTATGAGACCAGTATTACCCTGATGTCAAAACCAGACAAAGAAACATGAAAAAAAGAAAACTACACACCAGTATCTCTTATGAACATTGATGCAAAACAAAAATCCTCAACAAAATACTAGCAAGCAGAATTCAACAACAAATGTAAAAGATCCTTCATTATGACCAAGTGGGAGTTATCCCAGGGATGCAAGGATGGTTCAATATATGCAAATCAATGAATATGATCTATCAACAGAATGAAAATAAAATCTATATATGATCATTTTAATTGATGTGAAAAAGCATTTGACAAAATGTGGCATCCCTTCATGATAAAAACCCTTAAAATTGGTATAGAAAGAGCATACCTTAACATAATAAAAACCATATATGACAGACCCACAGCTAGTATCAAACCAAATGGGGAAAAACTGAAAGCCTTTCCTCTAAAACCTAGACATGACAAGGATGCCCATTTTCACCACTGTTATTCAATACAGCATTAGAAGTCCTAGCTACAGCAATCAGACAAGAGGAAGATATAAAGGGAATCCAAACTAGAAAAAAAGTAGTCAAATTATCCCTGTTTGAAGAGGATATGATCTTAGTTGGACAAACCTAAAGACACCACAAGAAAACTATTAGAACTGATAAACGAATTCAGTAGTGTTGCAGAATACAAAATCAACATACAAGAATCAGTAGCATTTCTATATGCCAACAATGAACAAACTGAAAAAGAAATCAAAAAAGTAGTTTCATCTATAGTAGCCACAAATAAAATAAATACCTAGGAATTAACTTAATCAAAGAAGTGGAAATTTTCTACAATAATAACTGTAAGACAGTGCTGAAAGAAATTGAAGAGGACACCAAGAAATAGAAAGAAATTCCATGTTCATGATTGGAAGATTCAATATTGTTAAAATGTCCATACTACCCAAAGCAATCTAAAGATTCAATGTGATCCCTATAAAAATATCAATGACAGTCTTCAGATAATATGGAACCATAAAATACCCAGAATAGCCAAAGCCATCTTAAGCAAAAAGAACAAAATTGGAAGAATCATATTACTTGACTTCAAATTATGCTACAGAGCTATAGTAACCAAAACAGCATGGTATTGAGATAAAAACAGACATATAGACCAATAGAACAGGATAGAGAATCCAAAAACAAATCCACTCATTTACAGTGAACTCATTTTCAACAAAGATGCCAAGAACATACACTGGGGAAACAATAGTCTCTTCAATAAATGGTGCTGGGAAAACTGGATATTCATATGCAGAAGAATGAAATGAGGCCCCATCTCTCACCATATACAAAAATCAAATCAAAATGGATTGAAGACTTAAATCTAAGATTTCAAACTGTGAAACTTCTATAAGAAAATTTTGGGAAAACTCTCCAGGACATTGGTATGGACAAAGATTTCTTGAGTAATACCCTCTTAAACACAGACGACCAAATCAAGAATGGACAAATAGGACCACATCAAGTTATAAAGCTTCTGCACAGCAAAGAAAACAATTAACAAAGTGAAGAGACAATCCACAGAATGGAAGAAAATATTTTCAAACTACCTATCTAACAAAAGATTAACAATCAGAATATGTAAGGAGCTCAAACAACTCTATAGGAAAAAAATGTAATAATCAAATTAAAAATGGGCAAAAGGGCTGGGTGCGGTGGCTCATGCCTGTAATACCAGCACTATGGGAGGCCAAGACAGGTGGATCTCTTGAAGTCAGGAGTTTGAGAGCAGCCTGGCCAACATGATGAAACCCTGTCTCTACTAAAAATACAAAATAGCAGTGTGTGGTGGCACGCACCTGTACTCCCAGCTACTCAGGAGGCTGAGGCAGGAGAATCACTTAAACCTAGGAGGTGGAGGTAGCAGTGAGCTGAGATCGAGCCACTGCACTCCAACCTGGGCTACAGAGTGAGACAAGGAAAGAAAAAAATGGGCAAAATATTTGAATACACATTTTTCAAAAGAAGACACACAAATGGCAAACAGGCATATGAAAAGGTGCTCAACATCACTCATCATCAGACAAATGCAAATCAAAACTACAATGAGATATCATCTCACCCTTGTTATTAAAATGGCTTATATCCAAAAGACAAACAATAACAAATGCTGGCAAACATGTGGAGAAAAGGAAACCCTTAGACACTGTTGGAGGAAATGCAAATTAGTACAACCACTATGGAGAAGAGTTTAGAGGTTCCTCAAAAAACTAAAAATAGAGGTACCATATGATCCAGCAATCTCACTGCTGGATCCCACCAAAGAGAAAAAAATAGACATATGTACTATGTTTATTGCAGCTCTGTTCACAATAGCCAAGATTTGGAAGCAGCCTAAGTGTCCATCAATAGGTGAATGGATAAAGAGAATGTGGTACTTACACACCATGGAATACTATTCATCTATAAAAAAGAACAAGATTCAGTCACTTGCCACAACATAAATGGAAGTGGAGTTCATTATGTGAAGAGAAATAAGCCAGTCACAGAAAGACAAACATCATATATTCTCACTTATTTATGTGATCTAAAAATCAAAACAATTGAACTCATGGACATAAAGAGTAGAAGGACAGTTACCAGAGCCTGGGAATGGTAGTGGGAGGGTGAAGGGGAGGTGGAGATGGCTGATGGGCAGGATAGTATTTGATAACACCACAGGATGACTACAGTCAATAACAATTTAATTGTACATTTCAAAATAATTAAAATAGTATAATTGGATTATTTGTAACATAAAGGATAAATGCTTGAGGGGATGGATACCTTGTTTTCCATGATGTGATTATTATGCATTGCATAACTGTATCAAAATATCTCATGTACCCCATAAATATATACACCTACTATGTACCCACAAAACATAAAAATACAAAATTTAAACAAAAGATAGATGAGTGTGATTTCAATCCCTAAAGATATTGATATCGGGATTCTGTCCACAAGTTTTGTCCAGGCAAATAATAGAGGGTGCTTTAACATCTGTCAGTTATGAACACTTTCATCTACCAGTAACAGAAATTGCAACTGACAGAAATATAAACTAATTGGTGTTATTTTTCCACCACTAAGACATTCAGAGTTTGTATGGTCTGGAACTGTTAGTGCTGCTTGGGGATGCTCTTAGGGATCCAGGCTTCTCCTTTCTTTGGGACCTCCATCTCAAGGGTGTTGGTGTCTAGCAACCTTGTGACCTCATGATCTCAACATGGCCACCAGTGTTTCATACCATGCTGTGTACCAGATAGAAAGAAGAAGGAAAGCAGTTTGTGCAAACTGCATCTAGCCTTTTTATCAGCAGACTTTAAATTCATCTTTTTAGCCACCACTAGCCAAAAGGAGTATTTGAGTTTCCAGCTTTTGAGAAGTGAACAACGGAGATGGAGGTTGGAAATGTGGGTGGCGTAGGCCAACCAAATGTCTGCCACAGAAACGAAGATGTGACTTGTTAATCTTCTGGTTGGTGTGAAATCTATCCTTTCCCTCCACACTGAAGTCTGGGAAAGCAGGGAATAGGGATGGAATCTGCATTCTCCATATTCTTAGATACACAGCTTTTCTTCCTCACTGCAACCCAGTATGACACTGGTCATAGAGAAAAATGTTCATCAAATATCTTTTACTGTTTTCTTCAGCTCCATAGTGAATGTGACACTTCTTTCTCCCTTTTCCTCCTCCCCCAACAACCTAAGAAGCTTCAGACTTGAAAATCCTTATTAAAAAGCATTATTAATATATTGATAAGTGCATGAGGAAAGTGTGAAAGAATACATACAAACACATACACAAGTATATACAGATAGATATAGATATATAATATGGCACCAGTATTGGTGGGTGTTGCTGGGAGATGAGAGGAGTCCTTCACTCTGTGCATATACATTACTATATCACTTGAATTTTTTATACAAGCATATATTACCTTTGTAACCTATAAAAGCAATGAAGATATAAACAGATAATAAATTTCTCACTAGTTTTTCATGCTTCATGCAGAATTAACCCAGTTTAATTAATCTTCCTGAAGGTCTTATTTTCTAACCAACTTTGTGGTTTATCCCTGAACCTTCACCAAGTTCTTCAGAAATTCTTTAGTCATGAGAAAGTTGGCACAGCTTAATCCACTCACAAGTCAGATTATAGAATGCTAAAACATTCATATGCATTCCTCCCTTTTGGAAATTAAATTTAATAGCTTGCCCTCTGAAGAAGTGTCTGTGTGTCCCAGAACATGCTGGCCTCTCACAAATTTTGCTTGCATTTTAACTGTCAGGTTACTACAGCTTCTGATTTGTAAAAAGTGATTTTAGTTTAACAGGCTTCAGTATAAAGCTGGTGTTTTCTGCAGGGAAATGTCCTAAACCCTGATCATCAAGCTGGATGTATTTATTTTTATTGATAAGCCTGGTAATTTGTCCTAGAGCTTTTCATTTCAGTGAATTACATAATGGTATACTCACTAGCTTTTGTCTTCATGTGATAGAAACAACAGCAAATTTTGCCTAATTCTCTCTTCCCAGGGACATGGTGTGGCAGGCTCATGGAGTCAGACTGCCGAATAGGTGAGGGCAGGGAAGGATAATGCCATTGAGCACAAAATTGAGTTGTGGTTTATGTTTTCACCTGTAAATTCACAAAGGTCACAGGGATCATAACAAAAAAAAAAAGCCATGGTTTTGTTCAGAAAGCTGTTCTCAAATTCATCAGGATCCTCTTTTTCTTTACTATTCATGAAATGATGACTCTAAGGTTTCTTGTTTATATGCCTATTAGGATGATGGATAAATATTTATTCATTGATAAGGTGAATACAGGAGAAAAGGAATGTTGATGAGGAAGGGAAGTATCTCTCCAACTTGCCAAGAAAAGAAGTTAAACAATTTCCATCTTATACATTCTTTTTTATTCTATGTAGAGATAATATTTTCTTGTCCTTTTCACTACAATCTGCAGTCAATTTCTTGTATTTTTTGCCAAGTATTTGATATTTTATGACAGCCATGTGAAATATGTACACAGAAATATTGTAGTAATACATTTCCAGGCCTGGCATGGGGGTTCACACCTGAAATTCTAGTACTTTGGGAGACTGAGGCGGAAGGATTGTTTGAGCCCCGGAATTCAAGATCAGCCTGGGCAAGACAGCAGGATTCTGTTGCTAGAAAAACAATTTAAAAAATTGCTGGGGATGTGGTGGCCTGTAACCCCAGCTATTTAGGAGGCTGAGGTGGGAGGATTGCTTAGGCAATCCGCAAATGGGCCATGATAGCGCCACTGCACTCCAGCCTAGGTGACCGGGCAAGACCCTGTCTCAAAAATAAGTAAATAAATAAAAACAATAAAAATAATATATTTCCAGTAATTTTAACTATCCTAAATATTTGAGAAATAGAAATTAGCAAAAATGCTTTCTGAGTGCCCAAAATAAACCTATGTGTCCTGAACAACACTTTGTTGTTCACTCAGAAGCTTTTACTCTGCCTTGGCACTGACTTCTAACAATCTTTGTCAGTAGTGATGATAATGATGATAAAGATGCTGATGATAGCTATATATCTTAGGTACTGTGACAGGAATGTTACATTATCTATAATAATCCTGGCAACCATTTTGCCTATCCTAAGAGCTGACATTACTTACTCTCATTTTATAGATAAGAAACTAAGACTGAGAAGTTAAGTAATTCACCCAAGCTACTAGAGACAAAAGTCAGGCTTCAACAGGGATATCTCTATTATACCACACTGCCTTCCTGAACAAAACTATTTATGCTCCTCAGTGTGGCATCCTTGACCTTCTGCTTTTCGAATGCAACATTTACTCGTAGGATGAGTCATCTCATCCAAATTTATGGATGCAACCACCATCTGGGAGCTAATGACTCCTAGAATTATCTTACAGTTCAGCTTTCTTTCCTGAGTTCTAGATCTATGTATCTTACTGCTTCTAGAACATCCCTATTTCAATATGCAGCAGTTTCCTCAAAGTCAACATCTCCCAAATTAATGCTTTACCTTCTCTATCACCTCCTATCTGTTCTTCCTCTTCTATCTCTTACCTTACCAACGGGCAATATCATATACCTAATTGCTCAAGCTAAGAGATATCCTTGACAATTCCCTCTCCTTCTGCCCTCATATCCAAATGAAAATGGAAAATTATTGATTCTACCTCCTTAATGGTTTTTGAACCCCCAAATCTGTTGTCTCGTCTCCTCCTCCATTACCAGTGCCTTATAACTTCTGATAATATTTTGCCTGGTTTATTGCAACAGACTCCAAGATTCTATTCCTAATGCCAGTCTGAATTCATTCTGTGCTTTATAAAAATTTGTTTAATTTCTCAGATAAATGTCTCCATCTTTTAAAACTGAAAGTACTGTAGCAAAAGTAAATTTTCTAACTTGACTTTTCAAGTTGAATATAGTAAATATAATATAATTGAACAATGACTAAATGGCTGCAGGTTTTCATAAATGGAATTTTTCCATTCTTTTCTTTTCTCTGTTATTTTTCACCGTGTACATGCGGTCAAAGTAGTTTAATGTTTTATTTCTTACATTAGCTGGTCTCTTGCCTTATCTGCTTAAAAGCCTATGTTCCCAACAGCTGCTAGAAAGATCTTTTTCTAAAATATAAATCTGATTCTCTTATGGTCTTGCTTAAAATTTTATGTGGCTCCTTACTGCCTCCAAGACGAAAATCTGAAATCTTTGATTGACATAAAAGGAGCAGTCTGAGGCTATTTTCTGGAAAGACAACTTCCCACCAGCCCTACATAATAACCCCTGAGGACATTACTAGATGATGTTCAAAACAATGACCTAAAAATCATCCAACAAATGTGATTCACCGTATTGAACTTAAGAAGTAAAGAAGATTGTATTTAGATAGATTTGTTGCAGAAATGTTTTATATATGTGAGTGCCTAAATAAGTAAATGCCAGTAAGATAGAAAATTATGTCATTGCATTTTCAGACTTTTATGAGATGGAAACATTTGCATAAGAAATTAAAGGAATTATTAAAAATATGGGATTAGTCTGGAGTGACATGAGGGGTTGAATGTAAGTCATAAGTGAAATTAAACACCAACAGACTTAGACTGTGCTTACATAATTCAGGAAAAATTGATAAAATTAAGAAACGGAAAATTTCCCAGTCATTCCCTAATCTAGAGGTCACAACTGGAGGCTGCATGTCAGATTTTGCCACAAGGTAGGTTTTATCTCATCTGCACATATTTTTTTTTTAAAACTTCCACAGTTTAATGTCCTCAGCTCTTTCTAAATTTCATCCACCCACTTGTGTCAGTTCCATGAATGGTTATTGGTCCATAAGATAACTCTAAAAATTGAGTATAAGCTTTTAGAAGCTTTTGTAACAATTTAGCAATGTAATCACATGTCTGTTGAATCCAAATGTAAGAAATTGAGTCATATTTCTTGTGTCTTTGGTTTTATTTTATTTTCTTGGTAATTCATTTTATTATATTTCACAAAAGTATTAGTTCACACCAATTGGAATTTTAAAAAATTAACCTATGATAACATAGATAGTTTGAAATGTGTTTCTCTGGCTTACCCCAAACCCCACCATTCCCCATTATTATTTTAGGTCAATTTCACTCAAATGCTAGGCCCCTGATGACTTTTGATTTGAGACTTCCTTGCTCATTCAATTAAATTCATCTTCAGATGAGGCTGGAGGGCAACAGTAGTTAGGGTAAGTATCTTGCCAAAGTCTCAAGGAACCTCACATCTCTACACACATTAACCCAGTAACACCTGCATAGTGACTTAAAATTTCAAAGCCCCTCAAAAGACCTGCAGCAAAACAAATGTCTAATTGAAACGTGTTTTCAGCACTTCATGGCTACACTTAGACAAGCTATCATGTGCTACTTTCAGCCAGACAGTGACACCAGAATTCATGAAGGAGCAAAGAAGCCTAGAGAGGACTAGAAGCAAGTTCAAACAGTTGGGGGATTTTATGGCCAGTGAGAAGAAGTTCAGAAACATTCTAACTATCCTTTTCTTTCTTGATTTATACATCCTTCAAATCAATATGATCATCTCATTCCAGGTGCCAAGCGCTTGGTTCCCTGTTACAGTTTTCTTTACAATTTCACCTTACCGAAGCGTATCATATCAGAGAATACCCTGATCTTCCAGAGCAATTACCTCACCAGTACCCAAGGCACGTCCCTGACTTACCTAGAAGCAAAGCTGGGAGTAGAAACCTCCCCTAATGATTTCCCAGTCTTTCCAGCTGTGTTAAATACAAACTTAATCATTTGGTTTTTCTCCCTTATCTATCATCATCATAATTTTAAAAGACTTCTCCTCCACTCACTGAATTTATCTCCAGCTTATTGCAAGTAATGAGAATTTGGAGTTGAGATTCACAATTGTCCATATGTTAGTTGGAAGAAGAAAATCAAGACTAAGAGAGAGTGGAAATGTAGCTGGAAAGCTAATACTTCAAGCTGAATCCCAGACTTAAACCCACAGATGTTTTGAAGATGGGTTATAAATTTTAATTACAGACAAACAGCATTACAGAAAAGTTGGGCTCTTAATTTAAAATGAAGTCAAAAAGGGTGAGTTTTCAAACATGATACTTCCCAATATCCTAACACATAGGAGCCACATGAAAAATATTTATTTAGTGAATTAATTGATGATGCAATCAATCAATGAAATTGCTGTAAAACTCCCTTGAAAAATCCCTCTTGAGGTGGGTTTTTTTTTCCCCTAAACTATCTTTTCCTTCTCAAGCCCAGACTCTGTAAGTGCCCACCCCACTTCTACCATGCCAGATATTTGCTGTCAGTCCACCATCAGTTCCCAGAGTACCTGCAGTGGAGCACCATAGGTCTGCTGCATTGCCGGTAAATGGGACTCTGTTGTGGCTGGCAGGGAGTCCCGCCTGGGAGCTGACAATTACATGAAATTGACTGACAAGCTTTGCAAGCAGATACACAGTTAATGAGCAAACATTACCCAACCTTGCAATGTAGAGAAGGGATATGGCTAATTTAAAAATGATCAAACAGAGACTTTCCGTATCTGGGTTTAAGTTGTTTATGTTCTTCTCCAAACAAAGGTCTGCCTCCAAAGAGACATTTTATACGAAAAGTTAATTTTATTTTCACCAATCACCATGACACCCACACCTTAAACTAATTCCAGACCAGACAAATTTAAGAGTTACACAAACTAAAAAATTGGTTGGATCAACCCTGGCAATCAAAAGGGTAGCAGATGTTGTGACCAGGCTGCCCTCATCCACTGCCAGAAAATTAAGTCATGATTCTAGACACATTGCAACATTTTCTACAACATCCTTAATGGAACCATTCTTAGTTTAATAACTAATACTGCAGAGTTACTCACAAAAAGGTTATTTTACAGAGACAACAAAGAGTTCCAATACAGCCTACATATCCTGAAAGACCAGGAATTTTCTGCTGGACCCAAAGAATAAAACCACAGTGTATTCACAGCTACACGTGATTTCTACAATATGAATACACCTCTGCAGGTTGGTAACAAATAACCACAGGGAAGAAGGCAAAGCATTTGTTACCAGCTTCTACAAGATGGTTTTTTTTTATTATTATTACAAAGTCACTGGTAAGTGGTGATAAAAGAAAAACTTCAGCTGAATTAAATTTAAAGGAGTTTAATTGAGCAATGAACCATTAGCGAATCCAGCAGCCCCCAGAATAAGAGCAGATTCACAGAGACTCCAGGGGTGCCTTGTGCTCAGAAAAAAGTTATAGACAAAAAAGTTAAAGTGACGTGCAGGAATCAGAAGTGAAGTGCAGAAACAGTGAGATTGGTTACAACTTGGCATTTGCCTTATTTTGAAGGCAGTTTGAACATTCAGCAGTCTATGAGTTGTTGAAGTATGGCTGTTGGGATTGGCTAACATTCAGCTATTGTTACAGGTGCACACTACTAAGTTAGATTTCCAATTTTGCCTGACTGTTAAGCTAGGTTACAGTTCATCCACAAGGACTCAAATACAGAAGTATGGAGACCTTCTCAGGCCATATTAAGTTTGCTTTAACAGTGGTGAGATTTTTACTGAATAACATTGTTTGCAGCCAGCATGGGATGTCTGATGAAGGCAGTAGGTAGACTCTCCATCGTCCTCACTTTATACAGAATTTAGGAAACTCACCTACACAAGATACTGCCCGGGGCACTGAGCAAAGTGATTCACATTCTCTGGCTTCCTCCCCTAACTCCTCCTGGATGAGGCCAGCCTCATCCATGGCTAGGAGGCTTCTACAAAGTGAGGTGAAGCTTTCAAGATTTCTCCTACAACGTAGTTGTAGATACCTAGAAATCTAAAATTTGTTATTTTGTGTATTGCATGTATATTTCAGAATAATCAGAGATTTTAAGCTATGACCTACTATAAAAACCAGTAAACAGGAAATAAATAGCCTTCCTTATCAGTTATAACTCAGAGTTCATAAATTACCAGATTCTTATCTATGAGTTGGTCTTAATGGCCTGAGATGAAGAAAAGACCCTGAGATTACTGGTCACCAAATTGAATATCAACCACAAAAAGAGGGGGCTGGGATGCCAAAGATAAACAACCTGCTTGCCTTGGGTTCACTGTGTCTCTAGTAAAGACAAATAGCCTGAATCCCAGTATCCAAGACCTGCTACAATGGATTCACCGGAACCCTGTGCACAAAAAAACACTTCCAGCAAATGAATTCTTAATTGCCAGCTAAGACTATAGCCTCAAACCATTGGGTTATCTTCTATCTTGGGGGACCCAGTGGAGCTTTGAGGTTTCTTATTGGCCCTCCAGGTACACAGTCAGGTCCAAGCTGTATTACCTGCGTTCTAATAAGTTTCCCACTGCAAAAGAGAGAAGGTCCCAAGCCAGGACAGTGTTGTACCATCTGACTGTACCTTGTAGGAAGGAAGAGGGAGAAAAGAGTTGAAAGAGATATTCAGAAACTTGAACAAAAGGGAGACCTGGAAAAGAGACAGCGTTTAACGTCTTGTCTCTTCCTCCCAATAAATGTCTTGCTTGACACTTTAGAATTCATACTCCTTGGAGTTGGTGGAGACTGAGGTGAGGGAACCTGGTGGAGAAGCTGTGAAAGAGTGGAGACTGGAACCTAGAGCTCACTATAAAGGTTAGTGCGTCACTAGCGCTTTGAATTATATCTCCGTTGTAGAAAACACACATAGAAACAGTAGACACAACTCTGGTTTACTTTTCTCTCTGCCGCTCCACTTTTACAGATTTGAGAGTAAATATTCCACACTTGGCTTGCCATTGAGCAAAACTAGTGCATTTTCCTCAACAATGCCAGGGGACAGAGCAGAACTGGTTTAAAACAGACTAAGTATAAAGTTTATTGAATTAATTTGTTAATTAGTGAAGCATTTCCCAAATAACTCTAAGCATAATTTCTTCATCTGTAAAAGAGGGGTGGGTTGGAAAAGTTTCTAAGAGCACTTTTTCTTAACTTCCCAATTCATAATTACCATAATTTATAAATTGCTAATTTATTTAATAATTTACATTTTATAATTATATGTAAAATAATTTTTTTTTTTGTTTTTTGAGACAGGGTCTCACTCCCATACCCCAGGCTGGAGTACGGTGGCACAGTCTCCACTCACTGCAGCCTCAACTTCCAGGACTCAGATGATTCTCCCACCTCAACCTCCTGAGTAGCTGGGAGCACAGGCGTGCACCACAATGCCTGGTTAATTTTTTGTATTTAGTATTAATAGCCATTGTATCTTTAATAGCCATTCCACAATTTATAAATTTTTAAGTTTCTTAAATGCATACTTCTGCAATATCTTGCATCTAAACTTTAGTTTTAGGACTATAGAAAGATTTATGTGAAGAAAACTTTAGTTTTCTATTACTTTCCACATAAATCCTTCCAGGTAGTTCCTGCCTTATCTATCTCTTAACCCTAGTTTAATTAATGTCTCTTCTATATTGTATCTTATTAGGAAAAGCTCTTCAATAAATGCAAAACCTTTAAAAATCATGATATGCTTTCAAAATTTCCATTGAGTATTTGGATGATTATTTTACAGTCTAAAGCATGAGACATAAGCAGCTGGGGTGGCTCATGCCTGTAACCTCAGCACTTTAGGAGGCCGAGGCAGGCAAATTGCTTGAGCCCAGGAGATCCAGACCACCCTGGACAACATGGCAAAACCCAGTCTCTACTAAATACAAAAAAAAATAGCCAGGCATGGTGGCCCATGTCTGTGGTTCCAGCTACTTAGGAGGCTGAAGTGGGAGAATCACCTGAGCCCGGGGAGTCGAGGCTGCAATGAGCAAAGATAGTGCCACTGCACTCCAGCCTGGGCAATGGGAGTGATTTTGTCAAAACAAACAAACAAACAAACAAACAAAACTACAGAAATAAATAAAGTATGAAAAATAGTTATGAGGTCTAAAGAGGAAGATATTGCTTTTGCCTATCAATTGCCCGATCTCTGGACAGCTGTATGTAAGCTATTTGTAAAATCTTCCTAAATCTGCCCATGCTTCATGATCCTACTACAGAGGCAGCTTTTAGGGTAACAAGAAGAGCAAGAAATTTTAACAAATTGTTTCACCACTGTTCTCTGAAAGGCTATTTGAAAGAACCAGGAACATAAAAAAAAATATTGAGCATTGCTACTCTCACGTTTTAGGTTGTGTCTACAAGGATTCTCATGCTGTAAAATAAATAATATGTGGATGAGGACAAAGACGGTAGGGCAAGCAATAGCTACACAAGGACTCCCTCTCTCCTAAGGCAATAGCTGTCGTGAGAACTCTATAATCATACAGCATAGTTATAGATTAACTGTGTAAAAACTCCAGGTGTGAGCTTAGCTCAAATACTGTCGACTTTTAACTTCAAACACTCTGCAGTGGCACATTCCCACCTAGATAACTTCATAATCTTAATGTGACATGATCCCATTTTATGGATGGATACATAGAGAGATTGATATATATTCAAACCTCTTAAAAATTACACCCTCAGCATGGTGTATGTCCCATGAATTAAAAGAATACTAAGAAGATTTTCAATTTTGTAGAAATTTTTGTTATGTAAGTATGATTAGAGGAGGAGGGTTTTTTTCATATATTTTTTGCTCTGCTTTTACATCATTTGTAAATGCCATTGCTTTGGCCAACTTTGTTTTTATTTTCAGTCACTTGCTTCTTCTCCAGGTTTTGCTTAAATTTGGTGTCTGAGTTAGGAAGCTAAAAGCCTCAGAGTGTTGCTGTCCCCCACATAGGGACCAGCAGGTGTTAAAAGGGAGCAGGTCTCTGTGATGCAACTGAACGCTAAATTCATTTGCGATGCAAATTTGATCAAGATTTAAGGTGAGAAAATCATTCTAGTCTTGTTCATAGCAGCAGCATAATTTCATATCATCATACTCACCCTATCGCCACTGGTAGCCTTTGATAACAAGGCATGGGCACTACAATTGTGCAAGGTTTTGGTGATAAGATATGATTATTGAACATAACACAAATTTTATCTTTATGACCCAGAATTACTTTCATTAAAGGAGTACTTTCATCAAATGTTGAAAAATTGCCACAATATTGGCCGGTTATTAAACAATTAGTGTGGCAATGTGAACAGAACATTGTCCTGAACTCTTTCCTTCTATTTATATTTAATTCTTATTGAATGCCTATCATGTACTAGTGACAATGTTAAACACTTAACATGCAGCCTTTTTAAAAAATTCTCACATCAACCCTATGATGTCAGTAGTGTTATCATTTTATTTTACAGATGAGGAAACTGAGGTCCAAGGTTGTACAACAACAAAGTTGTGGTGCCAGGATTCTGCCTCCCCGATTTAGGTTCTTGCTGTTCTAATCTGCTTCCCAGTATCCCCCACTGTTTCCCAAAGGAGAGTTTGGTGCAGTGTCAGGCACTGAGCTTTGGATGGGCCATTTTATCCCATTTTAGCTATAACTATAAAAGGATTTATTCACCTCCATCTGTTCACATTTCTCATGACCTGAGAAAATTGGGATGTTCCAGATACAACGGTAAACTTGGGCTACTCCATCAAGAGCCTAGCAGTCTAAGTTAATCCTGCCGTGGAAAAATAGAAAGATTTTTTGTGAAGCTTAATCTTCAGGGCCCTTTACTTTCGTGACCCTGAGAGGTCTTAGGGAGATGTTCATATGATGATTTGCAAATTTTCAAATTAAGTTATTTTAACTGCAAACAATTAAGACTATCATTCCTTTCCACTCCAACTTCCTCTCCTTCATACTTCCCTATATTTGGTGACACGGAAGCAGCTATGGGCATTTTGAGATCCAGCTAAGGGAAAGTTGAGATGTAAATTCACTTAACATGGGTTTACTGTGGCTTCCAGTGACTTCTGTATGTACATATGTTTGTGCTTTGCTAATGATCCTGGTGCAGGAATGACTGCCACGAATGACAGAATGACGATTCATCTGCAGGAAGGTATAAGGCCAAAGGTTTTATTGTGGTTTAAGTATAAGAGTGGTGGAGAAATTAGGTTTGAAAATTCAGAGCCAGAAACTAGGCAATGGAAAAATTTGTAATTATCAGACATGTAGAACTGTAATAAGAAGAACTGATTTTCATCAATGACTAATCAAAGCTGAAGTGTTCTCCTGTCATAAACATACTCAATAATACAGCATGTACAATTATAAATGAACATTTTTATGGACTAGGGCAAAAAAAGAATGAATGAAAATCTCTGTATTTTTAAGGTGCAAACCTGAAGCAGTACTACAAAAAATACATATAACTATATGTGAAGTGATATGTTTTTATACATTCCAATGTATTAGGTCAAATTCTAGTATACATGATACACTCTCCTGATGAAAACCAGAGGTTCCAGATGAAATGACAAGAAAAAATGCTACTAATACAACAAAAACACCCTGAAGAGGCAAGTGTTTCTATGACTAATTTCCTACATATAATTTGTTCAATACATGTTGATATGGGAGGGGGGCAGGGAAGTGTTGGGTAGAGAAGGGTGGGTCCTTGGCTAGGGCTCCACCCCCAGGACGTACCCACGGACTTAGGTGAGGACAGGCATTTCTGTTTTCGTGCCCAAATGTTGCATTTTCCAAGACCACCCTGACCTGCCGTGCCCCAATCCTGTGCCTATAAAACCCCTGAGATCCTAGCAGGCAGAGACACAAGCAGCTGGACATAAGGAAGAACACACCAGCGAAAGAGCACACTGACAGGCACCGGCAGATGCCAGCAGGCCCCTGGCCAGTGGAATAATGCATAGTTTGGCTGGGGATGGTCAGAGGAGAACCTGGCTGCTGGGTGGCCTGACTCCAGGGGAAAGCCACCTTCCCACTCCATCCGGCTTCTGGCCTCCCTGCCCACCTCGCTGAGAGCTACTACCGCTCAATAAAAAACCTTGTACTCACTCTCCAAGCCCATGTGTGATCTGATTTTTCCAGTACGCTAAGGCAAGAACCCAGGATATGTAAAGCCCTCTGTCCTTGCGATAAGGGAGAGGGTCTAATTGAGCTGACAAACACAAGCCTCCTACAGACGGCTAAACTCAAAAAGCACTCTGTAGCACACACCCACTGGGGCCTCAGGAGCTGTAAACACCCAATCCCAGACACTGCTGCAGGGTCAGATCCCCACGACCTGCTCGTCTGTATGCACACCCCTAGAGGTCTGAGCAGCAGGGCACCGAAGAAGCGAGCCACATCCCCATCACACACTCTGTGAAGGGGATAAGGGAATTTCTCCCGTTTCAATGTTATGTGAGAGTAGTTTGATTATGTACTTACGTAGCCCATTACGTTGTATGTAATGAATTCTAAAATATGTTTTTCACCGCTTTTGTGTTTTTTCGCTTCAAATTAGTTTTATTTTCTTCTCAGAATTATTGGACATTCCAATATTCAAATCCATTAGAAATAAAGTCACCTGATAAAAGCCAAAAACATAAACCAAAAGAAAATATTTGTGATATTCACATGAGCTGTTTTTTTCTAGTTTATTGAAATTTCTTTTATCATTCTAAATAAATATTTATTTTCAAATTTAATTTTCTATTTTAATGTTATATTCTTTTCTTTTAGAGGGTCCTGCCAAATTAAGTTTTAGGCCACACAAAACCTGGATCTGCCGCGGAATGAAACCAACTCCAAAAACTGCCTCCTACCGGAGCCTAAAATGATGCATCCAAGATATCAAAACAAAATTGGGCTAAATGGCCTCCTTTTGGTTTTGTCTTCTATAAAGGATGTATCAAAGTTATGATTCTTCTTTAATATCTTGGGGAATTTTTAGTAAAATATTTCCTTCTGTTTTTATTTATAACTTCTCTCTCTTTACCCCAAACGTCCTCATCAAATATTCAGACACATTGAACCAATTACAATATTGTACTCAAAATTGCGCCTCCCTTTGGCCAATTATTTAGTTTTGTGAATCTGATTCTCTCTTCTGCTAGGATGCAATATGGGTGATATTCAGCTCGTATGAACCATTATGATCATGCAATTGATTAACTACGGAAACAATCTTAGCGGGTTGCAGATAGCTGCTGTCCTATCACCTTGTGTGGCTCCTCCCCCCTCTCCATTCAATCTGGCCCTTCTTTTTGTAAATGTATGCATTCCCCTAACCTCTGACCTCAAAACCTTTCTGCTAATGTTTTACTCAGCTAGTCAGCTTTTGCTTTACAAAATTTTGTACTGGCATTGCTGGAAATTCTTATGGAATCCTTAGTCTTTTCTAGAAATCTGACTCACTTTATTTTCTTCTAAGATAATTTATTTTTTTCTGCCTACATAACTAGCATGTATTGTCCTTGCCCTTGTTCTTCACAATTTGTAATAAAGTACTTTTCCATTCCATCTGAGACCCAAAGTGTTCTTCCCCAAGATCTATATTATATGGCCATATTCTAATCTTACAATCATCTTTCTTCTGGAAAGACGATAGTTCTGATTTATAGAATTAACTAATTTGCTCAAGTCTCTTTGCTTTCTTTCATGTATAACTATCCTGAAACACATTTGCCAATTGGCTATCCACCAACATTTAAACTATCCCTGGCACAGCATTGTATTATTGCTGGGCGATATTTCCCATCCCCTTTTGCATCTCAGTGAGGCTGTATGATTACTTCTTGTCAATGCAGTGTCAACAGAAGTAGTAAGTATGACTTCTGGGACAAGTGGCATAAGAAGGAGGTACACCTTTTCCATGATCTTTTACCTCCTTTCACTAGCTGAGTCAGAAATCTCTGAGGTCCCCTCTGAACTTTTACTGGTGGTAGAATCACCCCATGGAAGGAGCCTTGCTCTCTGACCCATTACGTAGAGGAAAAACTCATGCCTACCTGAAATACCTGCAATGGATTGTTACAAGGAGGAAAAATAAATTTCTATTGTGTTAAGCACTGAAATGTAAGAATTTACTTGTAATAGCTACTAACTTTATCTAAATTCATTGTTGAGGCCTGTTCTAAACTTCACCTTTTGTCCTAGCCAATATTTGGGCATGGTTTCATTAACAGTCGTGTGTCATGGATGCTGGACATAATTACCTCAACAGCCTTACATCTAGTCCTAGACAATTTTCATCTCTTATATTGAAATCTTTATTCTATTTTATCTTATTTCAAGCTGTATTTCCAATGTCAGATTATTTTAAGGATAGAAGGACTTGACATTTGAAATATCAATGACCAATCAAGTCCTTTCTGCTTTCAATTTTTTATTTCATCACCTGTTTCACTTATTCTTCAAGGGATGCCTGCCATCAATGATCCCATACCAGGAGAGTGATCTTTTACCATATTAAAACACCTTCAAACCACAGTAGCAACAACAGACTTAGTTTTCATTAAGAGCCAAAGAGAGTCTCTCCCTTGCCTTTAGTAATTTGAATATTTGGCAGTAACTCAGCTGTTTAGATATTCAGCATAGCCCTTTGTCTTCTGATGGTTATAAGAAGCTATAATTAATGCCCCAAAGGTATTAACACTACACTTGTCCCTTTCTGCCAACCAGTCCAATCCAGATATGTGAGACAGAAGAAGACTGCCTGGACAGGTTAATCACCAAAAAGGTTACCTTCACCTACATAACTCACAGAGCAAAGTGTAATACTGGCTTCATCTCTCAGGCATGGCCATGTTCCAATACCTTACTCTTGGAAATCTGGTCTCACCATTTGATACCAAACTTGGTGTACAGGTGGTGCTAATGGAATTTTCCTACCAGCCAACTGTGCCTTTAAGGGAGAAAGGATTGAAGGGAGATCTTACAAGTTTTCATTATTATCCAGTGCTTGTGTCACATAGCTGCCCTTCCCTACTTCTCAGCCCTCCAGAAGGCACAATGGCTTCCATCAGGCAAAAGTGACACCACAACATTTATTATAGGAAGTAAGAGACATTCATCACTGGAATATTTTAGCAAATGAATCACAACAGACTGATGGCATAACTCACGTGCTAAGGCCAAGAACAAGAATTGCATAGTTTATTTTAAGACAGCAGAAGAGTAAAAAACAGATTGAAAAACATATGATACCCTCTCCAGCTCAGAGCTCTACAAACAGCAGTGGCATTTGCAAAGTTCTATGTGTCTTCTCAAATATGGTTTCAGTTTTAACGTGTGTTGACATCTTTGTGTACAGAATTAACTGGAGGAGCAACAGTTTGTGCTTTTTTTTCCCTTTTTGCTACGAGGGTGAGAACAGGGAAAGAACCCAACGATCTGTGTTTACTTTGAGCAGCCATACAGTGTGCATGGACACTAAGATATGGTTTTCCTTCAATTATTCCAAAGTAGTATGATGAAAATATGCTTATCTCTTAAGCTATTGGATGAGTATAACGCAGAAGAGATGCAGTCATGGAGTTGCCTTATATGCTCCTCTGAAGCAGAAGCAAGTGAAATAGACAAGACGACTGGAAAAACTTTGACTTTCTAAAACAAATAAACGGTAAATGAACTGATTGAGTGCAAAACTTCACTGAACCACACAAAGAACTGGAGCTTCAAACTGTAACTTTAAAAATAGTAGAGTGAAAAATTAAGGGGCTCCAACATGAAACAAATTTAGGAAGAAAGAGAAAGCAACAGCATGCCAAGAAGTATACTGATTAGGAAGTAGGCAATTTAATTTCTTCAGGAGAGTAAATCTCCAACATGAATTAATTTGCTTCACGCTGAGTCCTGCTGGTTTTTCTTCTTCTCTCAATCACTGTTTATTTCACAAAATCAGCACTCACCTATCTTCTTTGATTATTTAATTTCAGGAGGATTTTCCTTTCACAAAGCAGTTAGCACAGCTAAACCCGGCTCTACATGTAATGTGTAAACATATTACAATGCCCTCCCTAAGTGTGAGGATTATTTATTTCCTCTTGGAGACAATATTGTTTCAATGCTCTACTTCCCCTCCAGTAAAATCTCTCAGTGACAATCCTGAGTCTACTTCCCACTGTGTGCATCTTTCATTGACATTTACCAAATGCACAGGCTCTGATACAAAATCAGAAATGCAGTATCCAAATCATGACATAAACTCCTATTTTTAAAGGAGAGTTGGGTCATGGGCTATAGCTGATGGAACTAGTAAATAATGCACAAAATGGCATTTTAAAATGAAAACTGGTATGGATTCCTTCATTACTAACATCTCTGTGGATATCTATGCTTTTCTGAGTTTTCATTGTATGCATACGGGTCAGCATAAAAATGAAGGTTTATTCGGATTCAAGGCCATGATGTTTTAAAAAATGAGACTGGTATCTCAATGGATATCTCTGGGCAGAATATTTAAATAAAGATAATTTGAAATGTGGTACAAACATTTTGAAATAAACAACTAAAGATCCTCTAAAAACGGCCACACCGTTTTTCACTTTGCTTCAAGGACAAGCATGATGCATATAACCTTCTCCTTTTATCTTTCAGCTTCTTACTGCTTCTGATTAGTGACCTCAATTGAGACTCATTGCTCATCGCAAAGACTGCTAATGGATTGTTTGAGCCTGAATGTGTTAAGATGGAATATTTCTTCTTCTCAGATTGAAGGTCAGTTTTTTTCCACCCTGAGTCCATTCTGCCCAGAGTTCTAGATGATGATGGTCAGGTTATTCAAGATAATGATTGTGTTTTCCAGATGATTTAAAATGAAGTTCAATTTTTATTATCTTCCCTATAATGATATTTGTAGTCTTTATGTTCAATAACAAGCTGTCAGGCTGCCTCAATTTAAGCCAAGGCATTTTCTTATCAAAACCCAGCACAGAAAAAGATACGATCATGAAACCACAGATTCTTGTAGCTCTTCACAGTGAACTTTAACTACGAATAACCTCTTGGAGTATTAGCCTACGCGATTACATTTATATTATTTGCTCACATGCTTTGTCACTTTAGAGCCCTGAAAACCCTGCTCATTGTTGCTAGGAGATGGGTGGCTATGGCAACAGTGTGGGTCAGAGCCAGATGGAATGCCTAAAGCATAATCAGGTTTAGGCTCTTTTTTGATCTCCAAATGACTCCATGGCAGTCCTGAGCACGGAAGCCCCAAATCACTGCCTCTTCAGCTTGTTTCAAAAGATATGCCACATGGTTTCTCCTCACACATCAGCTCTCCCCATTAACAAGTGTCTTTCTGGTGCTTAACTAGACACCAAGAGTTGTCTGAAAAGAAAAAGCTGGATAACAAGGGGGATTATCACTATTTAACTGTGTTTTCATACTGTTATTAATTTAGTTCAGATCTAGTGCCATATGCTTCCCTTCATCATTCCACTGAACTCCTAGTGACTTTCATGGAAGTTCCACGCAAAGAATGAGGGCGACATATGGTTCTAATAGTGGTTTGTTCATTCCTCTAGATTGATGGGTATTTTAAAGACATGAATCATTATATTTAAGACACCCTTTCATTTCTTCAGAAGGCCGGATCTTCACTGATTTATAGGAGTCCTTACCACGCAGCCATACCTACTTTCCTTTTCTTTTAAAACTTGGCATAAAGAGAAAAAGGTTGGCATGCTCCTCTTATAAAAGGAAAATGTAACAAATTAAAGTTACAAATAATAAAAGGAATTTATCTATTATTCTAAAAATAATTTGTTTATTGGACCCCAAAAGTCCTAAGCAATTTATTCATCATTTTCATTGTGTCTTTCTTCCTTAAGAAATTCCCCCTCTTACCTACACCAAATCCAAATCCCAGGCCTCGTCATCCTCCACCTGGACCCCATCAATCCAGCCAGCATAATTTATTCCCCTATACAAACCTTTCCTCTGATCAGATCAGAATAATTATCTTATTACCTTTCCCTTCCTAGTCTCACCCCTTGCAACTATTCCCTCACACAGATTATCTCTATTTCTGGGTCTTTGCTCCTGCCATGTCCTAAAATGTCTTTTCCATCTTGAATACTCATGTCGGTTCAAATATTTATCAGGTACCCTCTAGGTACCTGGCCCCTGTGCTAGGTGCTAGTACCTAAGGACAGCATAACGAGAGCTCCACACTATCCACCAATGGCAACAGATTCATAAAAATTAACAATAGATGTTGTTTTTGATGTCACTTCTTTACTACATGTAAGACTCATTTAGACACTATTCCTTATTTACTGCTCATAATAACTCTATGTTGTTATTATCATTCACAACCAACAGATGAAGGTACTCAGGCTCAGAGTGTAAAGGACTTGTCCAAGGTCAAAGAGCATGTAGCAGCAAAATGGGACTGGAACCAAGGTCTGTCTTTCTTCAAAAATGATACCAATTACTCTATTGTTGATGAGATATTTCAATAATGTAAATGTGTATTATTCCAGGCTAGAAGCCACTAAGGGAGACAGTGATCATCTCCATTTGGGAGGGTCAGGGAGGAGTTCCTAGGGACAAGGAAGAATTTAGCCTATAAATAAGGAGTTTGACAGTGAACATAGCAGAAAAAGGATGTTTTAGGACAGGAGATAAATGATAAACTTAGAACTGAAAGCCATTTTTAGCTTCTTTTGATATCAGTCCTCTCCATTCTCCCATTTTCCTTTCTCAAAGTGCAAGTCAATATCCACCACTTCCATAATGCTGCTAATCTGCACATTAACCCTCGTTCATCTCTTTCTCTTCTAGACCCTGACGCCACTTGTTTTGCAGCAGCCCCTTACACCTTTATCAGATACTGTCTTGTGCTGCTCTCAGTTTTCTGGACCATATATACATGGAGGGCAAGGGTCACACCTTTGATCTATTTTGTATCTTCCAAAGCTGTGTCAGCATCATAGTAGATGATCCATGCATGCCACTTCTTGGCCATAACTCTTCACATCTGTATTTTGCTTTATAGTTTGTAAATTCTTTCATTTACGTAGTCTTCTTAGATCCTCAAGATAACTCAGTGAAGTGTGCTTGCTTGCTGTTCTTAATCTCAATTTAACAGATTTAAGGAAAGGGTAATTGAATAGGTAATTGCAAAACCCAGGGTCACCCAGGTGATAAATGATACATCCAGGAAAAGAATGTGTTCTCTCCCCTATGCAAATGATTGATAGGTGGATTGACTTCCATGTTTTAGCAGATGTATCAAGTTTCACATCTGCATTAACACTTCTCTAATCCTGTAATGTAATTCTGTCTTTTTATAGATGTCAAACTGGTTTTATCTCAGAAAAGGGAACTGCAAAATACTTTACTTATGCTATTAAACCATTTTGATAGTTGAATCTTGAGCACAAAACCAGATTTTGAAATTGTGTGTAAAGTAGCATGGTGGCTAGTCTCATTCACATGAGATTCCTGGAAGAACCAGATTAACAAGCTTCACACTGACTGTAAACAGCAGGTGGGTATTTCTCAGCCATCTGCTGACTTATCCAGTTGAGAGCCCTTGAGAAAGTCACTAACATGATCATGAATGGCATGAATGATTCTGTGCATTAATCAAAGACTGCAGGGAAGTAACCAAATTAGGCTCTCCCTACTGAAAGCAGGGTGCACTGTCAAAGCCCAGAGGGAGGGTACAACATAGGATAAAATGTCTCCTTTATTCAATGCAAAACTTGCTTTTCCTAAAATGAAAATGACTCACAGCTAGTGGTCCTAAGACTAACCACTAGCTGTAGTGTGTATTCACAAACATACTTCCTGAGTGAAGACAGAAGTCCTAAGTAAGACCTTTACAGGGCCTTCTTGGTAAAACACTGTTTTATACCATTAGAAGTGAAACCTGAAATTTCCTTGACATCTTTAACTAGTGAGTCAGCAGGTAAACATGTTATAAAGCATACCCTGAGTCTCAGAGGGCTTCTTGGATCTTCCATCTAGCCTTCTCTTCTGCCCCTGATCCAGAGGCAATTCTCCAACACTGACCACTGGGACAGAATTCAAAGGAGGTGTATAAGTTCCACTCACTGGTGATTCTGTTTAGCAGTGTGTCTGTATTTAACACTTTCTGCCCCCACTCCCTTCCTTCTCTGTTCACATTGTTCTTCACCTGCTGTTCTATCTAGCCAATATATCAGTTTTAGAGAAGGAATTTGTTGTGGGCATTCTTTTGTTTTGTTTTGTTTTGAGACTGAATCTCACACTGTCACCTGAACTGGAGTGCAGTGGTGAGATCTCGGTTCACTGCAACCTCCGCCTCTCAGGTTCAAGCGATTCTTCTGCCTCAGCCTCCTGAGTAGCTGGGATTACAGGAGCCAGCCACTACACCCAAGTAATTTTTTGTATTTTTAGTAGAGACGGAGTTTCACTATGTTGACCAGGCTGTTCTCAAACTCCTGACCTCGTGATTCACCTGCTTCGGCCTCCCAAAGTGCTGGGATTACAGACATGAGCTGGGATTACAGACATTCCCAGCCCAGGCCTTTTGTTTTAATCTCCCGACCGCCCCCTCTCCAGAATCTTGGTGCACTACTTTATGTATAATATGTGTTTATAATATTACATAAATAATATTACTAAAGGTAAGACTGTATTTAATTGAGGGAACAGAAAAATAAAATTAATTAAAATTGGTTTTTAAAAGTATGGAAAATATCCAAACTCACTAGTAGATGACAAAAAAGTAATCTTCTTTTATAGTAGACAGAAAAGTTATATACAACTTTTTCCCTATATACTTGGCAAAGATTTTAAATTTCTTTTTTCCTTCTTTTTAAATTTATTTTTTATTTTGTAATGTGACTTCTCAGTAGTACATGCAAGAGTACCATGACCCAGGACTGCAAAAGTCACTTTATAAGTAAATTGCCAGAAGTTTCATGACCAGATACCTGCCCCAGAGATCTCACTTCTTATCCTCAACTTTGTCACAACAGCTTTCTAATTTTCATCTGTTCCAATCTCTTTTGATTCTGGTGGTGATTTATTCCTCTCCACTGGAGTTCTCAGCCTTCTAGTCCATACAAACTGCACCAAAACACAAGAGTTCAGAGCCCCGTTTTGTAACATGGCCCGCTCCTCGCCCATTCCTGTTTCTTGACCTCTACTGGCCATGACGGTCATCACAATGCCCTCCTCATTCCTAACTTTTAAATAGACTTGAGACTGCCCGATTAATCTTGCACTAAGGGGAAAAAAAAAAAAACACTCACATAAAATGTTTTGATGCTTGAAAAGTACCGGAACAATTATTTTTTCAACCAATGTAACCAAGGTGTGGGATATTTGGGGGACGGAGGTGGCAGGGAGAGGAGAGGTAAAAATCCTCCTGTATCCGCAAATAAGTTATTGGCAGAAAGGCATTAACGTGCCTTACAAAGACTTCAATTAGTTCTCAAAATACCTCTTTCTTACACTGCGTTCTCTGCAATTTTTTTTCATGAAGAATACATTTTGTTCTTCCTTGAAAGGCCACAGCAGCAAGAAATGAGATGAAAGCCACATACATAGTGTGCATCCATGTTACCTTGGAAATTATTGAATGTGCTCCTCCCCGATTTCCTTTCCTTTGAGTTTCAAGCTGTTATAAGTGTTACTTTCCATAAACTACTATAAGATCTCTTTAAAGTGACCTGTCCATTTTCAAATCATCAAACCTATTTTTTAAAGATGACAGGAATATTTTGCCACAGCATTTATACATATTGATAGAACTATTACAGTAGCATGGATGAATGAGTTTTATAAATTGCATTCTACAAGTCTCATTTTTATTTATATCAAATTGAAACTACAAATCGTAAATGTAAATGAAACTTCTGTAGTCTGAATGTTTGTGTCTTTCTAACACTCGTAAGTTGAAATTCTAACCCCCAACGTGATGGGCGTTAGAAGGTGGGGATTTAGCGAATTACTGTCCTTATATAAAGAGAGTCCAGAGAGATCCCTTGCCCCTTTCACCATGTGAGGACACAGTGAGAAGGCACCATCTGTGGACCAGAAAGCTCTCCCTCACCAGACAGTGAATCTGCAGGCACCTCCATTTTGGACATCTCAGGATCCAGAACAACGAGAAATGAATTTCTATTGTTTATAAACCACCCCAGTCTGTGGTAATTTGTTATAGCAGCTCAAATGGACTAAGATAGAATGCTTAAAAATCCAACTATTACATTACATACTTGTTACAAATTGTTTCCCCATTGCCATCATATACAAAGACAGATTAAGCTCTGAGTAAATTTCTGTAACCTTTCATTTTCCTATCCAATCACTGTTCACAATAATTATAAGCAAAGGGGATTACCTAAGGGCAGATAACCAGAGGAAAATAGGCAATCAAAAGAGTGTATAATCTTCTTAATAGATTGAATAATTTACTGTTAACAGTATATTTTGTATTGTGTTTGTAGGTTAACATTTTATCAGATAAAAGTTAACCAATAATCCACTCTAAAATACATAGCTACAGAAAATACATTTTAAATTAGTAAGATTTATTGCTATTATTCACATTGATTTAGTGTAGCTTAATGATTATGGAGAAACAATCACTTTATATTTTAAATTTTTTTGAAAATATTACACAAAATGGTCTTCATAGCACAAAAATGAGGTTTCAAACTGGTTTTGGTTCATAAAGATGGCTCCGTTTTTAAAAAAACAAGTTGGTGTATTGGTTGACCTGTGCGAGATTTGGTTTTGATTCCCTTCACTATAGTTCTTAGGCATTTTTACCTCTGAGAGATCCAAGATGGTCTACATATTTTCTAAGAAAATGAAGTTGGCAAATAAGTCACTAACTCAGTTTGTACACTGCAAATTGATAGAAAAGTAACAGTTTCTATTTATCACCTAATTTTCTCTTTATTTCTCAGTAAAATGAAAAAGTGAGCAGATTTATTCAGCAAAAGATTAAAATACATTCCCAAGTATACCTACAGGAAAATCTAATTCGCAGAAAATACAACATTAGCCTCTTTAATTCTTAAAAGACTAGCCATAATTTCAAATAGTCAGTCCACTGATGTGTACAAATTTTTGGCTCAAGATATATGATTACTCCACTCACATAATTGTGTGGCTTGACTTTGGTTGACTTACTTTCAATCGAAGCAGAAACATTAATATCCAGAAGTTAGTTGAAGAGTAACATATGCCAACTAGGTATGAGGCAGATCGTCAATAATCTTGTAACTTTCCACAATATAACCTCACCATTCTTTTATATTGACAGTTTTTGATTACAGAAATGAATTGAAATTTTTTTCTGAAGGCAATTCATCTTGGTTCTGCATACTGAAAACCAGCAAGGTAATGCAGTGCAAAGTTATATGCCACTTCATGATTAAAGGAGTTTAATTCAAAATGTCCAAAGCAAACTTTTAATAGCACAAACAAAATAATATGTTCAAATGTCATGGAATTTGACAACGTTACTCTCTGCCGCGCCAAGATAATGGACTTTGAAGCCACAGAGACATGGCTCCATCATTTGCTAACTGTGGGATCTTTGTGAAACTGACTTAACCTCCAGAACTTCGTTTCCTCACTGGTAAAGTGGGGGTGAAGAGTTCACAGAATTACTGGCAACTTTAAAATGAGCTAAAGAGATGTGGGGAGGCCTGAACCATTGCATGGCATATATAGACGCCCAGTAAATGTCAGTTTCACTTTCCTCATCTCCAAAACACTTTAGTAATATGCCTTTAATTGTAATTTTGACCTTACATTCTACATAAACCCCTAAGTCTGTGGTACTTTTACAATTTGGATACCAATATTTCCAATAAAGTTGACTGCTGTCTCTTCTGTGTAATTTTAACAGCAACAGAAAGTCCCCCTGACTTTAAAAGCATTTCTGTTTGCTCTGCTCATGCCTAAAGCTTCTTTGACCAAGAACAAAGGCATTTATTCTATAATTATAGATAAACCAAAAATATAAATTCCCTGTAGAGAGAGAACACCACGACTTAAATTCACACCAGCTTCTAGAGGACTGATAACAGAGAGTTTTCTTTGATTAATGGGGGAGAGCAGAGGCGAGCATACAGGAGAAGTGCAATGTGGTAACCTGGGCCTGAAGAGAGTCCACAGAGGGAGGAAAATGATTTCAAAATAAGGACAAAGTCAAAGACAATTTTCAACAACCACACAAGTGTTTTCTCCAGACCAGACCATGCAAAAGGAGATATGATTGACATCACAATGGCTTTTTCAGAAAACAACTTTTTCTCTGATACTGGTAGAGAATCCAGTTTAAATTACAGGTGTACGTTACTGATCAGACCAAGGCATTTATATGATTGGAGATGGTATCATTAGACATATGTCCACAGTGAGATAGACTCTGCCCACAGGCGCTGCTGGTAAGTAGAGCAGTGTGTGTCTTTAACATTTACTTGGTGTTATCATCACTTGACGTTTCCGGACCTGATTTCCCCATGGTTTGAGGAATAAGTAAACTATTGAATGGAACTTAAAGAGAAGCCACAGATAGTATTAACTACCAAGGTTTTCAAACCAATTGGTGTTTCTAACCCCTTACCCTATGGAATGGGTAGATGTTCCACTGGATGTTCTAAAATTATTCTGGACACACCAAACAGTCAACAACAACAACAACAACAAAGAAACAAAGTGAGGAAGAGGATTTTTTCTGTTTCCAGCCCAACATCAATGGCTCTTTGTCATGCTTCAGCCCAAGACACATAACCCACTGCTTTTGTCAGGTCCATAGCCTAGTGGGAAAATATCAGGTGATTTAAACAAATTCTGAAAGCACGAAACTGTCAGACTTGATATGGTCTTTGATTGCAAATTTACAAAAAGCAAAGACCATGTATATATTCTGAACCAGCATCCTATGCATACACAGGGAATATTAAACAATAAAATTTTATTGTAGAAGGCATTTAAATGTCCTCTCTGACTGTCAGACTAAGCTACTTAAACTGTAATGCACATTTTGTCTTCATTATTAAGTCAGTGCCTTCTTGATGGTAAAATATTCTTCCTCATACCTCTCTCCCTGAAGTTAATACAACCTTAGTAGTCCTGTAGTACGAGGTTAAATACAATTTCTTCTTAAAGCCTTCCTCTGGTTATTCTGAGCAACACTTAAAGTTTTTTTATAATTAAAGACAGTATGATGAGTTAGTGCTTTACATTCTCATTTTTTTTTCTTGTGTTAGTCTTGATTTTAGAACCATTTTGTGTTAGTCTTGATTTTAGAACCATTTTTTTCAGCTGTATTGTCAGTTCACATGGTGAGGACCATGCCTTATCATTCGGATACCAAGCCCATTTCCATTTATTCTTATCCCATGGTATATGATTTTTAAAATTCATTTGATTAATTGAAACTTAGTTAGATTATTAAAATCCACATGTCACCTTTTGTTAGAGACACAATATTGTGTCCCCCCAAAATTCATATTTTGAATTTCTAACCCGCCAGTGTGACTGCATTCGGAGACAAAGCTTGTGAGGAACTAGGAAAAATTAAATGAAGTTGTAAGGGTGAGACCCTTATCTGATAGGACTGATGTCCTTATAAATGGCAAAAACACTGGAGCGCTTCCTCTTCACCATATGTGAGAAGGTGGCTACCTGCGAGTCAGAAAGAGAACCTTCACCAGAAACAGACCCTGTTGATCCTTGATGTGGGAACTTTTAGTCTTCAGAACTGTCAGAAAGTAAATTTCTGTTTTTTAAGCTACTTAGGCTCTAATCTATGATATTTTATTGTGGTAGCCCAAGCCTACTAATACATCACTAAAATCTTAAAAAAAAAAAAAGAAAGCCTGATTCAAGGAAGCAATATGCAAATCCAGTAAACATGTTTTCAATTTAGAGAACTAATTGTATTCAAAGCCATAAGAAGTCAATTTTTTGTTTTAATAGTGCAAAGAATTAAAATGTGCACAATTCTAGTGGAAACTTTTGCATTGCACTTTTGACAATGTAGTGGCAATCTTAGAAAAGACCATAAAAGAACTAAATAAATTCCTTGTACATTTAGAATGAAAACAAAGTCAAAATAAGTATTTTAAAATAAAACCACTAATCGTAAAGTAATAAAAATCATTACATAATAGTTACTTTGCTTAAAAGCAACTTTATAGTAAAGCTCCTGTAAGCAGTGCCTCTCAGATGCTGGCATTAATTAACAAAAAAAAAGTCTAAGATTGCACTGGAGCCCCAGCCTAACAGTTTTAGGTCACCAGTAGGGGGCAGCAAGGTACACCAGATCCCTCAGTGACACTTAAGGGAGGCTTGCCAGGTTAGCTATGAAGTGTCTAGGAGACATGACAGCATCAGATATGCAGAAAAAGAAATCCATACATCAGGATGAGGCACTAGTAGGAGGAGATAGTGAGAATACACAGGTCAAAATTTCATTCACGCCAATGGAAAGCGTGGAGTGGAACTGAGATGTTTATGCTTCTACAAATAGTATGTGTCAGCATCTCTTAATTCTCCTACTAAATTTGCCAAAACCATCCATAATCTTTAGAATTCTTCTGTCCTGATTTCTCACAGTTAAAACTGAGTACTTTTTCTTTTCCTTCTATTCAATGCCTTTAAGCCTGCATGGAAAGTAGCTCCACAGCATCTTAAAGAGTACAGTGGCCTATAATACAGGGTAGGTTGATTGTTTTTCTCCCAGGAAAAGAGAAGAAGAATTTTCAGTATTCCATAACTGCAGAAAAGTACTTTGGTCCAAAAGTAGACTAGTCTTGCCTATCAGAATGTGCCCAGAGAGCTAGGCCTTGAAAGAAATTAAAGCTAGTTCTAAAAGATCTTGAGCAATAAGAAAATTGGAAATGTTTAATTGTTTATATCCTTACTATATATTATATTGATATGCCTTTAGAGTTACTATACATTTGATAAATATAGAAAAAGTTGGTAAATATTTTGCTAATTAGTCAAAAATGTATGGGCTAATAGATTGATTTCCTCACTTCAGCCACAAAGTAAAGAACTTCCAGCCTTCCCAATTTATAGCAAGCTTTAGAATGTTTCTGTGCAGAATGTTTTACAGAGAGTGATAAGGAAAAGGAGCTCAGAGCTTATTTCCTGCAGGAGGTATGTACCGCTCTGACTCAGACCTAAGTATGGAATAGAACACTCCTTGCTTTCTCCACTGAGCAAAGTCCAAATGATGATGTTAGAAGAATCAACTTCTTCTAATGCAGGTAGGCACCATCCAATCTAATCTGTCAAGAATGAGAATTAGCAAAATGGCAGAGGAAAGGCAAATGTACTCTCTCTCCTTAAACTGGGACATCCATTTTCTCCTGCCCTCAGACATCAGTGTTCCTGGTTTTTGTATCTTCAGACTCAAACCTATGGCTCCCCTGGTTCTGAGGTCTCTGGTTTTGGACCAGACCTATAACACTGACTTTCTTGGCCTCCAGCTTACAGACAAGACAGCAGATTCTGGAGCTTAGGCTCCATAGTTATGTGAGCCAATTCCTCACAATAAATCTTTTTCTGTTTGTTTATCTATGTGCCTATTCTATTATTTGTTTCTCTGGAGACCCCTGAATAATACAAATATGCTACCTTTTCTGATTTCTGACCATCTTAAGTCTCAGGAACATGAGCAAACTCTTATGTTGGGATTAAGAAAAAATATTTCCCTTCAAGACTTGATTTTAGCCTAGAGTGAAGTTTTATGACCAAGTTATTAACCCCTGAAAAATGGCATATATAATGGAAACACTGATAGACTCTTAATGGTAGCTGTGCTGGCAGGCACCTATATATTAGCCTTAATAGTGTCAAATTGTGAAACTAAAGTGATTGAAAACCTACTAACTTACACTTAAGGAATCCCTGCTTCAACAGGTTTTGATATCTCCCTCATTTGAATGATATTTCAGGCTGTTTTAAAGACTAGTATCCTGTATTTGTGAGAATGAAAGTTACAATACTACAGGATTTTGTGAACATCATAAGCTTAGAACAGCATATTTATGCCTGAGTGGCTCAAGACTTGGTGCTTTTTTTTTCCTATATAGGCAACTTACCTACATAAAAATCTTGAGTTATCCAGCCATAAATTCTATAGCCTGAAGTCTTTCTTCTTTACCTCCCATTTGTATACATTTTATTCATTTTTCTAGTGGCTCATTGAACAGCTGAAGGGGATACCAATGTAATTTCATGAACAGTGACCAAAAAGAAAAGAAAATATTCTTTGACTTGGGCGGATAAGTGAACTCTTCACATTGTAATATTACAGCTGGAACCCAGACTTTCACTGGCTTGATCTCATTACATAACCTATTCCCTGCAACTGTCTTCTGTTATGGCTTCTTTATGCGACCTGACAGCCCACATACAGATGTAGCAGTAAGTACATGCTGCCAATGCTTAAACAAAAAAATTCCCTATCATCGAGTTCATCGGCATAAATGTGTTGCCAGATACTTTCTTCCTGAGTTGATATTAACAGAGCATGGCAAATGTCATCTCTCCTTCCTCAAGGGAATCTTCTGAAGCCCTCATTTAGCATTTGAAAATATTGAACATGGTTGGATAGACCCAGATGCATTCTCTAACAGAACTTATAGAAACATGGAGAATAGCTTCATCCTATCAAGTATTATATTATTTTAAGGCTATTTCTACACGAGGTAGAAAAATCAAAATACTTTTGCCCTGAACCAATTGTTATACATAGCACAACAAAAAAAACTAAATTAGTCATTACAGAAAATTTGGAAATCCCGTGCTGAAGAGCCTTGGGGACATGGGAAGCCATTTGTCACTGATTGTTGTGTTTTTCAAGAACAATTAGAGCAAAATCATATAAACATCATATATTGAGAAATATAATCTTGGTCCTTATTTCAGATGTATGTGTTTAAAAATCACACACAACATATACAGAAAATAGCAATAGTACCAGGATGCAAGAAGTATGTTTATGCAGCTCCATTACAAATACTATCCTAAACAGAATTGGCATGGATGGAGTTTTCCCATATCCTTTATAAGCTACTAGGAACAATGCAAGAATTTCAAGTAACCACCCAGCTTTCCATTTTCTATCACTGAAAAGCTTTACTCTGTATATAAACCTCTAGCTGTGGCTGACGGCTGTAAGCCCATTATATTTCAACTGTCATCTGGCAGCGGAGATTCAATCCATTGCTTCAATCACAGTGGCCTGTCTTCTCTAGCTCTGAGAGTTACACTAAAGTGCATGATTTAAATGTCTTCGCTGTCAAATTGTTGTTTAGTTAATCAAGATAGATTTTAAAACTCATGGGAAAATATGCCCTAAAGAGTACTATTTGTTGTAGGAAAGAAAAGTATTTCAAAATCAACAGTTGCTCAGAGGTCTCAAATTAGTTCTATTCATAATGCTAGGGTTTCCTAAGTGTGAGGTAACAGAATAATAGTTACCAAATAAGCCAAATGCTTAATATGTAAAAGGCCCATTTCAAACATTTTGGTGGGAAAACATAGTGTTTTGAATAATTGGAAGTTTATCAACTCTTTGCCTGTTAGTTCATTGCCCTCTCAAGATTATTTCTCATTCATTTTGTACTACATGTGTTGGGCAAGTGCTCTGCAGCAGACATTGTGCAAGGCAGTGGGAACAAGATAAATAAGACAGAGTCTTTGCCTTCTAAGAACTAGTAAAAGTAAGAGAACAGCCTTTGATTTATGACACTGTAAGTCATTATTTCCTTGTCACAAAAAGAAAACACAGCTACATGACAGTGGGGAACAAGGAAAAACATGGCAGTCAAATTTGTACAATCATGCCAGGTTTCTTTTAGGTTTCCGTACGCCCCACAGCATACACCCCCAGAGGATGCCTACAGTTGCTCTCAACCTTTTATTTACCCAGATATGTCTGAGGGGAATGACATACTTCCATCAGTAATTGCAACTCATTTTGGCAGTAACTTTTAAGGCAGGCAAGTGTGCAGGAGTGGGTAATGGGAAAGCATCAGAGGACTTAGAAAATTCTGTGTTTGGGAAAGACCCAGAGCTGGTTTATATTGTGCCCTTCATCTCCCTTAAGAACCACTAGGAGGTCTACCATGCAGAATTAAGCTGTGCAAGTGGGATGAGTTTCCATGTGTGTCCTGTATAATTAAGAAAGGTGATTAAGAAGCAAACTATGAAGCATAAATACAAATCGATCCACTTACCCTCTCCACTCCAGAGAACCCATGCTTTCTATTTGAGAAGAGCAAATTTCCTCTTATCTCCTCATATGACTCTTCTACCTAAGTTTTTTGGCTCTAGCATTTTCCTGGGCTTTACTAAGAACAATGCAGACAATTTTCAGATTTGGGATTTGGGAATTCCACTTCTGGAAGCATTCCAGCAGAATATCTGACAAAACCCATAAGTTTACATAAGCCAGATCTCTAGGGCTAGTGAGAGAATGAGACTCACCTGGACATAACTACAAAATGGAAGTTCGAATACATTTGAGTAGACATACAAATGAAGGACTGAAAAAGGTATGGAAGAAGGGGCTGAAGCTATCATAAGTTACTGCATTTAGTTATTAAAGTCTCATCTCCCCATTGGGTTGTAGATACAAAAAGCAAGGAGAAAAAAGAAAGGAGAAATACGAGTGAATTAAAAGCTTCCACAAAGGATGTTGGTTAAAAGGGCATTAGGGCACATTCAGACGTCTCATTGAGGTGCCCCACTGCACCCTTGTGCAGCGTTCTTCCTTTCAAATACACTGTCTTTCTTCAAACTTATAGTGTCATTGGTAAATTCTTTTCACCAACCCACAAGTTGACAACTTTCAAATGCCAGGGCTCTGACGCCTCGCCTGGCATGCATCTTGGTGGCCCATATGGGGACTTTACTGGGATTTCTTCCCTCAGTGGTCTGGTTCTTTTTTTTTTTTTTTTTTTTTTGATACAGAGTCTCGCTCTGTCACCCAGGCTGGAGTGCAGTGGCGCGATCTCGGCTCACTGCAAGCTCCGCCTCCCGGGTTCACGCCATTCTCCTGCCTCAGCCTCCCGAGTAGCTGGGACCACAGGTGCCCGCCACCACGCCCGGCTAATTTTTTGTGTTTTTAGTAGAGACGGGGTTTCACCGTGTTAGTCAGGTTGGTCTCAAACGCCTGACCTCGTGATCTGCCCGCCTTGGCCTCCCAAAATACTGGGATTACAGGCGTGGTGGTCTGGTTCTTTACTTGTGGGAACTGAAGGTCCCTGACTGAGGCCACTCTTTGGCAGGATCCTGAAACCCTGGAGAAGGGATACCTGTCTGTCGCTGTTCTTAGAGGTGAGAGATTGGCCAGGGTTCTTTTCTATTTTCGGACTACCAGTGAGCCAGCTTGAGTACTCTTTGGCAGTTGAGGGCTTCTGGCAGAGGGCGCTCCCCGGTGTTACCTGAAGGCCAAGACAAAAGAGCGAATTTGCTATTGCCTGTCAGGGTGTCAAGTCCACTTTCGCTTTAACGCTCTACAAACCATGCTTTGGAAACGAGCAGCAGTGATCTCAACTCTGCGCAGACACACTCCACTGGTTGTGGACCCACTTTTGGATTCAATTTCATCACAGGCAACACATCCTAAGCTACGGTGAGTTGTCGTTTACATTAGGTTTGAGCTGACCGCTGATACCAGGTCCCACCTGATCTAGTCATCCAGGTAGGGGCAGCAGGCCCTCTGCCCATAATGGGACGCCCCTGAATAGAGTGCCCCAAAGGGAAAGGTGAGGTCCAAATTCCCCAGGGACTCCTCATGAATCTTGTGGTCCCTTACCTAAACCTAACATGGGTTCAATTCATTCCTACTCACCCTTGGGTTGCATTATGAAAAAATGGTCCTATTTTGACCCACAGACTCTCAAAAAGAAGTGTATAATTTTCGCTTGTATTCAGAGGTCTCTTGTTGTTTTGGTCTTTTGGGCTTTATCCCAAAACCCAAAGTTACATAAAAATTGTCATGTATGCTTCCAAGGAACTTCCTCTCTCCCCGATTCTGATGTCTTAGATGATCCTTCCTTTTACCTGTCACAGTCTCCTCAGCCTGCTCCCGCTTCACCTACACCCACTCCATTTGCTCCATCATCCCGCAATCAACCTCCCTGTCCAGATACTTTACCCCCCTCACATGCTCACACAGGAGTCACATATGCCACTAGTAGTACAGAGTTCTCAGAAAATCCCAAAAATGTTTTGCCTCTCCTCAAGGTGGCAAATGGGCATTTGGGAACAATTCGAGTTCATGCCCATTTTCCAATGTCTCATATTTTGCAAATTCAATCCAAACTGGGTTCTTTTGGCCAGGATCCCTCTAAGATTGTTCAAGAATTTCGGGCTTTAACTATTGACTTTGATTTAACCTGGCAAGACATATTCATGGTATTAATTACTTGCTGTTCCCATGAAGAAAAATCATGTACATGGTCTTTAGCTTGAGCTTGGGCAGACAAAGCTCATGCTCGTAATCCCAATGATAATAGAGCCGAGGCAGAAGCTGTGCCCTACACAGAACCCAATTGGCAATACCAGGCTGCCAATGCCTGCCCAGAGGCAGGAGCAGACAAGATTATATGATAACTTGCTTATTGAAAGAAGTGAAAAAGGCTGTAACAAAACCTGTTAACTTTTCTAAATTACGAGAAATCATCCAGGAGCCATCTGATAATCCTGCCCTTTTCCACCCTAGACTGGTGGAAGTCATGCACAAATACACAAATTTAGACCCTGAAAGCTCTGAAGGCCAATCCACTCTGGCCATACATTTTATAAGTCAGGTTTCCCCAGATATTAGACAAGAAAACCCCAAATTAGATCAAGGCCCACAAATTCCCTTTTCCACTTTATTAAATATGGCCTTTAAGGTTTTCCATAACCTGGAAGAAATATCAAAAATAAAGAAAGCTCAATGGGAGGAAGAAAAATGCCATCGCCAGCTAATTACACGGCAGCAGCATTGGCACATTCTTTTTTGTTAGCTAGTAACCCCAAGGCTAGACCCCATAATACTAACAGAACGAAGGTCTGTCATCATTGCAGAAATCCAGAATGCTGGAGTAGAGAATGTCCCAAACCTCCAGGTTACAAGATGCCCCAGGGACCATGTCCTCCTTACAAACAAGAGGATCATTTGAAGAGCAAGTGTCCCTCTCTCCCTCATGGCAGAGGGGGCACCACTTCTTTCTGGGCTGTCACAGTCACAACTTTGTCAACCTACCCAACAAGGGAGTCCTGCAGAATGAGGACAAGGGTGAGGGCAAGGGCAAGGACAAGCACCTCTAACTCTATTCCTGGATTATGAGTAAGCCTCTAAAAGCCATCCTCTAGATGAGTGATGGGGCTTTGAAGTCATCTAGGCCCCATCTTTTCCATCTCTATAGATGAGCCTCAGGTAAATCTGATTGTGGCTTAACAAGAGATAATGCTCTTTACAGATACAGGGTTCAGTTTTAAATGTTTATTATGGCCCAATGTGCCAGTCCTCCATTTTCCTCACCAGTATTGATGGAAAACCCCAATGAGGCTGTTTCACACCACTGCTCCCTTGGGAAATGGATGGTTATTCCTTTACCCACTGTTTTTAGTCCTGCCAAGCTGTCCTGTTCCATTATTAAGTCATGACTTACTCACAAAATTACAAGCTAAATTACAGCTAAGGTCTCACCTTCTAGCCATATAAATTTTCTCTCTCTTTTTTTTCTTTGAGAAGGAGTCTCGCTCTGTCACTGAGGCTGGAGTGTAGTGGCACGATCTCGGCTCACTGCAAGCTCGACCTCCCAGGTTCACTCCATTCTCCTTCCTCAGCCTTTGTATTTTCAGTAAAGATGGAGTTTCACCATGTTAGCCAGGATGGCCTCGATCTCCCGACCTTATGATCTGCCCGCCTCAGCCTCCCAAAGTGCTAGGATTACAGGCATGAGCCACCGCGCCCGACTGCAGTATAAATTTTCAAACAAGTCAAATGGCTACACACACTTTTCCAAAGTAGTAAAGACAGGACCAAAATTTTACTGAGTGGTTTCCAAAAATCACTTGGCTTCTCCCATTCCTTGAGCCTTTGTTCCTTGTCATTCTTCTTTTAAAATCCAGTCCCTGCCTTTTTAACACTCTCATTAAATTTATATTGTCTAGATTACAAAGGTGCCACCTACAGAGGGCTATGCCACCTACAGAGGGCTATGCAATCCCAATACCAACCTGCAACAGCAACTTCCACTTACATGGGGCCTCTTGATGGAATCCAGTCTCCCCTCCATGAATGGTGTTTCAAGACCCTTCATTCCCTTTATGACAGAGAGCAAGAAAGGGAAAAACACAACCTGTCCCTTCAGTACCCACTTTCAGAAGGAAGTAGCCAGACAGACTCAATGCCCCTCTTCATTGTGGACGTTTTCTCTTGCTTGAGAACCTAATAGGCAGCAGGTAGACATGAGCATGGGGGACATAAAGGGTCAAAGACTGGATCAAAATATTTGTCAGGGGGAAAATGAGGAGGGCAAAAATCACCTGGTAAGCATTGAACAGTCCCTGGAGACAGAAACTCCTTCTCTGAGGAATTTAGAAGGGAGCAAAGACCACCTCACTGGCATCTGATTCCAGGCGTCTTTCAACTTTTCTAAGTAACTAACATTTCTATACATCTCTGGAATGCCATTCTGAAACTCATTTTACAACCGTAAGCTCCCAGCTTAAGGTGCATAAATACCCCTAAGGAAAAATCCACAGCGGCACCTGCAGTCCTCCCGCTGAGGTGCCCCCACTGCACTCTTCTGCAACCTTCTTCCTGTCTAATAAACTTTCCCTTTTCAAACCTAATGATAATAATAAAAGGGCATTAAAGAGATTAATTTTGTTCCCTTCCCCTCTCCATTTTTCACAGTGCAGCTACATGGAGGGCTGACCATTTCAGTCATTCTTAGTCTTTTTAGAGTTCCCATTATCTACACAATGACAGTCAACTAACCAGACTACTCAATGGGGGCCAGGGGCATAGCAGTCCAAGCCCTGAACACTATCTGCCTGCTCTGGTCACATCTCTGCCCCATGTCCATCTGCATCTAGCAAAGCCCAACTTCTGACACCATGTACCCCCCTCACCTCCCATGCCCATGCTGCATTCTGCCTCCATGCTTTTGCTTTTGTTGTTCCATCTTATGGTAGCACCTTCTTCATATTCTTTGACCTGGATGGTTCTTACCTACCCATCAAGGCTAACTACGTGTCATCTTTTCTAGGAAGCACCCCTGTGTTTCCAGTCTGGTTTAAGGCCTCCTTTATTTACCACAGCACCCCAGATTCAACTGTTTTACCTCTTACCATATTTATATTAAAATTATCTGTTTGTGCATGTGTTGCTTCCTCTAGACTTTAAGCTCTTCAAGGCTAGTAAGGTGAGTACAATGCCTAGGACATAATAGACTTCAAATAAGTTTTGTTTGTTTACTAACTGGAAAAGCAAATATTGAGAGAAAATTTTGTTTTAGTATCTGGGTAAAACTTGTGGGTAAGTTCATGTTGAACATAATAATGATATTCTACAGATTTACATTTCTAAACATCACAAAAGTACAAAACCAAATATCAAAACTGGATTCCCAAACTTGTACCCCTCACACCCGTGTCTGGTGTCATAAGGAGGAGTGGCCTTGACTAGGGGTTGAGAGAAGCTCTGGAGACTGCTCCACTGACCTCCCTGCTCCACCAATGCTAACTGAATAGCCCCGAGCAAGTTACTAAGCCACTTTTGCCACAGTTCTTTATTAAAATGGGGGCAATAAGGTCAGGTATGGTGGCTTACGCCTATAATCTCAGCACTTTGGAAGGCCAAGGCAGGAGGATCACTTGAGGTCAGGAGTTCGAGACCCACCTGGCCAACATGGTGAAACTTTGTCTCTACTAAAACTACAAAAATTAGCCAGGTGTGACGATGCACATCTGTAATTCCAGGTACTCAGGAGTCTGAGGTGAGAGAATCACTTGAACCAGGAAGGCAGAGGTTGCAGTGAGCTGAGATTCAAGCCACTGCACTCCAGCCTGGGTAACAGAGCAAGACTCTGCCTAAAAAGTAAAAATAAAAAATAAAAAATTAAAATTAAAATGGGGCAACAAATGAGATATTCTGGAGTTTATACAAGACAATACATATAAAACCCTCATTAAAGCTTATTAATATCACTATTGCTGCCTTTATTTTTTCTTACCACATTGTTTTCTCTGTGTTATTTTCATCCATTGTAGCAACCATCTATTGAGTATTAAAGCACACTGTATAAATGACTACTAACCCCCACAACCCTGTAATAGAGGCATTGTTAGCTGACACTTTATAGATGATGCCATTGGAGCTCAAAGAGATTAAGCATATTCCCCACAGTCACACCACTAACAATTGATGGAGCCAGGAAATAAACTCAAAGGTGGCCAGTTCCAATTCCAGTACTTTTTCACAACACCAAGATGCTTTCCAACTCCCTAGAAAAAATAAAACTGTACCTGTTTTATAAGTTCTATGTTCTCCTAGAATGTGGCTATATTATTTCAACACCTAGAAATTTCTCCAACCAAATCTAGAAAATTCTCCTACCCAAATCAACACTTCTCTAACTTCCTAAAGCTTATAGCCATTAAGGAGACAATAACATACTTAGCTCCACAATAAGAAATGAAAAATAAAAAAGAGCAACTATTCCTAAGAAGTAACACATGAGTGTTCATACTAAAACGTTAATGATAAATATGAAGTTCTTTCATGACAGCAACTTTAGTAGAAAGTATAAAAGGAAAACGGGAAATTTACAAAGTTACTTTACTGTTAAAGACATAAAAGTGAAAGGCATTTAAAAAATACCAAAAAAATTGTTTTCATCTCCTTTTTTTTTTTTTCTTTTTGGATTATTTCTAGTGATTTGCTGAAAGCTGTGAAAGGAAGTATGCTCAACAGAACACAGAGCTATTCATTCCAACTTCTGAATGTCTTATCAGGGGATTCACAACTCATGAAGCCCAATCTAGATTTCAGCCTAACGGTCCCTGACTTGGGGTCAATTACAGATTTTGCAGCAGATACCAATATGGGGGAAGGAAGGATTAAAAAATATAAAGGAGGCCAATTTGAGCTGTTTCCATAGTTCGTAATCCTATCACCTTTGTTACAGACTCTTTTTTTCCTAATTTTAAATGCCCCAGACTTTTCTACATGATCCTCAGGTTAAGAACTAATGACCTGAAATGAATAATATGTACTTCCCATAACCCTTAACAATAGTGTCTTTATTATCTGAAATGTGGGATAAAATTTTCGCTAACCAAAGCTTTCTTGACCACATGTAATGTTCTGTTGAAGCAAAAGAAAGGGAGTATAGCATTGGACATTGGGGATTCTATGAATATTGGTTGTCTTGAAAATGTGAGAGATGCCTGGGGGTTTCCTCTGTTACATATGATGGAGTCCATTTCCTCTCACCATGATATTTTCCCACTTCAGCCCCAGACTCAGACTGCACCTGCTACAGTACCACCATCCATTATGGATCCGTAACTCACTCTTCTGCACTTGTCCATTCACTATGAATTCTAAGATAAAGCTCTATTTATTCACTTATTTCATTGGACAAACTGGGCTCATATGACATTAGAAATTGCTGCAGGCTGGACGCGGTGGCTCACGCCTGTAATTTCACTTTGGGAGGCCAAGGCAGGCAGATAACTTGAGGTCAGGGGTTTGAGACCAGCCTGACCAACATGGTGAAACCCTGTCTCTACTAAAATACAAAATTAGCCAGGCATGGTGGCAAGCACCTGTAATCCCAGCTACTCAGGAGGCTGAGTCAAGAGAATTGTTTGAATCTAGGAGGCGGAGGTTGCAGTGAGCTTAGATCCTGCCACTGCACCCTAGCCTGGGTGACAGTCCATCTCAAAAAAAAAAAAAAAAAAGGAAAGAAAGAAAGAAAGAAAAAGAAAAAATAAATTGCTGCAAATGTCTTTCCATATGCTTTTCGAAATTTCAAAGCTAAATAGATTGAGAAACTTCTTATCTTTTAAGCTTGTCATGGTGCTTGTTTACTGATCACCATTGAGGGTTATAAAAAAGCCACCAATTCCAAAGACTTTTCACAGGGCATTGCTACCTGTCCTTAATTTGACTACCAAGAACTGTGTATCAAATCACAGTAACTGCATGTCATGCAGTTAATAAAAGAATACTAATCATATAGTGACTCTGGTTGCAGAACAATTTTGCAATCTTGAAATCATAACAAATAGGATTGTTCCACTTGTGTTAAGCATTTGTGACTTTGCTCTGAACCAAAAGAGAGATGGGCGAGAATGGCAGAAACAATGCAGCCATTTAGTAAGTGAAAAGGCATAAAAGCATGTGCTAGAATTTTGCATTTTGCTTGTGAAGAACATTTAGATAATGCACTTACAATGTCACAAAATAATGCCCCCAACATTTTTTAAATCACAGTTTAAAAAGCTGTAGTAGCCTGTCAATGAAAGAAGTAATGAGCAGATGTTTTCCTTATTTTCAAATATATTTAGAATTCTGAGGGAAAGTCATAAAGAGCATTTTTATTATGCACCTGTCATGATCAACATCTGGCAGCAGCTCTTGCCAATACATCAGTCTCATGACTTGGTGTCTCCTTCTAGTTCACAGAGAGACTGTAAATAAACCCTCAGTGCAAAGTACTCATTTCCTTTTTTGTTTTTTTCTTTCTTTTCTTTTTTGTTTTGATTTTTCAATAGCAAGAATGAAGCAGCACAACAAAACCCAGAAAAAGTATATTTGTGCCATGTATAGACTATATAGTATCTGTGCCTTCCAAAGAAGAAATACAAATGTAATTAGAGGCCATAGAATGAGAGGATTTAAATTATTTTTAAGAGAAAATGAATTGTCTAGGATCTGCCAATCTTCCAGTCATTCATTAATTTAACAAGTATTTTTTACTAGCTACTAGAAGTACATAGTATGATAGTACCTATAGCCACACAAATAAAATATGCACAATCCTTGCTTTCATACAAAACAGTGCGTGCACTTAAAGAGCTGTTATAAAAGTCTGTAAATGAGAGGTCAAGACCTGCTGCTGATCTCATGTATGAGACTTTCACTTCCATAAATTGGGAGGAACATTTTCAGGTCCCAACACAGGGAATAAGGAAAAACTTTCTACTCATCACTCCATGGAAAGAGAGATAGATCAAATTCCCTTACAAAGAGCATAGTTATCATCTAATGTTTTTGTTATTTTTGGAATTTGGATAAGTGGGTCATTGACTGAAGATCAGAAGTTTGTTTTGTGAGAGAAAAAAGTATTTTGTTAGCACACTTGTTATACTGGATTTCCTTGCACAGCAGAGATTTTAAGCCACTTTTTCTTGATTATCCAAAATCTGATTTGAAATTTCAAGTAAGTAAAGAGACTAGAATCACTTTAATCAATCATGTTCCCACTTGGGGGAATTTACTTGTACACACCCATGAATACACACACATACACACACACAATTTCTAAATAGCAATTCAGGATGTGTATTAGGACTTAATTTCAAGTGAAGAAGCTCAGTTTGAACTAACTGGGGCAGAAATGGAGACATCATTAACTCACAAAGGAGAAGACAATGGTAGCTGGAACAAGGGGCTCATATGCCATCTTTTGCTCTCTCATCGCTGCTTCTTTCTATATGTTGTCTATCACTTTGTTTCTCCTAGGACAAGTTCCATACTGTTGAATACTTGAATACTGGCAGCTGGCTCTGGGTTCAGATCAACCTAGAGTTACCACCAGAAGGAAGAAATTCTATTTCACCATTCTTGATTCTCTCTCATCCCAACCTTAGTTTAAAACCTCCCCCAAACGGACAATTCATGTATTTGCCTCTGCCTCATCACTAAAGTCAGGGAGGAAGTGCCACCTAGGAATAAAGGAAGCTCCAATTTAGACCACGTGGTGATAGCTTTAGTGGGACTCAGAAGGGTGAGAGTGAGAGAGAGTTTTTCAAAGGTAGGAAGAGCTGGTCCTCCAAAGATAGAGATGTTACACAGACAAGATAATAAATGTCCTCAAATTTGGCTTTGATACCTTAAAATATTTAATGCTATTGTGTTGTTTTTATCACAGCTTTATCATTTCTGTATACAGTATATCTTCATTTGTCATTAATAAAGGAGTTCTGATTTTCTTTTACTCTGCTGTTTTAGCACAAAGTAGATTATTGAATTGTGATTGGAAATGGTGGAACCTCATCAGGGTTATTATTAGATCCTTTGTATTTTATAACATTTTATGTATGCTTATTTTGTCCTGAATAACAACGTTAAAATACATTTCACATTGTTAGCTATCATAGTGATAGTTGTGTAATTACTAAAAAAAAGTGTGCTAATTAAAAACAACATATTAGAGATCTGGGGTATTTCTAGTACAGCCTATTTCTTTAAACATTTACAGTGAAACTAGATAAGAAAATGTGTTTCTAATAAATTTAGACAGACCTCTTCTTATCATGCAATTTCTTTCTGTATTGTTACAATCAAAACATCTTGCTCAAACTGCACTTACTACCATGATTTAGGGGGAAAAACTTATTTATAGATCATTTTAGCTTTCTAAGTGGCAATTCTTATTCAAATACAAATTCGAATTGACTCAAATGGGTGAAAATCAGTCCTATTATTTTCCTTTCTACAATGCAGTTCACTCCTGTTTTTTAATACCATGAAGTATTCATTCCCTATTTTCTTCACTTTTATTTCAAGTGGATTTATATACATAACTTTGAATTTCCCAGATCTATGATTTTTAATTTCATAAGGTCTAGATTAGGTTTTAAAATTTGAACCTTGTAGCATAAAAATCTACAAGCAGATCAGATAGCTGAATTAATTAAGATTGATTGGCTGATTCAACAATAAAAACAGAAGCCAGATAAAGTGTTGGTGGTTGGGCCAAGCAAATAAAAAATAATCAAATTACCTATTAGCTTGAATAAAACCCTCGAATTTTGAAAGGCTGAAGACTCATGACACAACAAACTCCCAAGTAGGGCAACAGCATCTATTAAAATGTACTACAATGTGTTCTTTTGGGGCTCAGTAAGATATAATATGCCTGCTAGGAAGATCTGGCAGACATGCAATTGTAAATAATAAACTCAAACCTACTACACATTTTGTGGGGATTGTAGGACATTCCAGCATAACTACAGTGCTTGTGGGTCTCAGAATCATGTATACCAGAGTTTTCATGAAACCTTCATTAACTGTGCATACTACTGGTGGTCATGAGATACATGTGCATACTACTGGTGGTCATGAGATAATTTTACATGGCACACAAAATATTTTTCTTTTAACATATCTACTTTACTGTAAACATTAAAATTGTGTGTTAAAAATAACATGTCATGCCCATATTATAATTGATATTTTGTTAAGATTAAGATTGAAGTAGATATATAAGGCTAAAAAGGGATCAATTTGAAGAAAAATAGTTGATAGTCATTCTACAAGTATTAAGCAGCTGGTCAGCATTGGCTTCTTTGAGAAGGTGAGGTTTGAGCGGATTTGGAGAAGTTGAGAGAGAGCAAAGTAGATATCTGGGAAGAGTATTCCATGCAGAGGATAGAATTAGAGCAGAAGTCCCAGGCAGGAATGCCTGTTGTGTGGAAGGAACAATAAGGTGACCAGAGTAGCAGAGAAAGGAAAGAAAGAGGCCAGAGAGATTATGGGGAACCAGATCACGTAGGGCCTTCTAAGTGGATCACCATACAACACAACAAACAGTCTCCAACACTTATTAGAATAAGATAGGACACATTTAATAGTCACACCAAAACAGCATGCATAAACCAGGGCTGTTCCTGAAAACTGGAACGCAGAGTCACTCTATTTGTAGGACAATGTAGGGACTGTAGCTTTTACTTTGAGTAAAATGGAGAGTCATTGCAGATCTTTTAAAGGATCATCCTTGCTGCTGTGATGAGAATAGACTACAGTAGAGCAGGTGTAAAAACAGACAGAAGGTGATAATACAGGTGACATGAGCAAGTGACCAAGTCTAGAAAGTGCTGTTCTAACACATGTGACACTATTAATCCTCTCAATTGCGGATAATTCTGTCAGGCTCTGAGAATAGGTGATGCCAGGAGAATTCTAAAGAATTTGTTCCACACCCAAGAAATTGCTGCTCACCTCTTACAGCACTGGACCAGGTTATCGAAATATAAAATTTGAGACCATACACCTGAACTCAAGAAATTCTGCTGGGAAGGTCATTTAAGTGACAGGTAACAAGCCTCCAAAGATTATGATCTGGCAATACCACCATGCTGGTGTAGTGATTCTCCTCCTGAAGTTAGGGGAGAAGGGAGAAGACATTCTGGGAAGACACTGCCAGTTTATCTATTTCAAAGTCATATCCCATTTCACTTCTGCCTTCTAAAGCTTCTGATCAACTGCCCAAAAGAGTGAGTCTAGTTTGAAAGCTTAAAAAAGCTTCCTAGGTGATTCTAATATTAACCTGTAGAATGATAACCACTCAACATAGTGACAGCAAATTGAATTATCAGATATTCTTTGTTTTATGTTTGTGTTTTTTATTTTGGAATTAAAAATCCATAAGAGATTACACTTCACTGTGAGGCACTAAATATAGAAAAACTGGGAAGACAATAGGCAAAGAAAATTGGTTGAGTAAAATTTTCAATTGTATAAGAAAATGTAGCCATACATATACATATAGAAAGATGTTATAGCCTAAATGTGTCCTCAAAATTCATGTGTTGGTAACTTAAACCCCAGTGCAACAGCGTTGGGAGGCGAGGCCTAATGGGAATTGTTTAGGTCATGAGGGCAAAGTCTTCAAGAATTGGTTAATTCTGCACCACCATCCCCTGGCACAGTGCCTAACAAAATAGGTGCTCATAACAGGGTTTGAACTGAGTCCTACTATCTCTGGGGACACTCCTCCTCCCCAGCTTGTTCAGGTTCCTAAACCAGTAAGCCTCCATTACCTCTTCTTTCTCTATCTCTAAAGAGGGTGGAAGCAGCCTTCCAGGAGGATTCATTCACTCCCTCTCTCCTTGTTATTTATTTTCCTGTTGTATATATCACCTTTGTTGACAGTAGATTATTCTTTATTTTTTATTTTTTAGAAAAAGGGCTTGCAGGAGTGAGTTTGCTCTTTTGCCATGTAAGGAAACAGTCGCCTTTTGCCTTCCTCCTTCTGTCATATGAGGATGCGGCAAGAAGGCTCTCACCAGATGCTAGTGCCTTGGTCTTAGACTTCCCGGTGTCTAGAACTGTGAGAAATACATTTTCATTCTTTATAAATGTCTTCATTTGTGGCATTCTGTTATAGCAGCAAAAAATGGGCTAAGACAAGAAACATAGATATATAGGGATGTATAGATGTATTAGTCTACTGAGACTGCCATAACAAGACACCATAGATGGGGAGACCTAAACAACAGACATTTATTTTCTCACAGTTCTGGAACCTAGAAGTCCTAAATCAAGGTACCATTGGATTGGTTTCTGGTGGAAGGTTCTCCTTCTTGCTTACAGACATCTGACTTCTTGCTGTGTCCTCACTCAGTCTCTTTTTTGTGCACAAGTGAAAAGAGAGAGAGCTCTCTGGTGTCTCTTTCTCTTCTTATAAGGTCACCAGTCCTATCAGATTAAGGGCCCACCCTCACGACCTCATTTAATTACTTTGATAAAGTTCCTATCTCTACATTCACATTGGGGGTTAGGACTCCAATATATAAATTTGGGGGAACAAAATTCTGTTTCTAAAAACATGTCTATACATCTACATATATATATATATAATTTATGTTTACATCTACCTACCTTTCTATGTGGATATTGAATTTACTGAATTGCTGGTACAGGTGATCCAGTAATCAAATAAATGTTTTCAATTGTTAGGTCTAACTAATTGTTGCAGCTCTTCTGCTAGGCAGCAGGCCTGTCACTCTTAAGACAGAATTGATTTCACTTTGGCTGTATTTAATTAACCCAAACCCAGAAGAAATAAATCTTTTGTGTGTGTTTATCCAAGAGCTAATTTTGGGAAAAGAGCTCTGACTCAGAATGGCTGCCAAGTTATACACAGCTTGGGTGTACCTCGGAAGGGAGATTCAAGAAAAATCCTCATCTGTCTCAGAAGCCTTACCAGTTCTGGACAAGCGTGTGAAGTCTAACAGATCCACCAATAGTAATTCTTGAAAGGGTAAATGCACCTCTCCTTACCTTTCTCTCGCACATGGTGATAGTTTCAGTGGTCTCTGTCTTAGTCACCAAACCCTCTTCCTGATTAATGTGCTGGATGATGGTACAACTCATCACCTTCTTCCCAGTTTGGGTCTTAGCTCCCAGATTAATTAGTTTACCTTTTACTAGAATGAACTGAAGTTGCCACCTTTACACTCTTACTTTAAATTGACATAAACCCTTTTTCATTTTACATGCTATACCTCTTTATTTCTTCCAAGTGAATCTTACAAATTGAGTATCATTTGCATACTTGAAGGAAGAGTTTCAGTGTCTCTCTTTGTAGCTCTTCTGTCTCGTAGAAAACAACGATTTTAAAATGTGTTTCTGATAAATCATCCTTTGAAATGAATTCAGAGAATTTTTGGGTTAAAAGGTGCATTAAATGTAGAGTATAAACTCTTCATTTTACAGACGCAGAAACTGTGGTCAATAGATCCATGGTCCGCTCAGAATTATCCAGTTAATCAATGTCAGAGCAAAAACTGGAACTCAGGGAACTTAACTCCAGGTCGAAACAATATTATACTAAGAAAAAGTTATACTCAAATTATTTAGGAGACAATTATTCACTTCTTGCATTAGAAATCTAGAGATTTATGTTTCATTCCCATTAAGATATTACCCTGAGAAATCATATTTTTACACATTTCTTTATTTGTAAAGTGAAAGAAACAGTCTTCTCAGACACCTAAAAGATATATAAAGATTCACAGTACAAATATTGTGAACCAGTGGTACTTACAAATGGTATTTTGCGAATTTTTTTGTTGTTGTTGGTATGCATCTCCCAAGAGAGACTCAATGGACACAAATTTTTTATTATATGCTTTTAAAGTGGAATGCACCGTCAAACAAATAGAAAAGTCATTCAGACAAATAGCAATGCAAGACATACTAATAGATGATAGCCTGGCCAAAAAAAAAAAGTCAATTTATAAGTAAATGCTTATAGAAATTGAGGTATCAGTGGATTTAAGTCTCCAATTTTGTGATCTGATTATTGTAAATGAGTAACATGAAAATAGTGATAATATGGAGAGGAAAATAACAAATACTCATATGGTACAATATAACAGGTACCATTTCAAGCATTTTACACTTATTAGGCCCTCAGAAAAGTCATATGATACAGGTATCAGATATCATTATTGTCCTTTTTTTTAAACTTTTTCTATAAAAGTCTTGGGAATGATAGAGGGCAAGTTGAATTTTATGAGATCAATGAAAAAGAGAAAGGCTAAGAGGAGTAGCCATAAAGAGGAAGCCTATCTTTGGTACATGTAAGAGTAGGGACTCTTGGCCACATGAGAACAAAACCCAGCTCAAACTGACTTAATCAAAATGGAAATTTGTTGGCTTATATAATCCAAAACCTGGATCCAGGGGCTCAAATTATGTCTTCAGCACTTGGTCTCTCTCCATCTTTTGGGTCTGTTTTTTTCTATGATAGTTTCATTCATGCCAGCTCTTCTTAGAGGTTTAAAGAGAGTCAACCACAGCTCCAGGCTTCGATTGTGTCACTTTAGCAATCCCACCAAAGACAGAATTTTTTTATTCCTATCATCAAAATACTATTATCATTTTGGAGTCTCACTGGAGCAAGCTGGATCTCTTGCCAATCACTGTGGCCATGGAACTTGAATATAATTCAACAGAACTGGATCACATGCCTAAATCCTAATGCTAGCCCTCCTCCAAAGAAAAATCAGTTTCTGCTATTAAGTGAGAGAGAATAACATTAACAAAGCAAAAGCCAAAATTGCCCACCACAGCATAGAAAGAGGTATATAAATAAGCAGAATGAGATAGAAATTATAAAATATGAGTGAGGGGAGATCAGGTCAAAATGTTAGGTTAGGAGGTGCAGAAAGCATGTAAGAGGAAAAAGGAAAAAATGCAGTATTGTATACAGGATGTTCTTGTCATGACACATGTTAAAAAGTCATAGTGAGGTTTAATAGAAACGTTATGACTTTTATCCTGAATTAGGCTTTGCACTGATTCCTGGCTCTGTGGAAAGTAAAACACTACATTCTATTGGCTTCTGCATTAAATAAGCTAATAGAATGTAGCCTGCACTCCCAAATTCAACCCAAAGCAACTACCAAACTATCTGTGAAATATCTTGTTAGGTAGTAACTGATTCATAAAAAAGACAGATTCATAACCAACTATAATTCAAAATAGAATGTGAGCCAGCCAGAAACAGTGGTTCACACCTGTAATTCTAGAACTTTGAGAGGCTAAGGTGGGAAGATCACTTGAGTCCAGGACCTCATAGTAGTGTGTACCTATAGTCCCAGTTACTCTGCAGGCTAAACTTGAGTCCAGGAGTTAGAGGCTGCAGTGAGCCATGTTCCCACCAATGCACTACAGCCTGAGTGACAAAGCATGACCTTCTCTCTCTCTCTCTCTATATATATATATAGAGAGAGAGAGAGAGAGAGACTCATGTGGCCAAGAGTCCCTACTCTTACATGTACCAAAGATAGGCTTCCTCTTTAAGGCTACTCCTCTTAGCCTTTCTCTTTTTCATTGATCTCATAAAATTCAACATGATATATATATATATCATGTTAAGTACAGTAACAGAAACACTGATACAGTTCCCAGGTCATGGAGGGAGGGATTTGGACAGGTAATTAAAGAGGAACAGAAAGTCACAGAGGAAGTCTTCATGGAAGAAGTGGCATCTGAACTAGGCCTTGATGGATGAGGATCATCTTGACAGGAGAGATTATGGGATCGGTGTTTATGGTAAAAGAACAAAGACAAAGAGGATAAAATTGATGGATAGTGGCTTGAGAGTAAGATGCTTGAAAGAATTATAAAAGATGAGGTTGTAAATGTAGTTGGTGAATAGAGTATGACAAGCTGGGAGTTTCAAATTCTTCAGGCAAAAGGGAGCAATTGAAGAAGACCTTTAAGCCTCCGCAGAGGTCATGATCAGAGTTGTCCTACAGAAATAATATTTTGGCAGTAGTGTGAAAGATAGGTTGGAAGAAACAAGCAAGAAGCCAAGAATCTCACTGGGAGTTTATGATAAAACTCTGAGTATGATAGAAATGGAAACAAAGAAAGTAATAAAGGAAATACATGAGAAACTGGAAGCAGGAAACATTTTGGAGATATAATTCCTAGCACTTGTCAATAATTGGTTGTGAGAATTGAGAGACAGATAAAATTCTTGGGACTGGGTACTTAGGAGAATGATTATGCCATTGATGAAGCAGAAGAGAGTCGGGTTTGTAGGAGGGTGCCTGTTTTGTGTGTATTAGTGGAAAGAGACATGGCTAAAGGGTGAGTTAAGACCCCACTTACAGCACAGATGAAGTAAGTGGTGGATGATGGGAAATTACTGTGGGAGGAGGTTGAAAAAGATAACTTTCTGTGAGGTATGAATGTTGGGATACAAACTACAGAATATTTAGACTTTAAAAAAATGTTGTTTATATTTTCTAGTTACTAACTGATATGGTTCGGCTGTGTCCCTACCCAAATCTCATCTTGAATTACAGCTCCCACAATTCCCAGGTGTTGTGGGAATGGCCCAGTCGGATGTAGTTGAATCATGGAGGCAGGCCTTCCCCATGCTGTTCTTGTAACAATGAATCAGCCTCATGACATCTGATGGTTTTATAAAGGGGAGTTCCCCTGCACAAGTTCTCCTATCTTGTCTACCACCATGTGAGTTATGACTTTCACCTTCCGCCATGATTGTGAGGCTTCCCCAGCCATGTGGAACTATAAGTCTGTTAAACCACTTTCTTTTGTAAATTGCCCAGTCTTGGGTATGTCTTCATCAGCAGCATGAAAATGGACTAATACATAACTCTGTATTAGACTCAAAATGAAAGTTCAAAAAATACCAACTAAATCTGATTTTATTTCTCTAACTGTATCTTATTATTATTTTGTTTTTATGTAACTATTATTTGAAGTTCAGGGGTATGGGTGCAGGTTTGTTGTGTAGATAAACTTTTGTCATGGGGGTTTGTTGTACAGATTATTTCATTGCCCAGGTATTAAGCCTAATACCCATTATTTATTTTTCCCACATCTTCTTAATAGTCTTGGACTTTTGCAATTTAGAACTGCTGCTTTTTTCATGTTAAATAAGCCTAAGCTTTTAGAACCAATTTTTAAATCTGTACAAAGTTTAGTTCATTTTCTGTCATTTCTAGAAAACTGATTCTTAATTGTGCCATCTCTTTCTTTTCTCTAAAGGCATTGGAGAAGTAAATATTTGGTGAACATGCCCTTATCATTTAACGCAAGTTCTGTAGTGTGGTTTTATTTTTATTTATTTATTTTTTTTTTTTGAGGCAGAGTCTCGCTCTGTCGCCCGGACTGGAGTGCAGTGGCCAGATCTCAGCTCACTGCAAGCTCCGCCTCCCGGGTTCACGCCATTCTCCTGCCTCAGCCTCCTGAGTAGCTGGGACTACAGGCGCCCACCACCTCGCCCAGCTAGTTTTGTATTTTAGTAGAGACGGGGTTTCACCGTGTTAGCCAGGATGGTCTCGATCTCCTGACCTCGTGATCCGCCCGTCTCGGCCTCCCAAAGTGCTGGGATTACAGGCTTGAGCCACCGCGCCCGGCCTGTAGTGTGGTTTTAAAACACTCTGCCATTTCTTTAATCCTAAAACTAGTCAGGGGAGAGGAAGAAGCTGGAAGTGATCAATAGAAATTGAACATAATTTTTTTCAAAAATGTCAAGCACCTGTTTTGAGTGAGATTCTGACTGCACAGATAAAGGAAGCAAACAACCTGGCAGTGGCATTCTTAGGGATGATTTCAGTGTTTATAATGCCCTAGCTAATCTATTTCTTGTGGCCTCTATATTCTCAAATCAGGAATATTCCTTGAAGAACTCATCCCAGAGTTAACATGATAAACAGCAGGCACTGAGATGAGAATACATCAGGCAACCTGAAATGACTCCAGGTTAACTATCAAAGCTAGGAATCTTCATTAAAGCTGTAACTTCCTTCCTCTAATTCAAGATGTTGGGGTATTAACTGAAGACTCAGTGGACATGTGCACAACAGCAAAGACAAATCAACCAAGAAAGGAACAAAGAGATCTGGAGCTAAAGGAAAACATAGATAAAGGGCCAGAGAAAGATGAACATTGGCCTTAAAGATAAAGTAGTCACATTAAAGAAGAAGTAATTATTCCACACATAGCAGACTATGCTGATCATTGTCCCAATTTCCTCTTCTTTGTTATTGTTCATGAAACTCTGATTTTTCCAGGTATCCACTCCTTCTCATATGACTGACAGTTATATCTTAAGTTTACCAGTGTCAAAAAAAAAAATCCCATTATGTTTTCACCTTAATTAGATTAAGATGAATATATGATATGATTCTGGTCAATTAGGTGAGGAGAAATCAGGTGAGTAGCTTCTGGGTGAAGTTTACTCGGTGTTAAGAAGAGGAGACAAAGGGTCATCTATTATCCCTCATATTCTTTTAGATGGTGTCTAGTCTGTATGTGATGGGCAGCATCATTTCACTACCATTAGGGGTGCCAGTCAAGGACAGAGTCAGATGGCAGAAAAGAAACTAGGGACACTTGTGTTCTTGAAGATTTCATTTAATTACTGAATCAACCAATCTTGAGGCCACCTGTTACCACGATTATAATTTACTTTAAAATACTTCAACATATACACTGTGATCTTATGTGTACTTAGCTTGGCATGAGCTGTCACCCAGAGGCCGTAGGCATTCTACTCAAAGATTCCCTGTCCAGGAGTGGTTAACGAACACAGGGGTAGCCTGCTGGCATGCTCATCAAGAAGTCAATACTCCAGAAGAGCTATTACAAGCACTTCCGCTACCTGTATCTTACTCAATAACCTACACTTTGCTAATTAGCATACTAAATGTCAGAAAAGGGCTTTAGTGATAAAAATAGCAGACTGTTGACTAGTATGATGAATGTTAAAATCAGGCTCTCACTGGCAAAATTAAAGGTATCCAACTTGTGTGAATTAGCTAAAGTTATTTTATAGTCACCCCTACTCTTGCATGAATAGAGAATAAGAATCTATCAGGTCAAAAACCTGTACTCCTTGGGATTTTGCCCCAGGCTAAACTCCTAAACATGCTAGTCTCTAGCCATGGAATCTAGAATTCTGATTGCCTGAGATCAGCTGTAAAGATGGCAGGATCCTGCTTGGAGAATCTTGGCAACTGCTTTCACCAGTTCACCAGTTATCTCTGCAATTCATGTTGTAGTTTGAGGACCATATGTTATACGAAAGGTTTTTTACTCAATCAAATGTGTGGTAGAAGAAAAAGCCATAGGATGCGAAATCATGAGATAAACTCTGAGACTCAACCCTGTGACAGCTTTGGATACATAATTCAACCTCTTTAAGGCTTGAGTGGAAGCCAAAGTAGCATAATAAAAAAAGCGTGGCCAGGCTCAGTGGCTCAACCTGCAATCCCAGCCCTTTGGGAGGCCGAGGTGGGTGGATCACGAGGTCAGGAGATGGAGCCCATCCTGACTAACACGGTGAAACCCCATCTCTACTAAAAACACAAAAAATTAGCCAGGCGTGGTGGTGAGCGCCTGTAGTCCCAGCTACTCAGGAGGCTGAGGCAGGAGAATGGCGTGAACCTGGGAGGCAGGGCTTGCAGTGAGCCGAGATCACGCCACTACACTCCAGCCTGGGTGACAGAATGAGACTCTGTCTCAAAAAAAAAAAAAAAAAAAAAAAAAAAAAAAAACAGAGTGCTGGCTGTCAAGCCAGAGGGCCCAGGTTTAATCCTAGCTTTGTCACTTACTAGCTGTGTGACCTCTCTATGCCTCAATTTTCTTATCTATAAAATGGGTTAATACCTACTTAGAGCATTGTTGTGAGGATTAAATGAGATATGCCATGTTCAACTCTTAACACAATACCTGGCATGATAAATACTAAATAAATATAGTCATTATAATGTCCAAGATAAGAGGATCAGTCTAAATGGTCACTGCACCCCTCTGCTTTCTAAAATTTCCATTTTATTCTCATTCTTATACTCTCCAGAGAGAACAATAGTGGAGAAAAGTCTTCTAAATTCAGTGTCAATCCTTGTGTTAGGCCATTTGCTCCTTCATTTATAAAGTCAATGCCATTTGATGTCATTCACTTCTTTATTTATATAGTCAAGCATTTATTGAGTGCCCACTTTAAATGAAACACTGTGGATACACAGTAGGATATCTCTGAAAAACTCTCTGTCTTGTGGCGCAACCAGGAATACCCAATTTTCTCAAAAACTGAAATTTCTGTCCACCTCAGTCATCCCCAACTATTACAATAGTTCTTTCTCAAAATACATCTTTGATAGAAATTTGTGTTCCATGTTGTACAAATCCATGTTCCAATATTGAGCCCTTCACTCAACACGGAGATTAACTTGTGTCCCTTTGCCAGTGATGAGGGGACAATAGCTATGACCAATGAACATTTTTGCAGAGAATTTAAGGAACAGGGATGCTTGGCAATGGCAAAGGCTTTAGTGTTATTATCCATAATCATGGTAGCTTGTGACCTAAAACAGCGTATCAGGGAGACCTCCAGTACTGAAGAAATAAAGTGCCAAAAAAGAGGATCTGGAACAAACAACTCCTCTTTTTTCCCTCACTTCTCCATAGGGGCTCAGTTTAAACTTTTCTTCTTAGCCAACAAAGCCAATATTTTTTCCCGGTAATCATAAAACACAGCTAATAAATTGATCTCTTTTATCAAATGCATTATACTACATGTGAGAACACAGTGAGTTTGGCAACCCCAACACAGTCCCCATGTGTTTGGAACCTGCTGTATTGTACACACTTGAAACACCATCTGCAGGCAGTCTTTTTCTCTCCAACTTGTCAGGGTGAGCGGCAGGAGAGATTGATGCTTTGAGATGCATCGTTAACTGTCAGTGACTCTGCCAGTGCAAAGGAAACATCTGTATCAGTCAAACCTGGTGAAAATTAAACAGTTAACCAAGTCTAAACACATATGCAAGTGAGAATACCAATGGCCAGAAAACAAAACTTGTGCCTCGAAAACCCTGATTGATGTTTCTATATCTTAGCATTCACTGCAAGTGCTGGGGTCATTTGAGGGTAGTTTAAATCTGTGGCTGCATTTCAGAGATGATTTTTAGTTCTTTAGGTTGTTGGTGTCAAAGATCAGTGTGGGAGGAAACTACAATCAGTGAGACTTGTCCTTGTCTTGAACTTTCTTCACCTTTCTCCGTGGAGAGGAAACAATGAATTTTCTCAGCAGGGGCTGTATTTTGAAATCTTCCCTGGAAATAATCACTAAGGAGAAAAATGTTTATGGTAGGATGTTTCATGAATCACACGTAAGTTTTTTTTAAACCAATCAAAATCTTTTACTTCTACAAAAATCAGAACAGGTTGTTCCTCTCAGTGTGGTTTCTGAATTTAGTTTTGTTGGAAAGGAAGGTTGAAAAATTCTGAAGTGAAGTTATATGCATATCCAGGACAAATTGAATACGTGGAATGGTAACTAGCCCAGTGAACCTTGGGGACATGGTCTATGTGAGTTTAGCCATGATGCATGCTAGGGAAATGGGATGAGGGAAGGGATTACAGGAAGGACTATGGCTCATGGCTCAAAGAGTGACCAATGCTCTAAACGATGATTGCCAAAGTACTAGGGTCTAGCAAGACCAGAATTAACACTAGAACAAATGGCATGAAGGACAGGAGTTTTAGGCTGTGGGTGACAATTCTGGTTAAAGAGGGAGATCTGGGCCAGTAACCATAGGTGCAAGAAGCCAGAGCTTTAAGATAATCAAGACATTTAGGCTTCAAATAAATGAGCTGGTGTTAGGGCTCTATTCCAGGTGGGTATCTACAGAGGAAACAGAATACCTAATAGGCTGAGCATATCACTTTGTGGGTTGAGAAGAAAGCTGCATATGGTGATCAGGTAGACACTAAAGAGCTCGTGGCAGGTACCCCCAACTTATAGTAGCAAGATAAATTCTAAACCTCACTTGTGGGAAGCAGAAATATTCAAATATCTGTGTGTATGTGTGTGTGTAAACACACATACATGCACACATTCAGCTTAGCTGGTATTGGACCAAGAACTAAGTGGTCTGAAGCTGTCTGCAGCCTTCAGTGAATGCTGAACAAGATATGGAAAGGCAAAAACTGGCATGTGGCAAAACCATGTCCTGAATCTCTCCACATCCACAAGCATATTGCCCTTGGCCTAGGTTTTTATCTCCTCATTCTCAATATTTGACCATCACCCTACAAGTCAAAATGGATTCCATATTTTAATTTGAGAGTCCTGACTGCAACTGCACCACATCTACTAAGACTGTCCTTATAAGGTTTTCCATCATCCCAATCCCAGATACTAGCTCATAATTATGTTAACCTCACCCTGAGCATGAATATATCCTAAGCATGAATAAAAGCACTGATTACAGTAACATGCAGCCACTGAACTAACGTAATTATCAATAAATTGGAATACATTAGAGTGAGGTCTTGCTTTAAAATGTCATAATCAACATTTTCTTCTTAAGCAATTAGAAAAAATGGAAAAATCTGGAGATAAAAACAATAGATTAAATAACATTTCCATAAGTCATTCCTCTAAAAATGACCCATAATAATAAGCTTCGAGCTCTAGAAATGTTCATCTATTTAGCAACTGCTGGATAAACACCTGGGATGAGGTGAATTCTCTGTAAGTATATCACTCCTGTGCCATGTGATGTGTTGATGGTTTAATGCAAGCTTGTTTCATGTGCAGCCCAACACAAATTCATAAACTTTCTTAAAACAGTATAAATTCTTTTGCTATTTTATTTTTTTTTTAGCTCATCAGCTATCATTAGTGCTAGTGTATTTGATATGTGGCCCAAGATAATTCTTCTAATGTGGCCCAGGGAAGTCAGGGAAGATTGAACACCCCTGTTAATGTGTTTAACAGGGTAGGTAGTAAGAAAAATACTCATTGATCTTAGCCTGTAGTTCTTTCACAAGTATTCATAAAAAGCAGAATATGGTGATCCTAAAACCTCATTCAAGAGAGACTATATTGATTATATACTCATGAGGAGAGGAGAAGGGAAGGAAGTTGTAAAAAAGGAAGGTATAGGAGAAAGGTTTTGCTGGGTTTTGGGAAATAGCAGATATTGCACCCAGGGTAGCTGCCAGGACCTGAAAAATGATTTAGAGTCTTCTGCATCCCCTACCACTACTGCCACCCCTGCAAAAGCTGAAAACTAGGCTGAGACTGACAATCTCAATCACAAATCACATGTACAAGCAGAGGCAGCAAAAAGCCGAGCACCCACGGAGGCTTGGTTAGTGAAGGTTTCCTCATTGATCGATGGTGGGAAGCAAAAGTGGAGAATATCTTCTGTCCTCTTCTGGTCTGCTTCAAATCCTCTCACTTTAACATCCTCTGAAGGCAAAGGAGTTACATTCATTTCAATGAATTAATTTCTAGCCAGCCCTGAAGAATGGGGGGTTTACAGTAAGATATGGTTTTGAAAAATTAAGGATGGTACCATTTTTTTTCATCCCAGTTGTGAAAATTTATACCCACGCCCATGTTACAACCGAGAATATTGTTCAAATTTGTGTTTGTAAGAAGAAAGAAGGACACAACTACAGCTCCCTAATAGATCGTAGAAAAGGGTTTGGAGCAAAAGAAGAATTAGAAAATGTGGTAAAACGGCTCCTTCATGGTGCCCTGGTAACTTTGCACATATCCACACAAACCACACAGACAAAGGCATGAACCACAACCTGTATAAATCTTGGCAGGAGGCATTGAGATCCTTCCAGAATATGGGAGGATGGCAGACTGGTGAGGTGCTACTTTGAGGAAATCTCCAACTCTCCTTTCTATGTCCTCCAGGAAACTGATGGTTTCTCTCATTGCCTTTGGGGTTTTAATGATACAGAAGGATTTTCATCCCTCACCTCTCAGGGTATAGAGGCAAACTATAAAACTGCCCAGCTGCTCTCTAGAATCATCTGCCCAGCAATGGACATTGTTGCATTATTATTGTAGTCCCTGACTCCTTTCATTTCAGTGTTGTCGTTTTGGCCCATGGAAAAGACCCAGTAGATAGCACTTTCAGTTTTCCTTTTGCTGTCTTCCTTTTGCTGTCTACATAAGTAATAAACTCTCTAAACCTAAAATGGAATAGTATATTTACCTGTCAAATCAGTCAGGTTGTGGCCTTGGCCTTGTCTTGTCCTGTGAGCTTGTCGGGAGAAAAAAAGGTAGAAAGGACTTCCAATGTCTAGCAAAGAAGAAGAATGGAAAGCTCTGCATGAAAATTCATTGTTCTTCTTTTCAGAAGTTCAGGTAAATGTAGTAAAGGAAATCGTCTTTGTTTTTAACTCCCACAGTGTCTACAAGCCCAAAATACATAAGCCACCTCTCTCTAAGCGAACATTATAATGTGTTACATCAAGTCATCTGATGCGGTACAATGCCCTAATAGAAGCACACTTAGTGTTCTGCCTATTTTAATTTTTTTAATTATTGGCATTTCTATTTTAATATTGAATATAATGAGATAAAGGCAGATTTTATTAAAAGAAAAGTTGCTTTTGCTTCTTATTTTTGTATTCCATTTGAAGTAATGAAGATTGAGATAATGACAAGAGAAGATGTTAAACCAGGGCAAAATAGAAGTTTATAAAACTGTGCTTTTTCCCTGCTGGCATAAACAGAGCCAACCCTCAAGAAAATGCCTTGGATTCATTTTTAGTATTCTCTCTACAGAAAACACTAAACCATGGAGTAGGCACAATAACAGTGAGAGGGTAGAAGTAAACTTATAAGCTATTAATATCTACTGAACTCTTACCACGTGGCAGACCTTGTGTTACATGCTTTTCCAAAATCAAAACAAACAAAATTAATTTAATCCTTATAGGATATCCTACCTTGTAGGATAGTTATTAGCTAAGGCTCTCACCACATTCATTCATATCTATTTAGTTTTGCAGATGGCAAAGGCTTAAAGAAGAAAACTAGGAATTTGGAAAGAGAGGAAGAGAGACCCTAAAGTGTACACACACACACACACACACACACATATTCACATATGTAAACATAAATTTTAGCATTTATCTCAAAGAATGAGAAGTGAGAGTGTTAATACATTTGAGAAAATACCTCAGATAACATTGTCAATTAAAGAACATGTTAGTTTGCTTCCATAAAGTATTTCTTTAAAAAGAAAAACTATACAACTATACGTGCACTTCCTTTCCATAAGAAATGCTATTTTCTCTTGAGAAGCACAGTCCCCTGCTTTCTTATATTGACTATGACCGAGAGTGGACTTGTTTTACACTTTTTATTATTCCTTTAGAAACATTAAGTTGTTTATCACTCAGTAAGTGTTTGTAGCAAGTTCACATTAGCCTGTACTGAGAAGCTAGCCAAGAGTTAACCCCAACAGTAACGGATATACGTTATTACAAAGTAAATGGGAGCAAAAGGAAATGGGGCAGAAGAAAGCTTATACACATGATTTTTTTTTTTTAGTCTGCCTCTGGCACCTAACCTCAATTAAATGCTCTGACGTGGAGATAAGGGATAAAAATAGCACATCTGCTATTAAATTGTTAAGAAATGTATTTAGTTTTAAATCAAATGTCTTAGACAAAGAATATTTATTCACTTATTCATTCACCAGCAAATATTTATTGAGCCACAATTACACAACAAGCTCAGCCAAGTCAAAAATCTAGGGACTACTCCTGAGCTAGGATTACTGACAACAGTTCTAACACCGTAAAAAGTAGCCTAAGAAATTAGAAAATTTCCCTAGAAAGCTGAACTCTTCACTCTTAAATCCAGTGAATGTTTAAGAAAATGACTGTGGCTCTAGAAGAAAAACTCCCCTTGTTAGTTTCTTAATGGAATTTCCACCATTTTCCATTTGTCATTAGGTGAAGGAAAGGCAACTTAACTTCATTACTGAGTCAGCTGTTTGAAACACTTAAGTATTCTTAAATAGGACAAAGGACACATGACAGAGAGAGATCATTTCTGTTCCAAAGGATGGCTAAGCATACTTTTGGTGATACTCCAGATTTCAGAGGTGAAGGGATGTACAGTTCTAAAATTTATTAACAATAAAAGTTAAACAATAGAAGTCATTGTAGTCATTGTCTAGGCATCAGTCACTGTGGAAAAAGTGCTTTGCTTAATAGTTCTTAGTCTTGTAGAAACAGGTAAGGTATCTCCTTGGCTCTGCACAATATGGGCATAGCATATTTTTACTAGGAGTCTAGATTTATCTATCGCTTTATTGAGACTTTATAACAGCACGGCAAAGATGTGTAAAACCAGAATTATCTTACACATGTGGCTAAAGAAATGCAGGCCCAAGAAGATGTCACCTACACATTTGGCAACAGAATCACTCAAATATAAATCATCATCAAATCAATCAACTAGAGCAGTGATTCTTGACCAAGGGTAATTTTACTCCCGGGGGGCATTTGGCAGTGTCTGGAGACACTTTTAATTATCACAACTGGCTTAGTACTTCTGATACCTTGTTGGTAAAGGTTACTGATGCTGCTGAATATTTTGCTATACACAGTACATTCCCCAACAACTGGCCCTGCTATGGTTTGGAAACTTTCAAAAGAAAAGAAAGACATGTTCCTGCCACCAAGGAGTTAATTGTCCTCACCTGTGCTATATATTATAGTGTACTCATGTGAGAAAAAAAGCTAAAACTGCCAGTAACATTCAATTAAAGGCAGTTTCTTGGCTGCTAGTTAGTAAGATGATAATAATTATTAAAAACTCCAATGTAGCATGATTATATCACAAACTTTGAGATTATTAAAGATTTGACTCAAGCTTGACACTTCTCTTTGTCTAATCTGGCTGCTGTAACAAAATACCTTATACTGGGTAACTTATAAGTAGTAGAAATTTGTTTTTCACAGTTCTGGAGGCTGGAAAGTCCAAGATCAAAGCAACAAGCAAATTCTGTGTCTAGTGAAGGCTCGCGCTCTCCTTCACAGATGGTGCCTTGTTGCTGTGTTTCCACGTGGCAGAAGAGGCCAACATTGTGTTCTCACATGACAGAAGGAGCAGGAGGGGCAAGTAAGCTCCCTCAAGCCCTTTTATGAGGGCATTAATTCCATTCATAAGAGTGGAGCCCTTATGACCTCATCATCTCCCAAATGCCTCTCCTCTCAATAATGTTAAGAGAGGATTAAATTATAACATATGAATGTTGGAAGCATACCAACATTCAGGCGATAGCCACTCATAATAAGATCCTTTACTTTGTTTAAAATCTAGGGCCCTTTTTTCCCCTTAACAATATTGAGGAGAGGTGACATTTTGAATTGGACCTGGTAGATTTGAAAACACACACACACAAACCTGGAACTACTGTCATTTTTCAGCATATTGCTTAGATACTATACTAGTGTCCTCCTTCTGACACCCCATTTTAGAATATTATATACATTTTAGTTCTCTAACTTCAGCACTTTACAACTGAGAAGTAATGAGATAATTTGTATTCTTTCTTTTTTATTATTTGAAAGTAGAGGGGAAGATCATAATTCCATTTTACTTTTAATTTTGAAGATTTCCAAAGAATATGAAAACAATTGCTTAAGGTTACTTAAGAAAACCATAAAAAAGAGGACTCTATTGTCCTTGGAGTATTGGTATCCTCAACTTGGAGAGACTGTGCAATTCTTCATGTTATTCCTTAGAAAGGAATCCACTACCATTTGAAAGGAATCCACCACATTTGAATGTTAAGCCAAGGATCAAATTTGTTTCTGAACTGCAATTAAGGATTAAATATGAGGTATTGCCAGCCATCATATTTTATTTTTGTTCTAGGTAAGCTATTTAATATAATCTTAAAGATTAAGAAAGATAAAAATCATTTTAGGTGTACTAGAAACTGAAGATATACTAAGAAGAGACAAAATATTAATAACTTGTTATAGAAATATGATTGCTTTAATCATCTTTTCAGATACCAGTATATGCAAATTGCATACATATTTAACAAATATTTAAACAAATATTCAGCCAATATGAACAAATATTTACTAAAAAGGATTATCATTTTTTGCTAAGTCTGTTAGATAATCCAGCTAACTAAATGAGTAATTTTTCAGGATATTTACATATGTGAAATCTAGTATATAACACATGCAGTACAGTACATTAATTCTCTAAAATATCTCCATAGGTCAATGGAATAATAATAAACCCCAGTCATGCATTATAAAGATGGAAAGCTGATGTGACTTTTCTGTTACTCTAAACTGCATGACTTTTACTCTGAAAATATTGAATGATTTACACTTCAAAGATAAATTACCAACACAGAGATTATGCTTCTCAGTGTTGGGAAATGTGAGATAACAATAAGCAATGGCAGAAGACCATATTACTCTGACTGTATTATGTTATAGACATGAAAATAAACCTTAGGATTTAAAGAGAAATTCAAACAGCTTTATAGCAATTATATCTATGTCTCCTTTTTGTTCTAGCTTATTTGGTTTTCACGAGACCCTGTTTACAAGATATTCTGAAAGCCTTTGCTGTAGAGTGCCTTTTGTTCCTTGATCTAGTAACATGAAAAGTGAATGATAGGGAGGGGGAGAATAAATGCCATTTATTCAAGATATAAAAGGTCTTGCACCAACAAATTACATAATTTATGATTTTTGAAACTAATTCCAGTATTAAAGAAATCCTTCAGGGACTCATAGAAAAAGAAAATGCCTGGTTGCTTAACTTGTCAGCATTTATCACAAACCCAAGGTTCTGACGATAATGGCTGAAAATTTTTTAATTCTACAAAGGGAGAAAAAATAACTTAAACTTCCTCTAACATAGCCCCAAAAACATTAGTATGAAGCAAAGTGAAAAAAAAAATACTAACACATCTTAATATCACGAAAATTAAGTAGATTTTAAAATCACAGCAAATAATTGTATGTATATTACATTATTTTAATCTGCATTTTATGGTAATAATCACCAGTTAATCAGCATTCCTTCCACAAACATTTATTGAACACCTATTATGTGCCAGACAAATTGCAAGCCTAGGAAAGCTTCCTGTGCCCTCCATGGCCTATCTCTAACCTAGAATTTTTCCCATCTTACAGGAACGACTAGCTCTCTTATCTGTTCTCTCCACTAGACATATTCCTTGCAGGTAGAATCACTGTCAGCAGAGTCCTTGCCACGAACAACTTCCCAGTGAAGGCGACAATGGAAATTTGGACAACATTTTGAAAACCACTAACAGTAACAAAGTGTTAATAATAATTAAAACATTAAGATGAAGAAGACAAAGAAGGAGAAATACGAAGGGATTGCTAATTGCTGGTGTTTTGCATTTATTTTCTTAATCTTCATCATAACCTTATGAGGTAGGTAACAATTTGGACCTCGTTTTACAAGTTAGTAGGTCACAATGCAAAGGTGTTAGGTAACTTGATCAAAGTCATCCTAGAAACAGAATCAAGTGGTTAGAGAGAGGCAGAGGAGAGAGAACTATGTTCCAGGCAGGAGAATGAAGGCATGAGCCAATCACACATACCTTCCAACCATTTGGGTGGACTGGACCAGCATTATTAGTTCAAGTAGAGTGTGATAGGTTATGGCTCAGGATTGCCATTAATGCCATCTACATATGTGGTTATTGAGGATTTACCATGTAATTGAGACAGGACTGTGATCATTGCTTTATAAGAATCATTTTATTTTTTTCTCACCACACCCTGTAAGAGATTTATTATTTTTCTGTGATTTTAAGGATGAAAGAACTATTTTAGACAGGCTAAGTAACTTGCCCAAGGTGAGAAAGTTAATAATTCAAGCGAGGTCTGGCCAATTCCAAAATCCATGATCTAAACCCATCTCTGTTACCTGACCACTTCAGAATGAGGCTGAAGACATAGGTAAGGCCAGAGTATGAGAAGGCTCACCGGCTAACCCCAAAAGTAGGAATTTTATTCTAAAATCTATTTGGAAGCACAAAGAAAATGTAAGCAGGGTAATAACACAGTTATAATAATAATCATTTTAACAATGCTTTGAAGAAGGAGTTGAAGGGAACTGATATTAGAGACAGTAGACTAGTTAGGAGACTATTATAATAAATCTGGTAAAAGTATTTGTAGTGCTAGTGACAGTGGGAATGGTTAGGAGGTAAAATGATGAGGAAAAGATAATAGGAAATGCCTAAATGATGACTACAATAAAGGAGAATTCCTCAGGTTACTCTTGTGCCTCTGGCTTGAGTAACTAGTTGGATGATCATGCTATTCACTTATGGGAAATACAGGAGACATAAAATTTGGAGATTGAATTTTGAGCATGCAAGAGGTGTCTGTGGTGTGTTCATCACAAGGTTATTTGGATATGTATATTTGGATCTTAGAAACCAGGGGGTTGGGTTGTGGACATAGATTTAAGAGTCCTTGACTTATAGATAGTGGTCAGATGCTTGAACATATATCATAAGGACAACAAAGAAGAAGATGGAGTAGAAAAGTTAAAGAATACCAAAGGAAGAGTAGCATGAAAACAGCCAAAGGAGGAAATAGTTTCAAGAAAGAGTTGTTGAAGTGTCAAATTCTACAGGAGCGATTAAGTAGGATGAAGAGGGGAAGTATACAATCATTTGATAACTGGGGGGTTATCTGCGTGATGGAACTTGCCCCAAGCTCAGAGCTGTGGAAAGAAAAACTGGAGACATGGAGTAAAACCTCTTCTTTTAAGAATCTCGGCTATAAAGGAAATGCTATAGAAGTAGGGGCAATGTAGGATAAAGAGAAGAGGTTTTATAAGATGAGAGATCTATAATAAATATGTGTATGCACGACGGTAACTTAAAAACTCTCAATACAAAGAGATTTAAGATGGGGAGGGAAGGTTGCTAATGCAGAGGGTTGGCAATCATGGGATCCAGAGAAAAGGTGGAGAAATCATAAAGAGCTGAAGACCCTGCAAAGAAGAACTTTTAAATTAAATGTGGATGAGTCACACGATAGGCAACTTGATTGAACAAACACACTAGAAAAGAACATTTATTCTTCATATTACAAACAGCTAGTCTCCCAATATGTACCAGAATCCATAAACTCAATAAAAATATGAATAACAATTAATAAAAATAGGCGTAGGTTATGAATAGACAGTTCACAAGAAAGAAAATATATCTAGTTCTTAAACCAATATACAAAAAGATATATAACCTCACTCATAACAAGAGAAATGCAAACGACATATATACTGAGATATTGTTTTTCACACAACAGATTGGCCAAAATGCAAATGTTTGAAAATTTTGAAATCCTATGTTACTGTTAAAACCTTAAAGAAGCAAATTTTGCAATATAAAAAAATTACAAATTTATTTACCCTTTGAACCAGCAATCCCACTTCTGGGGGTTTATCCTATCTTGAACCCCAAAAGGGCTTGAGCTATCAGAATTATTTTATTTTTTTTTCAGATTTTCAACTTCTTGGACTCAAAAACCCATGGTATTTGAATCACTTCCTGTGATTTAATAAGAAAATATTTGTATCACATACAAAATAAAACATATACAAAGTTATTTATTGTATCATTGATTATAATAGCAAAATATTAGAATTATCTCTTGCCCATCAATATTGGACTGATTAAATAGCTTATAGTATAAACTATGTTACAGTAAAATACTGCTGCACTGATACATCAATGTATGATATAGAAAATATTCTAGAATGGAGTGTTGAATTTAAGAATCACAACAATGAATATATTAGTCTTCATTTGTGAAAAAGGGAAAAGTAAGAATATACATTTGTATACATTTGTACTTAAAGAAATACAAGTAAGAAACTCAAGACAGATGCTCACTAAAAGGGGCAAGAAAGGAAAAGAGTTAATGAGAATGGAATTGGAAAGGAAACTTCTCAATATATATGTTTTATATCACTCTGATTTTTGAATAATATAACTGTGTTAGCTTTTAGAAAGGAGCATTGAAAGAAAAATGAATGAAACTACTGCTTTTAATCTTAACCTTTTCATTATCAAATCAGCAAACACTGCAGAAAAGCTGTACTCAGTTATAATACTCTATTTGTCTCTATCAGATATCAAAGGTCCTTTATTATAAAATATCAAGGATATTTTATATATCTTTTATATTTTTTATATATTTTATAATATCCTTGATATTTTAAATGATATTGAGAATGATTTCTTAAAATAAATTATAATAAAGCCAATTCCCCCTCCCCCCACACACACACGTTTTCATGCACTTAATATCTATTGTGCTTTCTCGAGTAGGAGAGAAAGAGGAGCAGTTACAACTGCTTACTAGGAATTTGGAAGTGCCATACTTTCAGCCTCTATTGGCTATAGGGCAGTCCATAAGCTGAATGTACCTTGGGAATGTGACTGATACATGAATATTATGGTCACATTTATAGCAGAAGGGAACAAGTTTAGAAAATGTGCTCTAGTGTTCTCAAAAAGATGTTCAGTCTACAATTTCTAATTTGTTTATATTACACTGTTACAATGTGAGAGACAAATCCTAGAAATTTCTGCTATAGAAACAGAAAGTACACGGGCTCGCCGACACATTAACCCAAGAAAGACCTCAACTGTTCACATCCCTTTTGTTTGGGACATGAACTTAGACACAAAAGCCCAGGTCTTTGAAAACATATTTTACTTTTTAGTAAGAAGAAGGATATTTGCATTTGAAACTGTAAAGCACCACAAGCCAAGTAACTTTTTTTAGCCTCATGTCCAAATAAATTCTGAGGTAGAGAAAATCATTTTTGCACAGAAGTCATTTGTATATCAGTCCCAGACAACATAAGTGCTTTTGACTCTGTTGTGTACAACTCTCAGCTGGTGAAATTCCTGCAGTAGACATTTTCCTCCGGAAAGTGCAAAATAAATAAGCCAAACCTGCCTCAGTATATATCTGATGCCTTGATTTCATTCTAGGTAGCAGCCTTAATTTAGAGGTACAAATTAGTTTAGTTCTGTGTGTCCAAAAACTTAAAGAAAATAACCAATAAATAAGTGAGAATTTACCTCAAAATTGTAAACACTGTTCTACAGCACCAGTTCTGATATGGTTACTTAAATCTGTAAAATTAAAGATTTGGGATTAGATTAATTCTATAAACTATACAGGCCCCTTTCAAAGGAAAACGCCCTTACTTCCAGTTTGACTTAATTATATTTGTCATACATAGTGTTACTTAAATATAGATTAATTCTATAGCTCTCACTAGCTTAAACCTTCTATGACTCCCCTTCCTCCTGGCTGGGCTAGGAAACAAAACTGCATTTCTTCTGACCCTGGAAGGTCCGTACTTACAAGACCAACATCTCAAATCATGCTACTCACAACAGTAGACAGAAAATATGTGGCCTTAAGCTGTACTTCCTGCTAAGACGGCTTTTCAGAAACATATTCCTGAACATAGGGGAGCCTTCCACAATGCAGAGCTTTGAGAATTGAGAATCTTATTTTATATTTCTGGAATTCAGAAGCACTATCATTGTTTCACAGCCTAACTGAGCAAGGTAAGGCTTTATTTCACAATCCAAGTGGAGAAATACCATTAAGACAAGGAAAACTAATTCAGAGTATTCTAACAGTGTTCCTCTAAGGTGGTCTGCAATTTTTGCTCTTTCTTAATTGAATATTGAAAAATCTGAAAAAAAACACAGCTAGAAGAAAATAAGTTTTAGCTTTTTGTTAACTTCAGGTATTTCTCCCAGGAAAAGAGAGAAATTGTTGGTAGACAATAATGAAAACACAAGGACTTGTGCTATGTGCTGAAAGAATTGCTCCTGAAGTGATAAAGGTGAAATGCAGATAAGGACCATCAAGATGCAGCCTTTTTTTTTTTTTTTTTTAATTATTTCAATTCCATTCTTATCCATCCCGGCTATGAAGTGACTGTCAACCCAAACATCTGGAAACTCCGGTTAAATAATGTACACTTAATTACTTTGGTGCCCTTTAGGTATCTAATGCATGCCATAGATGATTGCACTGTCATTTTAACACTGGGAAGTACAAAATAATAGGTCCATTTTCAAAAGACGTGGCCTTAACAGAACTAGTATTTTTACTTTTAGTATCCAAGGTACTGGAATAAAGGAAATTGCTAAATGTAACGTAAAGTGGAAATGCATATACATTTAGTCATTGCAAGCACTATGTCATATAAAACTTAGTTAAATGCTGCATTTTAGCAGATTAGCCTTTCCTACCTGAAATAGTGTCTTAGTTCATTTGTGTGGCTGTAACAGAATAACACCAATGAGGTAATGTATGAAGAACTAAAATCTGTCTCTCATAGTTCTGAAGGCTAGAAAGTCTAAGTTCAAGGTGTCAGCATCTTGCATGGGCTTTCTTGCTCCATCCTCACAGGCAGAAAAGGCAGAAGTGCAAGAAAGGAAAAGTTCTACCCTCACATGGCAAAAAAGTAGATGAGAGCAAACCCACTCCCATAAGCCCTTTTCCTAGTGGCATTAATTTATTCATGAGGAGTTTACCCTGAAGACCTAAACACTTTCCAGAATGTCCTACCTCTCAACACTGTATGTTGCATTGAAGATTAAGTTTCCAACACATGAAATTTGGAGGGAACACATTCAAATAATAACAAATAGGAACTTTGTAGCAGTCATACTTTTAATAGAAAATGATGGAACTCCTTGGGGATCTCTGTGCTATGTAGTTCACTGAAAAAAAATATCAAGTATTTCATCTAAGACACACATTTTATCACATTTTTAAACACATTGTGGCTCACACTTTTAATCCCAGCACTTTGAGAAGCTGAGGCCGGAGGATCCCTTGAGCCCAGGAGTTTGAGACTGGCCTGGGCAAGATGGTTAAAAAATCAGCCAGGCATGGTGTCACACACCTCCAGTGCCAGGCTACTCAAAAGGCAGAGGCAGGAGGATCCCTTGAGCCCAGGAGTTCCAGGTGCAGTGACTTTGTCACACCACTGCACTCCTGCCTGTGTGACAAAGCAAGACCCCATCTCTTAAAAGAAATCCATCAAGGTGGAATGCATTTTGCATTAGGTAGTGCATCAGTTTAAGTGGCAGTGCTTTCCTTTTTCTTATTTATCGGGACATAAAATAACGGTACATCTTTAAGATCATAAAGTGTGGTCTTACATGGTAAGATGTTTTTGTTGTCTTCTATGGTAAGAGCCATTCATAAGACCACATTACTTATTTTAAGGAATGGGTCAAAAAGACAAAGAATTAAACTCAGTGTAGTTTTTTCCAAATACTAAGGGATACTAATAGCAAAACTCACAATTGAGATCACAATATTCCTTGTTAATCTAAATAACAGCTTCCCAAAGATGTCCACATTCTAATGCCCAAGATCTGCGATTGTTACCTTACATAGCAAAAGGGACTTTGCAAGTGTGATTAAGCTAAGGACCCTGAGATAGGAAGATTATCCTGAATTATCTGTGTGGGAACTATCAAATCACTAAGGTCCTTATAACAGGGAGGCAGGAAGATCAGAATTAGGGAGAAGAGATTAAAGAATGGAAGCAAAGGCTGGAGTAATACATTTTGAAGGTGGAGGAAGGGGCCATCAGCCAAGGAATGAAGGAGTCCTTTTAGAAGCTGGGAAAGGTAAAGAAAAAGATTCTCATCTAAAGCCTCCAAAAGGAACACATCTCTGCTGACATCTTGATTTTAGCCTATAACACCTATTTCAAATTTCTGACCTCCAGAACTGTAAGATAGATAAATTTGTGTTGTTTTGACCCACTAAGTTTGTGGTAATTTTTTACGGTAGCAATAGGAATCTAATAAAACCTTTTATAGGAATATTTGTTGAATAATATAAAATACTTTTTACAGTCCTTCTGGTTAATGTCAAAATAATTGCACATACTGGTAATTATATTCCTATGTTATGAAATGATGCAGAGAATCAAGAAAAATAAGATGCAATGATGGATGAATAGAAGGATGGACACATATATATCTATAAATAAATATATACTGATATAATTTATATATAATCAATATATATAATAAAGCAAAAATAGCAATATGCTAATTGTAGAATCTGAGCAATAGGTATATGTGTGTTCACTGTATATTATTTCTTTAAATTTGTCTATATTTTAAAAACATTTTATAATAAGGTATTGAGAAACAGGGAGATGAATGTACATTTGACACCTTTAAAATAGAGATGCTGCCATTCTTGAAAAAACAAACAAACAAACAAACAAAAAAAAAAACTTTTAGCTAGGTGACTCTCCAAAAGCATAAGCCTCTGTCATGGATATTTCTGTATAAATTAAGTTAAATCACAATTTTGTATTAGTCCTAATATTCAATTATAATGGTTTTTAATATATAAAATAAAAAACTTTAATGAAAACTGATTCTTTTCTCCATTAACAATAATTTGATTGTATATTTCAAGGTAGTTAGAAGGGAATAATTCAAATGTTTCTGGCAGAAAGAAAAGACAAATATTTAAGGTAACAAATATCCCAATCATACTGATTTTATCTTTACAAATTACAAGAATGTATTAAATTATTACATGTACCCTGAAAAAATATATGCCTATTGTGTATCTATAAAGAAACAATTTTTAAACAATAATTTGATACTAAAGAATGAATTTTAAATGTAAAGAGAGATTCTAACAATGTATACTAAAGAATGTGCTTCCTGACATTTTTATGTTAGCAAAATAATTACAAAAGAACCTTCATATTTCCCAATCCTAGGAAAATATGTGAAGTAGAAATTTACTTTTGATACACTAACACTTTTTCCACCAGTACCCACTCTCTTGATTTTTCTCTTTCCAAAGGGATTTGCTCTACACTGGAGTTGGAAAATGAACATGCAATTTTTCCTTACGCCAGGTTGTTCTTTACCAAGATAGTTTCATTTTAACAGGCTTCTCTTTAAAATTCTGGTGCTGTCAGTACTTACAGGGAATGAAGGAATAATGGCAGAAATCCAAGTCCTATGGCATGCCACAAGGCATCTCTGAATCTCTGAAACACGAATCCTGGTTTGCTTACAAAATCAATGTATAAGGTCAGCAATAGAGCCTATATATGGCCTATAGCTCCTGCTACCTGGTTAATAAGTGAAACCACACAGAAAATGTAAAGTAGCCTATTGTTTTCTGACTATTTCCATGTCTATTTATTCCCACTTATGTTCACATTCCACAGCAATGCTTCAAAAGTTTAGAAAAGCAAAACACAATAGGAACAAAAGGTACAAAACTTTCATCCCACCTTTAAATTCAATAGCTAATTTTAATTATCATCCTTACATCTCAATGGGTTAATTGTATTTCATTTTTTTCACATCCCTGCTACTGGTTTCATTATATTTATTATTCCCTTGAAATTGCCTATAACCCACAGTAGAGTATCTTCAGAAATTAGTCAATTAAACAAAGGCACAGACCATTAAGCAACTTAATTGTTTGTTCAATGGACTTTGCCAGTTTACTTTAGATTATCCTACTTTAAAACATCACTTAAATGTATGGCTAACATGTAACTTCCTTCTGCCTAATCTCAACTGAAAACCATACTCTCTTATTATACCTCTTCAACATCATCCTTGATTACTGGTGATAACAGTTTCCTCCTTTTTGGCTTTAAACTGAGCACTTCTAGAAAAATCTCCCTTATATCTTCACTGTCTTTATCAGTAAAGTAAAGAATACTGTCTACTTTCTCTCTGAATCTCTTTCTTTTTTTAAATTCATTGAATCATATTCCTCAGTTGGGCCCCAAGTGCGACTCAGCAATTCTTTTATTTAACTCTAATTGATTCCCTATTGCACTTGCCACAGCAACTGTTTGAAAATGCATCTCAAGGCACCTAACTCACACCTGTCATGCTTAGTCTCAGTAAATGACTTTGCCATACACCTAAATTACAAAGAAGACCAAAGCCTTCTGAAGCAAATTCCTATTCTGGTATTCATTTGTCATTTCAGATTTTCTCAGAAACGTATTCTTTTTAATTCCTCTGTGATCTTAAGGAAGGGATATCATTCTATTCCAAGATGAATTTTTCCAGCACATAAGAAGTAACATTGCTTCACCTGTAACATTTACTCTGCATAAACAAGCAAGTCTTCCCTTTATGCCTCATAGCACACCAGAAACAAAGCCGAAATATTTAAACCTGACTTTACCAAAGGCTAGGGGATAATAAAAGGGAAAAATTCCAAAGAGGTATGTATAATTGGAGAATCTGATTTGCAATATAGTTGATTCATCTTCAGTTTATGGCCCACTACAGGGTCCCATCTTCTTGGGTTCTTGGACTCTGCACAGAAACCAACAGCATTCAGGAGCATACATCTGAATATGTGCCCTCCTCACGAATAGACCAAGGCACTGTGTATTAGCCCATTCTCACTGTTGGGGTCCACGTGTTTCCTAAACAAAGGAATGAACACACAAGACAACACAAGACAAGACAAACATGGCGGCCCCGCCGAATGGCGCGCTCTGCTTTATTTTATACAGTCGTTTGTGGAATGTTGCCAAGTCACAAGACACATTGTTGTTTTTCTGACCTTCCCCTGACTTTCTGGATTTTCAAGATGTTTACACATAAACAAGCCCCCAGGGTCTGTTGTTTGCAGCTGGCTCCTATCCGGAACGCCCTGCTTCGTTTGCAAGAGCAGGACTTATCCGGAACGTCTCTTTGCGAGCAGGTAGTCCTCTACACTCACGATTCTAATAAGACATACTCGAGACTAGGGAATTTATAGAGGAAAGAGGTTTAATTGATTTGCAGTTCAGCATGGCTGGTGAGGCCTCAGGAAACTTAAAATCATGGCACAAGGGAAGCAAGCAAGTCCTTCTTCACATGGCAGCAACAAGGAGAAGTGCCAAGGAAATGGGGGAAAAAGCTCCCTATAAAATAATCAGATCTTGTGAGAACTCACTCACTATCATGAGAACAGCAGCCTGGGGGGAGCTGCCCCCATGATTCGATTACGTCCCACCAGGTTCTTCCCACTACACGTGGAAATTATTGGAACTACAATTCAAGATGTGATTTGGGTGGGGACACAGCCAAACCATATCACAGTGGGATTCAGAGAGAAGTGATTCCTCTCTTACCTTCCCAGGGGTCAACTTCAGAGTTTTCTTTCTTCTCGGGTCTGACACCAGGAATGTCCACTCTACCATAACAGTCAATATGTGTTCTAGCCGCATGATTTTTTTTTTTTTTTTTTTTGGCCTAAGTTTTATAAATACCTTTCTTATCCTGATTTATGTCTTTCATTCTTCCAGGAACATATTTCCTCTGCTTCTTCTGTTAAAGGTCTATGGTTTCCTAATGTGTTAAGCACATTTTCAACTTTCCTTTTCTCCATGTGACCTTCCCAGGACCTTTCTATTCTCTAATTGCACTTATTTGTTCTTCTTCTAGTGAAGGTGACTCTTGGTTTAGAAGATATTAGTTGGCTTGGTATTTGACAGCCCCTGTCATTAGATGGAACTCTTGGATAGTAAGTACTCTGTCTTTATGATAATGAGTAACATCAACAATTTGTAACTTACTACTAGAGTTTATAATTCCTGGACACCTACATACCAGACAGTATGCTAAGCACTTTCAATACATTATCTCACCTAATCTTTACCACAGCCATAAGAAATAAGTTCTATTATTAGCACTGTTTTGCAAATAAGAAAATAGAGGACTAGAAAGATTCACTAACATGCTCAAATTCTCAAAGATAGTAAGGATGGAGCCAGGCTTTGTACATAGTCATCTAATTATATTGCTCTTGCTCTTGTCCCCTTCATGAATCTTCACAGCAATTTGCACTTGCAAACACTCCCTAAATGTTGACTGGTGTTGGAATTGCATTGGCCCATCTATCCTTGGCCCAAAACAAAGTAGGTTTTATCTTACAGGCATATTCCAAAAGAAAGAAAGGATGGTACTTTAAGAAGAAAGTATATTAAAAAGCCCACTGCAAATCCAAGACTCCAACCAATGCAATTTACAGGAAGAAACCTGGTTCTGGTTCATTTGGAACATTAATATAAGGATTATTAACATTTTGGTTTAAAAGATTTTTTGAAAAAATTAATAAATAAAAACTTAGAAATCATGCAAGGTCATTTACGCTTTCATTATACACACACAATCACACACAAATAAGTTATGTTAACAAGTCTCCAGTGGAACAGAGTATGTTACCATAACCTGTTACCATTTTATTTAACCTTATCAGTAAATTGTATTTTCCTTTTCAAGCTCTTAGGTTAATTCAGAGTGACATCTTGGAAATAAATAATCTCTTATGTGGTATTCTCGATGAATGTCTTAACATTTTGACCAATACAATGTAAACTTGAATTATTATAATAAAAACAAAGGATGATTTATCTTTCTGATGGACAATACGTGAAAAAAGAAAGCAGACCCAGGAAGGAGCAAGTTGCTAATGAAGCTCAAAATCATCTGTGAACATAAAGATCCTAGAACCCATTAAACTCTTTGTCTAAGTGAAAGTCTTTTTCTTTTCTCAAATAATTAGAGAAGAGTATAGTATCAGAACAACAGCTCTCAGGTCCATCTGCTTGAATGGAGTTTATGAGACAAAAATATAAAAATAAATATTGACAAGAGGCAGAAAGAAGAGCATTTAGTTAGATGGGCAATTACAACTCTGTATCAAATGCTTTTTTTTAATCTCATTTTCCAACCGTTTCCATATATTTGCTTCAGTTTTCCATTGAGTGCATTTTAAAACAAAACTGGAATTCTGACAACTGCTGTATTAACCACTTCACAGAAAAACAAATATTGTTCTTATTATTTATGATAGATATAGATGAGAAGCATGGAGTGTTTGCAAACGCAAATTGCTGTGAAGATTCATGAAGGCACAAGAGCAAGAGCAATAGAATTAGATGACAATGTGCAAAGTCTGGCTCCATCCTTACTATCTTTGAGAATTTGAGCATGTTAGTGAGCATTGCACCCTCTTCTACTCGACTTTATCTGCAGTGCCTGTTTGTGCAGATACAAAAATGTAATCGAATACAGAAATCCTAAACGCTGCTTTAGAATTCATATAGTTGGTATTTTATTGACTTTTTAAATCAATTTGTTCCTCTCTTTGATATTAGAAGCTCAGCACATCAGTTTAAAAGAACTGTGCCCTGATGGATGGAGAGTTTGGATCTCAGCAGGATTCTCTTTCTACTAAAAGCAATGAAAGTTAGGATGAGCTATTAGGATTGGGGGCTGAGGTTGGCAAAGGATGGGAGGCAAGTGTGAGGGATTGCCAGAGAAAATATCCTGAAGGGTTCTTAAGCCTGTAGGAATTTGTGGGATAATTTCCATCCTTAAATGAGATCTTTAAAGATTCTCACACTTTCTTGTTGCCAGCGGGGTCTTCTGTTGAAATGAGATAATTTCTGTATTTGTGTACCTCCAAAGAGTTAAGAGAAAAAAATAGTCATGTTAACACATTCCTTCTTAGATACCAAACAGAATGACAGTCTGTGGCAAGCTTTGCATGTGCCAGGGACTCTGAATCCTCTCATATATTCAGTTATGTGGATGGTATATATATGCTTAAAACAAGTATCTGTGTAAAACAATCACATAAGACATAATAAAGGTAACCAAAGTTTACTGGCAAAGTACCTAAGGAAGCATAATTTCTTTTAAAAATTCTGAGTCAGAAGTAATTTGTCAACTACATGAGGAATGGGATGCATAGGTCTAAAAATATTCCAAATCTTCCTAAAATGAACAGTGTCTATTTCTGAGGAAACAACAAAGTTGAAGGTCCAAAAAAGCAGGGCGTGGGATGGTACTGATGCTAACTAGTTTCATGAAATAAAAAGCTTTAAGCTCATATTAGGTACTAAAATGGCTAAAGCGCAGCGGCTCACGCCTGTAATCCTAGCACTTTGGGAGGCCAAGGCAGGTGGATTGCCTGAGGTCAGGAGTTTGAGACCAGCCTGGCCAACATGGTGAAACCCCGTCTCTACTAAAAGTACAAACATTAGCTGAGCATAGTGGTGCTTGCCTGTAATCCTGCTACTCAGAAGGCTGAGGCATGAAAATCACTTGAACCCAGGAGGCAGAAGTTGCAGTGAGCAGAGATCTCACCACTGCACTCCAGCCTGGGTGACAGAGCGAAACTCAGTCTCAAAAAAAAATTATATATATATATATATATAATATATATATAATAAATTTAACATAAATCTAATAAAAAATATATATCCACACACCACAGTTTCATTATCCCAACCCTCCACACATGATACAATTCCCTTTAAAATGCATTTCTTGTTGAGTTTATTATCCAGATTTATATCCCCATAGGGTTTAATCTAGTTTATAAAACTAGAAAGTTTTATAAATGCTTGAAATATGGCTCATCTCACTGCAGTGACTTGAGTGCCAAAAGAAAAGAAGAAAGAACCAGACATTTCATTTTTCATGGAATATTGAACTAGAGATTATCTAGTAAATCCAGTTTTTCCCCCAGGAGTTTATGGAAAGTGGTTCATATGTATCTGATAGTGATCTGACCATTCTTCATTGTGTGTGTGTGTCTGTGTGTTCGTGTGTGTATGTGTTTGTTTACATGCACATATATTTGAAACAAAAATGCTACCCTGCTCTCAATGTTCTGGGCATCCTGGCAAACTGACCACAGTCCCTCCACCAGACATCACTCGGCAGGCCATGGAAAGCATGGTGACTTGCCAAATGAAGGGTAGCCGTCTATGACCATATTCTTGTTTCCCCTCTCCCCTGTTGTCTTTGGTGTCTTTTCATGCCATTCATTTGAAAATTCTGGGTTTATTCTTTCAGGAATTCTACAGATTTTAACCATCTTCCTCTCCAACAGTGAACACCTGCTCGCCTACTTTCTTGAAACCGAGAGAGTGCCTCCGAGTTGTCTCATGAGCCTGTCACCCTGACAACCTTTGGTATTTCCCCTATTTCCTCCCAGTTATGTATACATCCTCAGCTGCTGGATGTAGAGTGAGGCATGAGTCTTTCGTGATGTATGCATTTCAGTGTAGTGCTAGTTAGAATACACAAATGAGAGGAGATAAAAGAGAAGTTCTCAAATTTTTTGTCTGTGAATCCCTTTATTCTCTTAAAAATTATTGAGGACCCCAGAGAGCTTTTGTTTATGTGAACAACATCTATTGATATCTATTGTATGAGAAAGCAAAACTGATGAAGTTTTAAACATTTATTTAATTCATTTAAAAATATCAATCACAAACTCAATACATGGTCACTCTAATAATATATTTATGGGAGAAAAACTACATTTTCTACAATGAAAGAAAGTTAGTCTGAAAAGTGTCATTATTTTACATTTTGGAAAATGTCTTTAATGTTTGACTTAATAGCCAGAATTTAAGTTTAATTCTGGCTTCTCCTACTGCTTCTGCAGTTCATCTCTTGTGATATCACATGTCATGTGGTCTCCGGAAAAGTCCACTGTACACTGTGAGAGAGTGGTAAGAGCAAATAAATGTCTTGTTATAGTTTAACATCACTGATTCTGGGGTCTTTCATAATTTCTGTGACATAACCCAGCAGGGGTCTTGGCATTACATTTTGAGGATCCCTGGATTACATTTTGAGAATCTCTGGAATAAAGAAAACTGACAAAGGAACTGTCGATAGTATAGTGCGGTGCCTCCTAAAGATGCATAAGGAATGGAATCCCTTTGAAGTAAAAATACTTGGCCAGTCGCGGTGGCTCAAGCCTGTAATCCCAGCACTTTGGGAGGCCGTGGCGGGTAGATCACGAGGTCAGGAGATCGAGACCATCCTGGCTAACACGGTGAAACCCCGTCTCTACTAAAAACACACAAAAAATTAGCCGGGCATGGTGGCGGGCGCCTGTAGTCCCACCTACTCGGGAAGATGAGGCAGGAGAATGGCGTGAACCCGGGAGGTGGAGCTTGCAATGAGCCGAGATCTGCCACTGCACTCCAGCCTGGGCTACAGAGTGAGACTCCGTCTCGGGAAAAAAAAAAAAAAAAAAAAAATACTTTCATGGATTTTCCAATGGTTGCTTAAATTATCTCTAATATAAGTATAAACTACAACTAGCTAGAAATCACATTGCATAAGCACTGGGACAAATATTAAACTGAATACGAGCTTATTAAACTGAATAAAGTTAAAAAGTATACATACCCAAAATTATAAACCTAATGTCATTAAAATTCTTACCATTAGCTTAATGCAACAGATAATGTTTTGCTGAAACGAAATTGGTTCTTCTAACAAGAATATAATACTCACTGCTTTAGCAGCCAGGTTTGTCAACATGTATGTAATAATATGTGCCATGTGTAACACATCTTCTTTTCTTTCTCTGTCTCTCATTGAGATTTGGGTGCATCAAATCGGATAAATCACAGTCCTTAGTTCAGGACACATTCTCATCATTGATCAATTCATGGGCCTCTTTTATTTAGTTTTCACTTATTTATTTATTAAGTTAATTAGGTTTTGTGGTTTTTATGTTATAAACAACAGTAAATCCACTGCTCAAAATAAAACTGAGGACCCAACAATAATTTACATCTAATGATAGGGGTCTCCCATTCCATTCCCTGGGCTTTTCCTATCCACAGCAATCATAATCCTAAATACTTTGTGTATCATGCTTTTTGATTTTAAAAGATGTAGTTTTATATCATATACATAATTTCATGTATTCGTTTAACTGTTTATATATTCCAAAAAAGTATATATTTTATTGCATTATCTTCATAGAAAAAGAAATATACATATATTATTGTGTTATCTTCACAGAGATTATGTGTGTGTGTGTATGTATAAATACCTCTCTCTTTGGAGGCCTGTTTTCTTTTCACTTGATATTTTATCACTAAAATCCATCCATATGATGTTGCCACATGGTGCTGCACTTCACCCATTTTAACTACTGTATAATATTCTATAATATGGATATGCGGCAGTTAATTCATCCACTTTCTTGTGAGTGGGTACTGGATTGTTCACTATTATGAACAGTGCTGCTCTGAATATTCTCATTTACATTTCCTCTTGTACATGTGTAAAATAGGTTATTTCTTCTACCATTTTTCTCTATTCAAACTACAGCAAAACCTATAGCATACCTGATGTTACATGCCCTTCACTTGACTCAAACACATAATTTATGAATATGAATAGACAATCATTAACGAATATTTATTATATGGCAGACAATATTCCAAGAGCTCTCCACATATCAACTCCTTTAATTTTCACACCAATCCTATGTGATTGCTGCTATCATTTTTATTTCATATTGCACAGACATAGAGCTGATAATTGAAGGTAGAATAAGTTGCAAGAGGTATTGCCAGGATTCAGATCCAGGCAGTCAGGTTCCAAATCCAGGCAGTCAGGTTCCAGAGTCTGTACTCTAACTATAACCACCATTTATTTATTTTTGGTTCACAAAATGATGCGATGAACACAAGTGATGAAATCACACGGCAGTCTGTCCTCAATTAATGAGGGAATCATCCAGATTAATCAGACTATTTTTACATTAATTAATTTAAGTTAGAATTGAAAGGAACATGCTTAAATTAATATACAGTTTTCTTGACACCTTATGAATAGGTCTGTAGGTCACAGTTTGAGAAATAATGTTATCATGAAATGATTAGTTGGAATGTCTCTATAGTCTAGGACTTAAATCACATTTCAGGTAGAAAGTTAGCCAAGACTCGTAGGATTGTAAGTGGCAGAAATCCAATTGAAACTGTCATAACAAGAAGATAAATTATTGGCCTACAGATTTGTGGAGATTACTGAGAAGAAAGAAAAGAAGGAAAGGAGGAAGGAAGGAAGGGAGGGAGGGAGGGAGGGAAGGAGGGAGGAAGAAAGGAAGGAAGGAAGGTTAGAAGGAAGGAGGGAGGGAGGGAGGAAGAAAGGAAGGAAGGAAGGAGGGAAGGAAGGAAGGAGGGAGGGAGGGAGGGAGGAGAAATAGAAAAATCCACAAAATCAGAGTTGGAGACTTCATCACGTCTCTCTCAATAATGGATAGAATGACTAGAAAGAAATCAGCAAGAATACAGAAGAATTCAACAGCACAATCTATCAACAGGATCTAATAGACATTTATAAAACACTTCACACAACAGTAGCAGACTACAAGCTCTTTTCAAGTACCCATGGAACAGATGCCAAGATAGGTTATATACTGGGCATAAAACAAACCTCAACAAATTTAAGAGAATTGAAAGCATACAAGATATGTTTTCTGACCGTGTTTGTGGATTAAAAGACTCAACATAGCAAAGAAGTTACTTATCCCCAAATTTACAGACTTAATCAATCCCTATCAAAATCCAAGCAAAATTTTTTAGAAGTCACAATGAGTAATAAAAAATACACAAATAATAGTCAAAATTAAATAGTAAACTATCTCAAAATTCAATAGTAAAAAACTAAACAATCCAATTACAAAATAGGCAAAAGAAATGAAGAGACATTTCACTGAAGATGATATGCAAATGACAAATAAGCACATGAAAAGTTGTTCAATATCTTTAGCCATTAGAAAAATGCAAATTAAAACCACAATGACTATCTTTACACACCCATCAGAATGTCTAAAATGAAAAATAGCGACAACACCAAATGCTGGCAAAAAATACATGGGAACTGGATCACTCACACATTGCTAGGTGGAATGTAATGAAAACAGTTTGTAAATTTCTTTTAAAACTAAACATGCAAAAACCATACAACCCAGCAATTGTACCCTTTGGCATCTACCCCAGAGAAATGAAGACATATGTTCACACAGATTCCATGAATGTTTACAGCAGCTTTATTTGTAATAGTCAAACCCTGGAATCAGCTCAGATGTCTTTCAACGGGTGAATGGTTAAACAAACTGTAGTACATCCATACCATGGAATACTCAACAGTTAAAAAGAATAAACTATTAATACATACAGCAACTTGAATGAATCTCCAGAGAACTATACTGAGTGTAAAGAGCTAGTCCCAAAATGCTACATACTGTATGGTTCCATTTACATAACATGAAGAATAGATTAGTGGTTAGCAAGGCTTAAGGAGAATGTGGGATGGGAGGAAAGTGGGTGTGCCTACAAATAAATACATGCAGAATCTCTGTGGTGATGGAAATATTCTATATTTTCACTGCATCAAAGTCAATATTCTCATTATGATAGTATACTGTAGTTTTACAACATGTTGCCATCAGGGAAAGTGGGTAAGAGGTGCATTGGCACTGCCTTATTTCTTACAACTGTATGTAAACCAATATAATAAATAAATAATGAAAAGTTAAATTTAAAAAATTTTAAGACTGGGCGTGGTGACTCATGCCTGTAATCCCAGCACTTTGGGAGGCTGAGGCAGAGGGATCACAAGGTCAGGAGTTCAAGACCAGCCTGGCCGATATGATGAAACTCTGTCTCTACTAAAGATACAAAAATTAGCCAGATGTAGTGGCCGGCGCCTGTAGTTCCAGTTTCTTGGGAGGCTGAGGCAGGAGAATTGCTGGAATCTGGGAGACAGAGGTTACCGTGAGCTGAGATTGGGCCACTGCACTCCAGCCTGAGCAACAGAGCAAGACTCTGTCTCAAAAAAAAAAAAAAAAAAAAAAAAAAAAACCACTAAGAGTTCTTGTTTGCATACATTATATCTGTTAATATTTATCATATTGGAAATTATTACAGAAAAAATTTGGGGTGCATTGGTACTGTCTTATTTCTCACAACTATATGTGAACCAATATAATAAATAATAAAAGTTTAATTAAAAGTTTTAAGTTGACTCCACTAAGATTTCTCATTTATATACATTATATCTGTTAATATTTATCATATTGGAAGTTATTACAGAAAAATCTAAAACTTTCATCACATCTTTAAAATTAGCAATGATAAACCCATTACACGTTAACATACATTTCATGTTTTATGAAAAAAGTATTTTCTAGAACAAAATTTTAGTAAGAAGAGTGGCACTGTTTCATATATTTGCGAATCTCTTTCACGTGGTTTAATAGAGATGGGTGGATTCTCCTATTTGCTTCTGTACTCAGTTTCTCAAGATATCTAGTTTTGGTAGAAGAATAAAAGAAAATGTGGTCTTACATGGATGTATAGTTGAAAAAGGGTAGGTTATTTTAATAGTCATTTTAGTTAACTGCTGATATTCTTTCTTGATACTATACCAAAATTCAACAAGTAGCTTTCTAAAGATTTGTGACATTTGAGATCACAAATAATATCAGTGAGTATTTTGTACTCTTTAGTTAAAATCAGTTGGTCCATCTTGCTTTTTTTTTGAAATGGAGTCTCCCTTTGTCACCCAGGCTGGAGTGCAGTGGTGCAGTCTCACTGCAAGCTCTGCTTTTCACCCAAGAGTTACTTTGTAACATCGTGAATAGTAATTTGAAAAATATTTGTTCACTGAGTTATTTTATGCAAATCTTCCAATGTTGACACCTTCCATTATAGAATATTTTTTAAAAAGTTTGTTAATATCGTCACTGACTTTATAAAAGTTGTCTTTAAGCATTGGCAAATACAGGCTTTCCCAAATTATGTTTTTTGTTTCAAATTTTGGTATTTATCATTGACAATAAATACTACTATTTTCCTTGAAATCACAGGCCCACATTGTTCATTAGCTAGAAAACATCTGACAAACACCTAGTCTAAATAACTATTTTTTCTGTCAGTAATTTCTTTCTTTTTTCTTTCTTTTTTTAGTGAGTTTACTTTTATTTTTTTCAAAAGCTTTACAAGAAAGGAGAGGTTAGACTTCTTACTTAATCTCGCAAATGTACATTTAAATAGAGGTCCCCCTTCTTTTTTTTTTTATTTTATTTATTTTTTATTA
>NW_016804554.1:2014077-2038077 GCF_001698545.2 Rhinopithecus bieti | reverse complement strand
TGTAGCAATGAGGGAGGCTCCGTGGGCGTGGGACCCTCCCCGCCAGGTGTGGGATATATTCTCCTGGTGTGCCCGTTTGCTTAAAGCGCAGTATTGGGGTGGGAGTTACCCGATTTTCCAGGTGTTGTGTGTCTCAGTTCCCCTGGCTAGGAAAAGGGATTCCCTTCCCCCTTGCGCTTCCCAGGTGAGGCGATGCCTCGCCCTGCTTCAGCTTTCGCTGGTCGGGCTGCAGCAGCTGACCAGCACCGATTGTCTGGCACTCCCTAGTGAGTTGACCCCAGTACCTCAGTTGAAAATGCAGAAATCACCGGTCTTCCGTGTTGCTCGCGCTGGGAGTTGGAGACTGGAGCTGTTCCTATTCGGCCACCTTGCTCCGCCCCCTCAGTAATTTTTTTTCAAGTAAAAATGGTGTAGCATAGAAAAGTGGCTATTTAAGCTTACAACTCAAATAATCACACAAGTGCTTTTCCTCAAGACAATAATTAGTTGTACTTCGTGTGTAGAAGAAGTGCTTCATGAATACTTAGCATTTTGTCACACAGAACATGAAAAAATGGTATTCACATGTCAAATGTAATAAAATTAGTTTAACTGCTACATCTGTGATATCCATAAGTGAAAATGGCATTAATTTTTTAAATGCCAGTGTATAGCTATAAAAATGGCAATGATTACTAACACAGTTTGGTGCCACTGACCTGATTCTTGTTAAGGCACCAGCAGTTTTACTCATCATTTCTTCTGTATCATCATTGAAATGGCAACACAATGAAAGAGCAAGTAATGTCATAATATATTATTTGATAAGTTTTGACTTCATAGACACCCTGAAAGTATATGAGACCCCTAGGGCCCTAGGGATCACATTTTGAGAGCCCACTGCTCTGTTATAACAAACCTTTTGCTTCTTTAGTTCAAATCGTGTTTACCATCTCTTAGAGCAGTAAGTAGCACGTGGTAGGTGCCCAATAAATATTTGTTGAATAAAGTATGAATTAATGACCTGGGTGTGGTGGTGTGCTTCTGTGGTCCTAGCTACTCAGGAAGCTAACGAGGGCAGATTGCTCGAGCTCAGAAGTTCAAGGCTGCAATGAGCTATAATAGTGTTACCGCACTCTAGCCTGGGTGACAGAGTGACAGAACCAGATCCCACCTCTAAAAAAAAAAAAAAAAAAAAAAAAAAAAAAGAAAAGAAATAATTTAGTCCCATGGACACTTGATTGAAATTTCTTTACCACTCCAGAAATGTACAAAGACAAATATTTCAAAAAAGAAAACAACAAGAATAGTTCTAGTTTGAGGTTTAGTATATAAAAGCAGATGCAAGTAAAGAAGTAAACATATTATGGATATAAGACAGAGATATTCATAAAGCATCATAGAAACCATAGGTTCTTTCTTATCTCAAATGTCCATGCAAGTCCAAAGGGAAATTGCAGTAACCCTTTCATTAAGATGAATCAGATGATAAATTCATTATAAAAATATGGGCTTTATGATTACTTTAGAAAAGTCTGTTAAACTAGATTACTCTGAGAGAAAAAAGTGTCTAAAACAGTATCCTTTTAGCATTATTACACAAATATCTAATACACTTATTATGATTACTTTTTATTACACAAATATCTAATACACTTATTATGATTACTTATTATGATTATTATGATTACTTTTATTTGTGCTCTATAGCACTTAATGTGAGTAGATAACACTGTTCAATTTTATTCTTTACTAAACTGTACATATATATTTTTTCTAAAACATGCCACTTCTTCCCCTAAGACATAGAGAGAGTTACACAATGTAGTTATTTGAATAAAAAGCAAGATTCAAAACCTGCTTTTTTGAATAACACACATACCATTCATAGGCAACAATAAATAATAAATAGAATTTGGGGTTAAAAGAAACAAAATCAGGGTTGGGATCCTTGTTCTGCTCTTTTCAGATCTGTAAGTGCCTGGATGAGTTTGATTTATCTAATCCTGAGTTCCCTCATGTATGAAAGGAAAAGAATAAAATTAATTTCATTTCATAGAATTTCTGTGAGTTTCCAATGACGTAAGGTATGTGAAAGTGGTTTACAAATTGTAATAAAAATTCAATTGATAGTTATATTTATTACCATTTTCCAATTCAAATTAAGTTTGGTTACACCTAAAGTCCTCTTAAGGCATATTAATATTGGGAAAACAGTCCTAATTACAAATACTAAAATAAAGGAAAATGACTTTTATTTTCAAAAAAAGAGTAGTGGAGATTTAGATAATCATTTTCTATCTCCAAACTAATGAGCTGTAAAAATCATGCATGTTCTAACGCTCACAATAAAAACAGAAAAAAAAAAATTAAGATCTAAGATCAGAGATGAAGATTGCAACTTACAAACCACTGAAAAAACATCTTATTGGGCACTTAATGTCCTCATTGAAGTAATATATTTTGTCCTACATTTCAAATATTTTTGCACATAAATTATGTCTATTTCTCATGCAGTCAATTATCTCTCACAGCATGAGACCATTCCCAATACATGCACATGAGGGAAAATATATACTATACTGTTTGTTTGCAAGTAACAGGTACACTGGCATATTCTACCATCTCAACATACCTTTAATGTCCCAGTGTTAAAAAAGGCTTTTCACAATTATAAACTAGCAATAGTGTATGAATGCGTCAGTAAAGAGTACTGATTCAATTACTTAAAATGATAAATCCGTTGGGAAATGTCTTTATTTTCATTTTATTTTTCTCACAAATGCAGGGAGAGAAAAGCTATAGGGATCATTTCTTGTCTTAGTCTGAGCACCCCTGTGGAGAAGATCCAAGCATGAAACTTCCTTTGAAGTGAATGGAATCTCCACACTCAGATCAGCTCTGAGGGTATATAGAGGAGAACAAGAAACTGGCCGCATGAAAACAGATATTAGCATTTAAATGAGGCTAGGCTTAAAAGAAAATTTATGCATCAAAAAATACTAAGATTTGAAAACTAAGAGACAATTTTTTCAAAAATCCTAGGCCATGCCATCTTGCATTAGAAACAGGTATTTCTTAGATCTAACAAAGAAAGCAACAATAGAAAATGTTCAAAGAGCTTAAAGATTAGGTCAGAAATAGGAAACCTATATCACACTGAAATATCACAGATGTCAGGTATTCCTACTGTGGGAACACATAGAAGTCTGGCAACATCCGTGGATTGTATGTACCCCAAATCCTGATAATTTATTCTGTATTTTATACTGGTGTGCTGAAAAAGTAAAGAAAAAATAAACAAAATAAAATAAAAATAATCATCACAAAACAATATTCCAGTTAAGAATTCAGGCATAAATCTTGCTGAAGAGGGTAAATTCAGCACAGAGAAGATAACCTTCTTTGAATGCAAAATGGATCTGCCATCTACAGAACCAAAATAGAAACACAGATCAGAGTTATTTCAGCAGTATCAATCATGTGTCAATCAAGAGCTAGTCTTTAAATAACATCACTGTTGTAGTCACTGTGCTAGGCTGAGTTTAAGTTATAGTTCCTGACTTTGAGGTTTACACATAAAATATAAGGCAATATATGTGAGGCACCAATAATTTTATGAGAGACGAGCATCATAGTAAAGTAAAGTGGTCTGGAAACGCTTCTTACGTGATTCTTGCAGGATGGAGAGCACTTCACTCAGCAGGGTGTGGTGTTGATGTCCCTGATGTAGAGGGAGGTGCCCAAGCAGAAACCCGAAAAAAAGGCAGAACAATGTCTCTGGAAGATAGGAAGCATCATCAGTTGGACTAGAACAAATGGTCCTGTCAGTGCCTGATGACCGATAAAGGAGGAAGGGAAGGCTGAGATCAGAATGTGGAAGGCTTTCCATGCCACATCTCTTGTGATTCTGAATCACACATTACAGACAACAGTGGTGATGAACAGGTCCAAGCCACTAGGTTACCTGTGATTCCTTCTTCAAGCACCCATGACAAATTGTCACCCAGTCTCTGCTTAAAGAAAGGCATATAACTGATGGCTATATTGTTCTGAAGCAAACTCCTTACTTTTCTTAAGTCCCTGATATTTTCTCCTTGCATACACCAGGAATTCATATAACATGAATTCTCAAATTTGGGTTTAAAGGATGACTGAATAACATACACTTGGTGCTGGGTGACTTCAGGGGAAGCAGATGGAAATAGCCAGGGGTGGTATCACAGAAAAAGAGGACATCAATGAGGTTTTGAATCATGAGTAGTATTTAAGTGCAGAGAGGAAAGGGAAGGTTTCTAGGCAGGGAGATTTCATGAGCTTGAAGCTTGAAGACAATAAAAAAATATGCATTAAAGGATAAAACCTACAAAGATCAGTCTATTAGCACAAAGTTTTTGAGAATAGTGAATGTGAACACTCTCGAAAAATATTAAGAGTTTGGATTTCTTGATGTAGACAAAGGGTCCCCAACCACTGGGCTACGGAGTGGTACTTGCCTGTGGTCTGTTAAGAGCCAGGCCACTCAGCAGGAGGTAAGCAGCAGGCAACCAGTGAAACTTCATCTGTATTTATAGTGCTCCTTGTCACTTGTCACTTGCATTACCGCCCTCTTCATCAGTCACATTACAGCCTGAGCTCCACCTCCTGTCAGATTATCTGCAGCATTAGATTCTCATAAGAGTGCAAACCCTAATGTGAATTGTGCATTTGAGGGATCTAGGTTGCACGCTCCTTAAGAGAATCAAATGCCTGATGATCTGTCACTGTCTCCCATCACCCCTAGATGGGACTGTCAAGTTGCAGGAAAACAATCTCAGGGCTCCCACTACGTCTACATTTTGATGAGTTGTGTAATTATTTCATTATATGTTACAATACAATAATAATAGAAATAAATTGCACAACGTAATGTGCTTGAATCATCCCCAAACCATTCCCCCTTCCCTCGCCTCCTGCTCCGTGGAAAAAAGGTCTTCTATAAAACCAGTCCCTGATGCCAAAAAGGTTGGGGATTGTTGATGTAGGGAGTAAGTTGTTATAGTGGGTTCTTGAGTAAAACTCGAATTTAGGATGTGAGGAAAACATATTCTGAAAACAACATTTTAGGAAGACCAGACTAATGGTAGTGGACAAGGTAGACTAATTTGGAGAAAAACTGAAGACAGAAAGACGAGTTAAGAGCCTTTCCAACTAGAAAAGTAATACGGATGAAATTAGCAACCACTTTAAAAAAAACAATTTGGCATTACCTGGTAAAGTTGCACAAGCACATATGCTATGGCCCAGCAATTCCGTACCTTGGTACACTCCTAAAGAAACTCTTCACATATGCCCCAGAAAACATGTATCAGTAAAAACCTGGAAATATCCAAATATTCATTAAGAGTAGAATAAATAAATTGCAGTGTATGCACACAGACCAATGAAAATAAGTAGCTACAGCTACAACATGTAAGAACCACCAATACATGTTGACTGAAAAAAAAATTCACAAGAGAATTATATATATTAATTATGTTGTTAATTATCTGTGTGTGTGCACATATATACACTTCCTTGCAAATTGTACTGATTGAATGTTTTTGAATTTTAAAAACATAAAATGACTATATTTTGTTTAGGAATACAAACAAATGTGGAAACCCTATAAGGGAATGATAATAAAGTTCAGAATGTCATTTACCTCTGAGGAAAGGAGGAGTGCATGACTAAGAAGTGACAGGGTCTTTTGAAGTTCTAGCAATATTCCATTTCTTAAGCTGGAGGTTTTATAAGAATTCACTTTTGACTTATTCACTATATTAAATATATTATATATGTTTAATACAATATACTATTTTATATTATATTTAATATATACTATATTTAAAATGAATATACTTAACATATACTATATATTTATCATATATATTTATATAATATAGGTACTTTTATATACTCTTTAGTAGTTGTGATATATTTCACCAGTTAAAATGTTTAAAACAAATAATAGGGACTTGACCTAGAATGATAATTGTTGACATGTAAGGGAACGCATGGGTGGTCAGATGCATGTTTCAATCATTTGGATAAGATTATTGCAAGAGTCAATTTTGTAGTGGCAATACTAGTGCAGAGGATAAACGCTCCAAATCAATTATGCTCTAAAACTATTACTTGGATTTGGAATGAAAGAGTAACCATTCTAATAATCTTTTCTTAGGCTTTTTGGCAAAGGGTGGTCAGGTAGATAGATAGCAGGCATGAACTATTAAGTCATGCTAGCGTGTATTTATCCACTCAGAAGTATAATGCAGTAAGTTTCTCAAAATATGAGCTGCAATATGGTGGTCTTCCATCCCACTCCTCTGTCCCACTAATTCCATACCTGGTGTTGATTCCCTGACTAGTTATAGAATTTCTCTTTCACTTTTACAAAAATATTTACAGAAAATGAAGGCTTATGGTTTTTCTCGTCTCTCCTGCCCTCTGTTTTTACCTTCCTTTCTTCTCCAGTGTTGACTGTGCACAAACTAAATGTCAATCCTGTATAAGCTACTGAGAGCCAAAGGTGAAGAGGCATGGGTCTTAGCTTTCATACTAGATGTAGTGGGTATACTACTTTTCCATTGTTGCTTCAACAAATAACATAATTAGCACCTTAGAACAATACAAACTTTTAAACTTAAGTTCAGTAGATCTGAAGTCCAAAGTGTGTGTCTCCAGGCGAAAATAAAAATGTTGGTGAGCTGTCTTCTCTTCTGGAGGTTCTAGAGGTGCATCCATATCCTTCCTCACTTAGGTTGCTGGCAGACTTGTTTCTTCCAGTTGTAGAACTAAGGAAGCTGTTTCCTTTTTAACTGTTGACCTCGAGTTATTCTCAGTTTCTAAACCCACCTGCAATTCTTGGCTCATGGTCCCCTTTGTTTTCAAAGCCAGAAATAGTAGTCTGGTCCACCTCATGTCTCATCTCTCCCACTTCTTTTCCATCTTTGAATCTCTTTGGCCAACTCTTCTGCCTTCTTTTTCTACTTTGAAGGCATTGTGATTAGACTTGGCCCACCTGGATAATCCAGGATAATCTTCCCATTTCAAGGTCCTTAACCTTAATCACATCTGCAAACTGGAACTCCCTTTCGTTTGGTAATGAAAGGTAATGTATTTACAGGTTCCAAGGATTAGAGCATGGACATCTTTGGAAGCCATTAATCTACTGCTACAATTGATTAAAAAAAAAAAGCGAAAATGGAAAATAGAAGCTTCATGCTTATTAATGTGCAGCCATGGAGCATTGATTAATGGAGCAACCATGCCAGGAATGAATGAAACCTGCCATTTGATTTAGTGTATTTCTCCAAGTTCTTTATTCTGGAAAGAAAATTGCAATAAGTGAGGGGCATAGCACAATAAGCATTCAACAAGACACATAGTAGGCATTCAACGAATAGAAGATCTCCTGTAACCGAAATGCCCTCACTAGTACCACCCTCCAGTGTTTTCCCTTTAATACTCACACAGTAATCCAATCTTCCACCTAGTTAGATTGATAGGAAGACCTGCCTTTTATCAGGTTCCCCTTCCCAGGCAATTCACAAAGATCATGACATATTCCACAAGTTAGTTATGGTGTTCTTTCTTGCTTCTCCCTCTGCACTGCTACCCCAGGCTCCTCTGTAAGTCAGATCATGTCACCAACATTTCCCTACTGCCATGGCTGTTAACAAATAGCTCTTATATCTCTTCCCCAAGGACTGACCCACACCTTTCTTTTTTTTCTTCTAAGCTCAGCAAAGACCAGTATACAGGAATGAGAAAAAGAATACAATGCAGGTAGGAATGTAAACTTGGATGTTCATTATTGCTATCCACAGAGTCATTCATCCATACCCCCACACAATGATTCCCCTACTGACCATCTCTCTTTTATCTCTGCTGCTGGGACCAACCTGGCTGCCAATGGCCAGAGTACACTTTGACCAGTCCCTTCCTATAACTGCTTCAAATACAAAAGCATCCAATGTATCAGGTGTCCTTTCCTGGGGAGGCTGTGACCCTTATCTTTGAAAAGTAAAACTGTTGGTGAATAACCCCCAGGCACAACAACCTCCCACAACAGGCAACAGCATCATGACTGGTGGGTCAGGCATTAAGAAAACACAGGCATTTAAAAATAGTTGTTTCTTTTAGCCATCAACAGAGCTCTAATCTCAAGGCATTTCCTTGCATTAATTTTGTGTTATTTTATCATAGAATAATTTCATGCTAAAAGAAACTTGCAGTCCTCTAGACCAACATCTCAATGTATGATGAAACAACGGACACCCAGAGAGAAGTAATGTATATGTCATACAGCTTATTACCAATAAATGTACCATAATGAGAAGCAGGTATTCCGACTTCCTGTGGGCTAATTTGAAAAGCTTTTCTCTATTTGTGATAAAACCAAAAAATTTCAACACCTTTATGTGGTTTTCTGTTGCTGCTAAATATGACTGGAAAATCTATGTCATTCTTTATACATCTGGGGTTTTTTTCTTGTTGAAAACAAATCTCCAATGCTATCCCATTAAGAACCTAAAACAGAGACACAAATCTACGACTGCAAAATGAAAAAGAATACAAATATGATAAGCAAGAAAACTATTTGTGTAGTTTTATATTTATGTAGCAAATATACTTCATTTTCAGTTTTCACATTATTGAAAAGAAACAGATTATGACAAAGGAGGCAGATTATGCCCTTTGAACATAAAATTCATCATTTTTTCCAACAGTAAATGTATTACATGCTTATTTGGGAAAATCCAGAAAAGTATAATGCATTTCCTAAATTTGACAAAATTGAGACCACTCAAATAATGTAAAGGAATCTATCAATCCTTCCAATTTAATTTATATACATGAATACCTTTTCGTACATTTTTCACTTGAAAATATGAGGGATTTCTTCCCTTTTATTAGGAAATTAAATTCATCCATCTGGTGAAAAACTAAATAAATTTCTTATTAAAAAAAATCAAAGCTTTTGGAACTTTGAGTGTCACAGACATTGATTTCCAGAAACTTCAAGCGATTCCATGATTATTCTAACTTCCATCACCATCATACCAATTTCTTAGGCTGCTGGTAATGTCTTCATATCAGCCAGTAGAGAAAACAGTATTTACTTAGACTTCACTTGACCTTGTAATCTCTACTGTCCAGTCAAATAACATTAGCCTATTCAATTTCTCCAGTGTTTCCATTTCCTATCAACACATTTTCCCCTTGTATCTTCCTACTTCACCTCATTCCACCTTATCTCATCATACTAAACTGTGTATGGACAAAGTTTTTCTAGTTTATATCATCTTATTTATATAAACTATCATGTATTCTCTTTGTGTTAGGCTATTTTCATTCCACAAGCATACTGAATGTATTAACTACTTATGTGAAACTGCCAGCAACATTTTAACACTCCTTTTTCAGAATCAAATATTTGGTTCTTCATTAGTGCTGAATTACATAAAATTGATGACCCTGGTTGTCCTTGTAATTATTTTGTTTCTAGACCTTGGACTTTATAGAAAGAATGAATTATAACATATATCTGTTTTTTTTTTTTTTTTTTTTCTGAGATGGAGTCTTGCTCTGTCTGTCCCCGGGCTGGAGTGCAGTGGCCGGATCTCAGCTCACTGCAAGTTCCGCCTCCCGGATTCACGCCATTCTCCTGCCTCAGCCTCCCGAGTAGCTGGGACTACAGGCGCCCACCACCTCGCCCGGCTAGTTTTTTGTATTTTTTAGTAGAGACGGGGTTTCACCATGTTAGCCAGGATGGTCTCGATCTCCTGACCTTGTGATCCGCCCGTCTCGGCCTCCCAAAGTGCTGGGATTACAGGCTTGAGCCACCGCGCCCGGCCTATATCTGTTTTTTAACTGCGAAATTGGATAATGGCTTAATAGCTAAAGGGGATTACTTGTGGGAATTTAAGACCTGTAAGATTCAATTTCCCCCATGTCTCTTTTCCTACAGTGATCTATGGTTTGATTCCAGTCATAGATCCACCAAAATGAGGGTAGGTCATGGATATGTCATGGATTTTTTCTTTTTTTTTTGAGATGTCACGGATTTTCCTTGTGAACCAGTCTTGCTAGCACAGCCACAAACCTAAGGTAGGTAGAGACGACATAACTTGGCATGGAGAACCTACCTTGTCAAATCAAATTAACTTCTTTAATTAAAAAAAATTGTTTAACTGCATCTAATAGGTAGGTAGTTCATATTTAATAGTATATTAACAAAGAATAGTTTTATTTGCTAAGTGTTTATACTCTACAGATGGTTGCCCTGACTATACATAAAAACCACCTGGGGAATTAAATAAACACCTATCCTCAGGCCTCACCCCCAGAGATTTTTGTTTATTGGGTCCGAGGCCAGTCTGAGGCAGGGCTGAGGTGGCAGGATTTTTAAAGCTCCCCAGGTGATTCTAATATGTAGACAAGCTTGAGAATCACTACATCTAGCCAGTAGCACTGAAAAGTATTTTTCTCCTCTGAATAACAGCATTGTGTGAAGTTAGAGGGGCCAATTTCTGGGGAATGTGGGATGTATGAATCATAATTAGGCCCTCTAAGCGTCAACCACAGTCTGGGCAGGGAACACCTGTGGAGCAAGGAATTAAAAATGAATGATACCCTTTGTACCATAATGATAATACATTCTACTCTCTGCAAAGCTATTAAAATATTCCCCTTAAGATTTTTTTTTTCAAATCTATTTTTAAGTGTCACAAGATAAAGCAATATAGGATATTCAAGAAGGCTCTGTATACTTAACCTGGCAGAGCTTTCTGTAAAATATTTTGTGGTTTTATTTATGTGTGCAGCATGCAGTGATAGAGGGGAGAATGCGAGTCGGCCTGAGAAAAGAGAGAAAGAGGTTTCACATTTGCATTACATCAAGAAAGTTCAACTTGGTCTAACTACCTCTTATTCCACTTTTCAAATCTTGAGATCTGTTTGATGCATAAATTTCATAAATGTTCACCTCATTTAAATGATAATTTATGTCCTCAGAATACCATTTCTAACTTTGTTCTTCTGCACACCCTGGAGCTGATCAGAGTGTGGTGATCCCTTTGTTTTCTAAGGAAACTTTATGTTCACGTTCTCATTGCAGAGGTTAGCAGAGTAAGACGAGAAAATAGTACCATAGTGTTTCTGCCAGCTAATGAGGAAAATTTTTCCTCCTATATATATCATGATAGGTAATTGAATTAGTACTCCAATAGGAAAGGGTTTGCTATTTCATACTTCTATAGTCTTTTCTTAACACCATGAAATTAAAGACATGCCAGCATGGAGCTGCCTATTCCTGATCAATTTCAAATAAGCAATGTAGTATATTATTGCTTTTATGTGCTTTTATAGCACAAGCTGTGCAAGATAATTGACTCCATGACAGATGTCTATATTTCAGAGGAAAATTTATTTGTTAAAGAAAAAACATGTATTACTTTAACTTGGGGCTATTCATTATACGGCCCACAAGGTGCTTTTTGATGACTTCTAAATTGACATTAATATTTTCTCTTGTCGTTCTGAATATGCATAAGCAAATTTGACTGTTTGATATAACCATTTTGAAGCTTATTCTGCTACTTCAACGTAACCTTCTGTACTCTTAGATCATGTTTGAAGTGCTGTGAAATGAGAAAGGGTGCATTTAAAAAAATTTTTCAAAGAAGCCTGTAGGCCTGAACAATTGCCAAGTTGTTCAGAGTAAGTTCTGTCCATCAGACCCATCTTTACATAAAATGACTATGAGAAAAGTCTAAAAATAAAGGGTACAGGAAATATTTTCTATGAATCCTCCTTTACTCTCTCACTTCTGCTTGAAAAGTCGCTCTCTTTCAAGGTAAACACTAGTAGGAAGTAGAATCTGAAGTCCCTAACACTTTTGTGTGAGGTAAATTGGCTTGGAGAACTGGCAGTATTAGGTGGACAAGGCTGCTATGAAAGAAAACTGAAAAAAGAGACAGGTTTACAAAGGAATGTCCATCTCCATCTACTTTGTAACACTGCTGGAGACCAATTCTCCTGTCTGTAAGTCAACCTTCCCCTTCTTTTAGCTGTCAGAATTTCTCCAGGAAGAAACTAGACCCTTTATCTTCATCAGCTGACTGGTCACCTTCTGCAATAAGATCATACCATTAATATAAAATTAAAATAACTAATCGATACCAAGAGATTGCCATATTCAGAAAGGATATAAGTTTAATAAGATTCTTTCAAGGACTATTTTTCTTTTGATGGGAAGAAAAGGAGAAATTTCTACGCTTTTGACCCTTCAAAAGGCCTAGCCTTTTGAGCATTAGGGGAAACAAGCAGGGGGAGGGGAAAGAGATTTTTTAATTAAATTGGATGTAGTATTTTTGAAAGTAAAACTGGGACACTAAGGACTAGTTTTGTAATGACACAGAGTGCAGAGACAACCTCAGGTGGGGTGGAGCCCTGAGGAGAGTGAAAAGGGAGGCTTCTCCTTACCTAAGGGGAGGTGGTTGGCTCCACTGCCCAAGCTGGACTGCACACAGAATGGAATGCCCCGAGGCTGTAAGTCTGAGGCTCTGAGGTGGGGTGCACTACTGGGTGTCCGACAGCACAGCTAAAATTGGCTGTGCCAACCAGGATCTTGAAGGTGTGAGAGGTTACCATCAGGTTACGTTTAGAAGCGTTGTCCCAACTACCCTCCCACATTTTTTAAGGCAAAAATATAGTCACCACTAAACAAGAAAATCATCTTGGCACAACAGTGAACTGAATTGAACTAAGAAAGAAAGAGAAAGAAAGAAAGAAGGAAAGAAAGAAAGAAAGAAGGAAAGAAAGAAAGAAACCATAAAACACCATAGGCTAGAACTCCTGCCTCTCCACATTTTTTTTTCTCTCTCTCTCACCACACACACACACACACACACACACACAAACACATACACACACGAGAGAGAGAGAGAGAGAGAGAGAGAGAGAGAGAGAGAGAGAGAGAGAAAGAAGAGAGAAAGACAGACGTATTTGAGGGAGGGTCTCAAGTGCTTGCTTTCCTTAGTAACCCAGACCAGCGGGAAGACATAAAGTGACTTAGGAGATGTCTAAAGATGAAGAACAGCCCGGGGATCCGTAAACAGACCCAGCTCCGTGTCTTCTCGCAACTTGTCAGAATCAGTTTCCAGAATGAGGGTCATCCGCCTGCCTTGGAATTTGGGTTGGGAAGTGGATGGAGTTCGTGGACGCATGCTCTAGGCCCTGACCAGTCTCGCCACTGCTCGCTAGGAATTCTGTTGGGATTTTCCAATCGGTCTACAGCGAGCATCGGTGGTTTCCCTATGAAGAAACTGATTTTCTTTCTGGGAATCCACCTAGAGCCTGAAGGCTTTGCCTCGTTTCCCACAGCTCCTCTCCCACGTACCCTTCGGTTCGCACTTTCCTACCTTCTTCCCAGTCCACTGGCTTCTCCTTCTTTATCTTCCTCAGTGTCCCTTCTCCCAACCTCCCCGCTACTACACCGGGTTCTGAAGAGGAGTTGTCTGGAAAGACCAGAGCTGGGTGCCGGGGATCTGGAGCAGCTCGGGACCCGCGCTGCAGGGAGCTGGGATGGGAGAGCGTGAGGGAGAGGAGGATGGGACTCTGGGAGAAAGAGAGGCGGCTGGGCTGGCGCTGGGGATGGAAGAGGCACAGTGAACGCACTCAGACGGTTACCTGCAGACGGAGAGAGACCCTGGCAAACACCTGCTCTCAATTAAACGCATATCAATTTGTGTATAGGGTCAGTACTACACATCATCATGCCTCTTGGGTATAAAAGGTTCCTACTGGAACTCTCCAGCCCCGCCCCCACCACCCCACACGCGGCTCCCTGCTTTCTCCTGCTTTGGCGTGAGGCTGGGGATGTGGGTATCTCCAGAGTTCCCTGCCCGCAGTTTAGGGGCGAAGTGATCGGTGTGTGCGCGCTGGGCACTCTGCAGGTTAAAAAGGTTTCGCAGAAAGGGATACAGATGGAGGCGGGAAGCCAGGCTAAGAAAGGGATACCCACCTCCCTCCTCCGGTCGGAGGTGCGAATTGGGAAGCACTGCGCAGACCTGAGCGAGGTGGCCTGAATCCAGGGGCCGGGCAAGGGGGTGGTGTGAATAGAAATCGCACATTTCCCATGCCTTCAGCCCCGGTGCTCTGCCGTCCCTTCCAGTTCCATGCACTCAGCCAGGTATCCAGGCTGGAGCAACGGCTGGGGGTCAACGGGTCCTTCCTTCTCTTGGGAAACGTTCTCCTGGCCCGAGGCTGGGCGGAGGGAGAGTCGGACATTTTCCTCTGCCTGTCTCCGGGCAGCTGTCGTGGCCACCTCGCAGGGCTGCTTCTAGGGACACGAGACTCGGGAGGGTCAGAGACTTTCAGGCCGGGCCTTCACTCCCCTCCCCGAAGCACTTGGGCAAGAGTTACAGCTCTTGGCTACCTCTGGCCCGCACGTGAGTTCTGACACCCAGCACACGCGACCCCCGCAGGGAAACCCCGGGAAGCTGCGCGCAGTCGCTGGGACTCGCCGGGGCTCCAGTTCCCAAGCCCCGCAGCCCCTCCGCCCAAAGAGGCAGGGCAGAGCAGGGGCAGCCGGCGTGGACGAGGCGAGCGCGGGGCCGGCACGGGAGTCGCCCCTGGGGAGGGACTGAGAGCTGCCCCAGGAGTCGAGGGCGAGCGGCAGACCCGGCTGGGCCTCGCGCTCGCCGAAGGGCGGGAGCCCCCGCCGCTGCCGCTGCCGCCGCGTGCTCAGGCTGTCCCCGCCCAGGGAGCCGGAGCCTCCAACTAACTCCGCCCGCCGCTCCGCCGCCCGCAGGCTCCGGCTTCCGTCCCGGACAGAGCCCGTGGCCGCGCAGGTTGGTGTCGCTGCCGCCGCCGCCGCCACTGCGAGGCGGGCAGAGCAAGGGTGAGGGTGGGGGTGCGAAAGGGGGCCCAGGCTCGGGATCCTGCTGCCACCAATTCCTGGTGCCCCAGGAGGTTGTTGCTTTTCTCTCGGGCTGCCCGGGTCGGGGTGGGGGGATGGGGCGGGGATTCAGCGCTGTGGCCAGGGAGGATTTTGGGGGACTGAGCCATTCTCGCATTTCCCCAACCTCTCTCACCACACTTCACCATCATTATTAAGTCCCTGGTCAGTTTGTGAGGGGTCGCCCTCCCCTCCTGTCCTTCTCACCTCCGCACTTCTCCTTGTGCCCTCACCCTAGGGGGTACGATTTGTTCATTCGCCTTTTCTGCCCCCAACTTGGAGAACTCTCCGTGACGCCTAGAAAGCCTCCTTGGTCCTCTGCCCACCCTTGAGTCTAGTTTGGGGAAGTAGAGGCCGCCGCGGAGTAGCAACCTGGGGTGTGGAGTGGGGACGAGTGCCGGGAAGCAGTGGAAATTCCCTCCCTTCTTTCTTTCCCGTCCTGGCCCAGCTTTGCTCTCTTCCTGCCGTTTTACCAGCCTCGGAGTGTAATACGAGGGCGAAGCGCGATCGCCCAGGCAGAATGGGAAGTATCCACCACTTGGGATACTAGTTAAGTCTAGGTTCAGTCACCTTCCCAGCTGTGTGGCCTTGGGACCCGCCCCATCGGAACCTCTGTGTTGTCATCTGCAAAATATGCGTCAGCTCTGCCCGCAGCTGAGGGTAGTTGTGGGGCTCCCTTGGGATGACTTAGGTTATTACGTGATTTTGAGCACGGTCTCTTGTCTCGTGCAGCTGCCTGATGGCAGGTCCTGTGTTCTGATCGTCTGAGTTCGTGTCCTTTGGCTGAGATGTGATAATCTCTCTGGGAGATTTGGTCAGTAGCTTTGCGGGGCTGAAAGGCGTGTGTTCCTGGAGCTGGTTACCAGGGTTCAGAGTTGAAATCGTCTCGTCCCCACCAATCCCTGTGTACCAAGCTATGGACCTTACATCGTGTGCGTTTGCTGTCATAGAAATTTAAATAGAAGGAAGATCTTATTGGACTTTGTTTGCTTCAGATGTTTTACATTCTTTACAATCTCTTTTCTATTCTAGGTGCAAACTTAAATTTACTGCTAATTCTAATAATACAGGAAGGATGCCTTCATTTTGGTAAAATCAGACATTTAGCTCAAATAACATGTGACATATTGTTTGTAAATTTTCAGTTTATAATCACAGGCACAAAAAACATAGTTCTTGCCATTCTATGCTTACTTTATGAAGCAAGTAAATGGCCTAAAAAAAAAAAAATCAGCTTTACAGGAAGTCAGGGCTGCAGTGAACTGTGTTTATACCACTGCACTCCAGCCTGGGTGACACAGCGAGACCCTGTCTCAAAAATAAATAATCAGTTTTAGAATTGATATTAAATGGTAAGCCCTGTCGTTCCTGCATTCCTGACTTGATAGGCATTTTCATTGTGCTATGCACTCTGCTACGTGCTTTAAAGATGTAAAGATATAGAGTATGTTCCTTGTCCGAAAGGGCCTTCCAGTGTAACTTAAAGACTATATAGTTTTATTTCATATTTTTATATGAACAGTCTTCTAATGACTATACATGGCAAGTAGAATGAGGTCAAGAATGCATTATCAAAGGCCCTTTAAGATCATCATTTGGCCGGGTGCGGTGGTTCATGCCTGTAATCACAGCACTTTGGGAGGCCGAGGCGGGCAAATCACAAGGTCAGAAGTTCGAGACCAGCCTGGCCAACATGGTGAAATCCCATCTCTAGTAAAAATACAAAAAATTACCTGGGCATAGTGGCGGGTGCCTGTAATCCCAGCTACTTGGGAGGCTGAGGCAGGAGAATCTCTTGAACTTGGGAGGTGGAGGTTTCAGTGAGCTGAAATCAGTCCACGCACTCCAGCCCTGGTGACAGAGTGAGACTCTGTCTCAAAAAATAAAAACACAAAAAATAATAAATAAATACATAAATAAATAATCATTTGGTGAGTTTACACAATAGATTGGAAGAAATAACAAGTTTGCTAAGACATTGCTTTCGAAAATAAAATGCCATGTGCTTCTACTTCATCAAGGTGCACTTGGAAATAAAATGAATTCTGTGTTTTTAGAATGAAAGCTTAGGAAAGCATTCTACACATGTATGATGTGTTAATCAAATGTTAAAAGCTATAGACATTTTAATTCTAACTTCATTCAACACGTCAATAAAATTGTGGTGCCCACATATAGTTTTTTTCTCAACTCCTTCAGGAAGGAAATTATAATGCCTAGAAAAATATACAGATATTTAATGTAATATTTTTAATAAGCTGGAACTTGAACGCTTAAAGGCCTGGTGGGTCCTGAAGTGTCTCTGGAAATTTGACTTTAAAAGTTACAAGACTTGGTGAGACTAAGTGTGATGACTCATGCCTGTAATCCCAACACTTTGAGAGGCTTAGGCGGAAGTATTGCTTGAGTTCAGGAGTTTGAACCAGCAACATAGTGAGACTTTCTCTCTACAAAAAATATTAAAAGAAAAAAAAAAAGTCAGATGTGGTAGTGCATGTCAGTAGTCCCAGCTACTCAAGAGGCTGAAGAGGGAGGATCTCTTGAACCTGGGAGGATGAGGCTGCGGTGAGCTGTGATCATGCCACCACACTCCAACTTGGGCCACAGACAGACACCCTGTCTCAAAAAAAAAAAAAAAAAAAAAACTCTTAGAATTTAGCTTGTTTTTAAAACTTTGTGTGTGTGTGTGTGTGTGTTTTGGGGCAAAGAATGAGCAAGAATTCCACCTGGAAAAGATTGACCAGGGATCTTGACTTTCTGCCTGGGTTGTACTTTTTGTGACTCAGTGACATCTCTGATTCTTTCTTCCTCCTAGGAAGAATTTATTTATCTGCTATGTGCAGAATTTATTAGGCTTTACATACTGTGCTTTGAGGGCTTTGGACTCTCACATTAAGGCATGGCAGGCTGAGGGGCAGCCTGAGGGACGTAACGTTAACTTTACACTTGGCCTTATTGCTCCATACCTTTGTTTTTCTATTTGTGAAATGAGATTAAAGATTCTTGTTACTACCCTGGAAGCTGTGTCATTTGGTATAATAGCCATGAAAGCTTCTTGTGTGTATAAGAACTTTCTTTACCATTTGAATGTGAAAGCTAATTATTAAAACCATACAAGTAGCTCAAAAGACGGGCTGTGAATGAAGTTGCTGTTGGTGTCATGTGCTCTCAGGTCTCCTGGCAGAAATTTAAGTCATCATGCATCCCTACAATTTACAGTAGTGTTGTGGAGAATAAGGCCTTCATCTTATCAAAAGGGATAAGGCCTTCATCTTATTCCTTTTGGAGGGCTGAATGGTTTAACTCTCCAAAATGGGAATAATGAAGTACTAACCTGAAAGGACTGTTGTCAGCATTAAATGAACTAATCCACATGTGGTTCTTAGCACATTGCCAGTATATAGCTATTGCTCTACGACTCAAGTAGTTATTTTAGTTTCTCCAGGGTAGGGGGAGAGGGGGAAGGAATGGAATTTCAGTGGTCCACATTTTAAAAATAAATACATATATAAAAATGTAAATACACTCTTCCCCAATATTTTGAAGTGGCCTTTCTTCAGCTAACTTGTTTCATTCATTTATGCAACAAGTGTTTATTCAGCCCACACTATATGTTTGGCTTTTTCCTAGGCACTGACATACAATAGTATACAAGACAGTTGTAGTCACTTTCTTATGACTTGAAGGTGTAGAGAGGGATGCAGATCTATAAACAGAGACTTATAAATTTAGAAACAAAATTTAAAATAATTATAATGCCATGTGATTCATGCCATGATAAGGGTAGTGCAGAGAACCTCAGAAGATATGATGGGATGGCAGGGTCCTGGATAGGTGAATGTCACACAGTGCATCATCTCATCCTAATAGGGTTGGTGATGGTGAAGGAAAACTTCCTAGTGGCATGAATACACGAAGACCTGAAGCATGAGTGGTAGTTAGCAGCTGAAGAAGTGGGAAGATTGAAAGAGACCAAAGGGAGCATGATGCCTTAGAATGGAAGTCAGGCAGAAAATGTAAAACAATACATAGGTTAAGAGCAGGAGGGAGATGCGTGGCAATCTGGAGAATCCAGACTGTCTAAAGGGAAAAGTAGATACTCAGTTTCAGCCAAGTATTGTCAGGTTGGGATGCAGGCCAAGTGTTGCCAGATGCCTTGATTTCTAAAGAGGAGCTTGAAATTCATATTTTATAAATATGAAATCTCCCAAATATGAAATAGCCCAAATGTTTTAAAAACTGTTCTATGGGCCAAACCAGACAAATATGTAGTTGGAATTCAACCTAGGGCTCCACTTTATGACCTCTACATGTAAGAACATGAGAGGAGTTTAATGTGACTAAAGGCATAAACCTTAAACGGACAAGCAAGGGAAGTGCTGGCTTTGTGGAACTTGCTAAGGAGGGGTGGCCTAATCCTAAGGACAGTGGGTGACATTGAAGACTGAAACAAGATGAGATTTGTGTTACAAGATGCAGTCTAGCTACTGTATAGAGAATGAGTGGGAGGAGGCAGTGGTGGAAGAAGGATAACCATTTGGAAGCTTACCATGGTCATAGGAAGAAGTGTGGCTAAAAGCAAGGTATTCAAGGAGGAGGGAGATGAGTGGATTTCAGGGATATGTATGATACCGCTATGTTGGGATTCAATTCTCCATTAGTCACTCAGACTTTTGCATGTCTTATGAGCAAAGGCACTTACTGCTTTCATCCCAGACTGTCTTCTCAAAGATATTTGTATAGTAGATCGTTTTGGAAGATAGAGGTATTCTTTCCCTCCGAAGCAAAGGGCAGGTAGGTTTTACTGTCCAGTTTAAAATATTCAAGAACCCTAAGCTCAGGGTTCCCCTCTGACAATGCATTGAGTATCCGCTTCACATCACATGGGGGTAACTGAGTTTCAGGAGATTGGCACAACTATGCTGATACTACTGCTACTGATATTTTTGTGAGTAGTATAGTCCTTTGTTTCTGACCCTAGAATTTACTGTTTTCTTCCAGCATCGTCATGAAACTGTGGCACATTAATTTTGTTAGCCTGCAAGTAGGGTAAAAATCTCAGACCCTTAATTATTGAGAGCAATCTAGCCATATTGTCTGTTTAAATTTAAGTATAAATTAATTAAAAATGGAATAAGATTTTAAAAACCCATTCCTCCATTGCACTAGCCACATTTCAAATGCTTAATAGCCCATATGAGGCTAGTTGCTACAGTCCTGGACAGAGAAGATATAGAAAATTTCCATTGTTGCAGAAAGTTTTATTGGACATTGCTGGTTTAAAGCTACAAATTTTGTTCATGTTGGTAAGTGAGTAGAGACAGTAGAAGTTGTTGATTTTGACAGCATAAAAATGATGTTTGGCTTCATGTTAGATTCATAGGAGTCCTTTTAAATACAAAGAAAATATTTCTGTTTGGATAACCTATACAGTACTTAGTTCAGGCCTCTTGGGGAAAAGAAGTGGAAAAGTATCTACACTGTCAATTTGGAGACTGGGCAGACTGGGAACATGTGGCAGCAGAAGTTCTACATATAAATGGCATTACTCAAATCGTGTGTGACTGTGAGATTAGGATCTGTGCCCAAAGGAGCTTGAACTTCTGAACACTGTCTTGAGCTTCGTCTGCTAACCATGCTTAACACAAAAGGACAAGAGTTGCATATTAACAGTGAGAGTTGATGGGTGCAGCACACCAACATGGCACAAGCATACATATGTAACAAACCTGCACGTTGTGCACATGTACCCTAGAACTTAAAGTATAATAAAAAGAAAAGAAAACAAACAAACAAAAACACAGTGAGGGTCTGGAGCATAGCCAGTCCAGCAGCACCTAGGCAGTGCCTGCTGCAACCCAGCTATGCTGGCATGTACTCACAGAAAGGATGGAGGACAGGAACAAGATTTCCAGATGGCTCTTGTTCAGGAGTTTAAGAGGATAGCTTCAAGAAAGGAGGGAACTGGACTCAAAAAATAGAAAACATAATACTTTAAAATACAACTTTAAATGACACCGTAGAATTAGGGGGAAATGCCAAGAAACAATCAAAGCAGCAGATCTGCTTCCCTCTCAGATAGGAGAAGCTCATTTTGTGGAGAGTGTGGACCACAAGTACTGGGAAGCAAATGCACAAAGAATGATAGGTCCAGCCAACAGTTGCAATAACAAAGGACAGTTTTTACCTGCATTGAGTGTACAGTTCACTGCTGCATGTACAACATAAGCAAAACAAAAACAGTGGTAGAAATAAATAAAAGTAAAGTCTGAGGCCCTTATGGAAGAATCATACTACTACCTGCTTTTTCCGTGGCTGAAAATGCCTTATCATAAATTTCATATATTGAGAATTTCACTTATTTATGCCAAAGTAAGTTTGTTTTAAAATAGTACTCATTTGTAGTGCAGTAAAATTTTACTTATATAAAGATTAATTCAAGCTTTTAAAAATCTGAAGTTTAGAATATTTTAAAGATTGAATTTATTATTTTTAAGCACTTAAATACATAGCACCCAGAACCTGTCAGGGTTGCTACCTTTTAGAACTCTTTTGAAGGGAACTTTTATGAAGATATTAATTTTGAATAACATGATAATTGTTGCATTTAATTGGAGGCTTCTATAGTGTTGAAAGAAAACTTTTTTAGGTTATATGCATACCTGTTATTTACATAATTCCATCAACAAAGCCTTATTTTCATAGACATTCCTTTCAAATTCAGTAAATTCTGGGAGAGTCGAAGTCATGTGCTATTAGGTTTTGTGTAAAGGTAGAGTCCCTTGCATAAAGCAGGCATTCGTTAACTAGTGAGATTTTTCTCCATTTAGTTTAAAACCATTACTCTGTTAAATGTCTTTTTCTTTTAATTGTGAATTTTGAAATCTTATTTCTGTAGGGGTAGAAAAGGCTGGTTGTCTCCCCCAAATCCCCCTTCCTCAGCCCCTCTAAATCTGGTAAAGTCACTTGTTCAGTGTGCTTTCATTTTTCCTTTCTCTTTTATTTGCTACAGTTCTTACCTGTGCTTCAGGCTAGTCTTGCCTTGTGCCTCCATTCTCTTCATATAAACAGCATGAAATTGGAAATACTCGTTGTCTGTTGTATTTCTGAAGATCAGAATTTTCCCCAGTTTCATGCTGTCCTTTCTCAGGCAGGGTGTGGTAAGTCATCTTTTGAAAACTGTTTCCAGTAAAACTGGAGTATGCTGTTGAAACTGTCGGTGTGCCCTCTTCAGAAACAAAACCAGGAGACTTGCTATTTATTGCATGAGTCACTGATGGGTTTCAATGAATGGAAACAATATTAGATTTTTTTTTCATGCTCATCAATGCTACATCTTATTTTAAAAGAAGTCTGAAATAAGGAAATAAAAGTAAACTAATAAACTCCTTCTTTCCCTGGGGAGAATTTAGAATTATATTGGTTCTCGTGTTTTCAGAATAAAGCAGTAACAATGAGGCTTAAAAAAAAATTAGGCCTTGTCCTTTAACCCATGATACCCTGTAGTGCTCAGAGCTTTCTAGTGGGTACGTTTTCTCAAGCTGCACATGAGTAACTTTAATCAGAGCGAAGTGGTTCTTTTTATTATATGCCATTTCCTCTGTGGCCCCTGCCTCACTTAGCTATGACTGTATGCCTAATCGACCACAGTGAAATGTCTTTAAAACATTTTCCAGGGAACTAAGGACTTTTTGCAGAATTTTTATAATAGAAAATGCCAAGGAAAGTTTTAATGGTTTCTCTGCACAGATAGATGTTTCCAGAGCAGACTGATGATGAGTCAAGGACCTGTTAATAGGATATGTAAATGTAACCTTTCACCTAGTTACTGTCACTACCTAAGTCATAACTACCTGGTGTCAGTAAATTATTTGAACTAGTTCTTATCTAGTTCCCTAATTAAACAGACTCTCTTGGTCCCATTATTAGCACTGTTACAGTTTGCATTGTCCTGGGTTCCTCCGCTCTGCTTCTGATTTAATAATAGCTCTAAGTCCTATTACAGATTTTCACTAATATCTTTGCCTTCAGCTTTACCTTGGTATTAGTGGAAAAATTTTTTATCTGTGTATTTGACAGTGACCTCTAGCTCTTGGGTTTCACTTATTCAACAAATATTCGTTCAGTGTCAGCCATGTACCTAGCACTATTCTTGATCCCAGAGATCCAATAATGAGCAAAAAATTCCTGGTCTGCATTATCATGGAGTGAAGAGTATAGGAGGAAGGCAATCACTAATAAAATATACACATGACAACAACAACAAATAATTATGTATAATTACAACGAGAGGTAAATGCTCTGAATAGAACAGTACAATTTTGTGGGCTTATATAATAGGAACCTGAGGAAGTGACACTTGATTGATATCTGAAGTGTGAGTAGGAGAATGTGAGATAGAGTAGGAAGAAAAGTGTTCCAGAAAGCAGAGAGAACTGCCATTTGTGCAGAGGCCCTTTACAGAAGGGAACAGAATGAAATCAAGTAACTGAGGAGGGTCAAGGGGAGAGAAGAGCTACTGTGAGGCTGGACCTCTTGGCTGGGGCCAGTCCACACAGGGTCTTGCTGGCCACGTGAAGAATTTGGTTTTCCTCATAAGAACAATGGAGAGTGTTTTAGGTAGGAGCTGGGGACTTGATGTGATTTGTGTTTTGGTGAGATTATCTGTGGGGTTGTGAGTTGGATTAGGGTGTGAGTGTCAGTGGGGAGAAGTTGGATAGCTCTTGCATTAATTTAATTTGACATGACAGTGTGTACCACTCTGGTGATGGATACTGGGAAGTGGCAGTGAAGATGGATCGAAAGGGTTTTGGGGGGGATACCATTAATTGAATTAAGGAATAAGTTGGGATTTTCTTTTATTTGTTCAACAAATATTTAGTGACTCCCTACTTTATGCTAATCTCTGTGCCAGGCTCCAGAAATAAAACTCTGAGCAGTATTTAAAATGTCTTTGGACTCATGGAGCTTAATTATTAATGGGAGTGACAGACAATCATTAAGTGTAATATATATAATAAAAACATATATATAAT